>NC_060139.1:1068453104-1068761354 GCF_021461385.2 Schistocerca piceifrons
TGTGGCGTCCGCCGAGACCAAACGGAACGGACAATGCTGAATAACATTATATAAAAAAAGTTTTTACAGCGATAGACAATCGAAATTTGTAAGACCACGTCCTTAGATAGCTGGTTCGAATCCAACTTATTTGTAAAATGATTTGACAGTTCTCTCATACGAAAACCAAATTGAAACTACCACACCGATCAGAAAAAGAAGGTTATTGCGTTTTTCTTGCTGTTTACGTGCGCTTACCTTTGAAACTGCTGTTCACACACGCCAGGTTCAGAAAGACAGTTTCTAGTTAATGTGACTAGGCACTTTTTACTTTATTGGAAACAATGTTTTGGTATCCTCGTACTGTTCGGCAAGGATCCTTATTGTTTAAACTTTTTAACTTTCATCTTCTTCCACAAAAATCAAGGAAGTCTGCATCAGACACTGACATTAGTTTACACTCACAAACACCACAGCTCGTACGTTTACCTGCATGTTGTACATGGTTTATATATCTCCATATAGAAAACCTCAACGTGCTACACTTCGTTGTACTATGGGCGTACATAATGACATCTTCATAACTAGCAATGCTTTCCAAAAATGTGAACTGTTTATTCACAAAGTAAATGCATTCGTCCTCTGTTGTCCATTTGCAGACTAACATTAATGTGAACGTATATATAATACATCCCACGATATAAGTAACTGCCACAACGAATACTTGTTAACGCTAATTTCGTTTTTCGCAAAACTTTCAAAAATACGAGAATATTATCCTCGCCAGATTCGAAAAATTGCTCTATTAAACTGCCATTATCTGCGCTATCCAATGTACCACGGAAGGCCTGCTCCCCGCAGTACCTCTGCTGAGTGTCTTCTAGAGAGGAAATAAGCACTACGATATGCCAAGAATAATTTTACCGTGTTTTGGGTCCGTATTTCATGACTGATAGCCGACAACCTACTTAAAATATACGGACCCATTTGTAAAAGTTCCTAAATTCCTTGGTTTTGAGCGAGTTAAATGAAATTGCAGGGAGCAGGGTAAAAAATGTCCGTCGTTGGACATATCGCCGCTCTAAATGGGTGGAACACAAACGCATCAACTTTGGCAAGGTTTCCACTAACAACGGTCACAAAATTTCTTTCTATTGATGTACCTGCGTTTTCCTCACTGAATAACTAAACTATTTTCAAAAAAAGTACGTGAAACCTCGTAACTTCGGCTTCACATCTATAACACACGTATTTCTTCGTCTTATTTCTTATTTCTAGTCTGTGACGTTACGACATTAACAGAGCCTTTTTGATCTCGATATTTAAAGATTTTTAAGCTTTAATCACAAAAACTAATAGATATTTTGTGAGAATGACTGTAAATCAGAATAATAACAATCCGAACCATATTTTTAACATCTGAAAATAGAATATTACAATATATTCTCCGCAGCAATATACCTACATCCAGAAAGATTCCTATACAATACAAATGAGCTGGCAAACTAAATACATCACCTACAACATATTCCTCGTTAGCTCTGCAGAAATCTCCGTACAAATGCAAAGAGGGCTATTGTTCAAAACAGTTAGGCCGAAGTCTCACGAAACACAAGATGCTTGTGATGTACATAGGATTATAATATTATGTGAGAGTTTTTTCCCAAGACTCCACTGTAACGTAAACAATAATCCACTATTCGAACAGACTATCAAATGAATCTAAATTACTGGTGACACATGAAGACGCGGATGTAACTCACACAAACACAAATGATTTCGAATCTAATAAGTTCTTCTCAGTTTAATTTTCGTTTGGTGAAAAATACGTGTAACGTTTTTCTGTAAGCAGGGCCCGCTAGCTGACTGTGGGCGAGTAAATGAAGCCACGGGTACAGCGGCAAGCAAGTAGTAAAAATGTTCCTCGCTGAAAGAGTCCTGAGCCAGGTACACACTGGACTGGTGCAGGTGACAGTGTCCCACGTTCCGATAAAAGCCTCGCAGAGGGCCGCGGGTGGAAACTTCCACTGTGGCCGGTAGCTTCCTAAAATACTTCAAGTTTGTATGCGGATGCGAAAACACAACGTGTTCCGGGCGAGAAGAATTTATTGCACTCAGTGGTGGTCAGCAGTAGTTGATGTTTGAATTTTATAAGGGAGCTGGCTCACGAAAACTTTTTCATAGTGGGGATGAAGATTCACAAGTGTGTAAATGCAGCCCTTATCATTGGCGAAGTGTAAAACCACTCAAATAGCGAGACAGAACTTATTTCTCCCCCATTATAAGAGAAAAGTGTGTATTGCCGGTTACTCAGAGCAGATTGTTTAGAAGAAGGGATATTGGTGCTATTGTTACAAATTTGTCGACGATCGCAACTCAGAAGGTGTACAGTGACTGGCTAATGAGAATGCAGAGGTGGCAGATTTAGTAAGTGTTGAGAAGGAGAGCAGATACTTCACTCTGCCTTAAATTTCTAGAGGGAACCTAGTTTTGGTTCGCCAGAGGGAGAGATACCTTCACCTTAGAGCTGTAGAGAGTGAGGACTTAATTTCAAAGCTGATCGCAGATACCGGGGCTTAACTCACAGCAATCAATACAGCCATCCTCTGCATCTAAGTTGCAGAACGATGTTAAACATGCATTGTATCTGTGTGCATCATCATGGACTGCAAAGTCGTTAGATCCAAGTTAGTATTTTGCTACTGCGAATTAATTCGTGCAGTCAGTTAGTTGAACGCAAAATACGTTTAGCCAAGGGAGCTAGTGCTTGAATGTACTCTTCTGGATTTTTCCTTTAATCTTTTGCCTAATTCAGCAGTCACTGGTGATTTACGTGGACTTAGTTAATTTTACCCACTTCTGCCAAGGCGTTATCATGTACCTTTTTCATTTGAACCTTTCAGCACTTTATTTGTCTCCATGTTCAGTGACTGGAACCAAATTATAATGCATCGTGGTCATAAATGGAATTTTATTGTGATATTCAGATTCATTTCGTAGTCGGATGAAATCCCTTTCTCATTATAATACCTGTACCAAAATACAAATGTTTATTAGTCTTTGCTGCATTACTTTTTCTTCACAGCGTTTCATATGGTCTTTTGGTTGGTTGATTTGTGGGAGGTGACCAAACGGCGAGGTCATCGGTCCCATCGGATTACAAACGGATGGGGAAGGAAATCGGCCATGTCCTTTCATGGAAAACATTCCGGCATTTGCCTAAAGCGATTTACAGAAGTCACAGGAAACCTAAACCAGGATGGGCGGACACGGGTTTGAACCGTCATCTTCCCGTGTGCTAACCATTGCGCCACCGCTGTTGGTGATATGGGGAGCAGTCTGCATGCTGTATGTGTCACCAGCTTCACACCTTGTTTGCGTCTCAGGAGTATGCTGAACACTCAACTATTGTCTCACAATATACTGTTTATTAGTTTTATTTAATTCTTCATGGTTGAGACTCCCTGCTAAACCTGCAGGACAGGACAAGTAGTAGGAATTGTGGAAGGAGGCCAGAATGAGCGGCTGTCAGTTACACTTCAAACGTAACACTTTATTTAGTTGTCCAAACACTACACGGCAACTTTTGAGCTTGACTATCGAAATTACAAGCATACAAATTCCAACCGTCGGCTATGGGGCATTAAAAATACACAATTAAACACCAACAAGAAAGGCAGTATAGGGAACGGCGCTTAGAAGTTTCCAGGGGGCTCGGTTGGGTGAGACCATAAGTCGCCCCAACTATACTCGACCCGCCGGCGACACAAACAGGAGACAGTCAGGGACCCACCGGCAAGAAAACTTGCTAACCACCGACCAGTATACGAGAATTCCAAAGCCAAAACGTTACAGACATAGCCACCCACAACCAAAAATACATTAAGCTGTAAAAAACTACACACCATGTTGGACAGTGACGACAGGTGAGGAGACGACACTGCCTGAATTTACGTCAGCGACCAGGGCAGGTAACCGGAACACTAACGTCCACAAGGCAGAAAATTCCGCTGGTGCACTTTATTTTCAAACGGATAAATATAGTTAATTCCACCAAACGGCGGCTAAATCTAAACTCGAACATACGCTGTTGCTCCCAGGAATACCGCCAACAGCGAACCACCAACCAAGGGGACAGCGTGAACGGACGTGGCTTCGGTAGTAAAATCACCACTCAACTTTCATGCCCTGGGTCGGTGACCCATGAATCTCCTATCACTCGGAACAGCCTCCACCCTCTCCGACACTGCGTACAGACCGCCAGCGGGCTCGGCCGACTGCTCCGCGCGGAGACTTGCTTGCTGATCCGCTCCAACCGACCGACTCACTGCCAGTATGTTGTCAACATTTAAAACAAGTTGTCAGTGGGAATGACACCAACTACACACACAGTTTGACAGACACTTGCACGAGGACTTTAACGACACTAAGCAGTGGCTGTGCAATCATGAAGACAAATTGGGAGTCGATTCACACATACAGCCAACCCATAAGCGATCGGTGAGCCAATTCACGCCGTCCCGTAGGACGACCGACAGACGATCCACGATGACCTTCCTCTGCTCAAGTGATGTGTGGCGGCAACGGTCGGGCGAGCCATGGACATGCGGGCCTCACTGCTGCTCCAACCCGGCTGAACTATTGCCGCGTTCAAACTCCACGACTGGCTGGTCCGAACTGCCCTCCTGGCACCTTCCAGCCGACTCTACAACGGATGACAACCAGGAAGTAATAGCAGTGCAGAAAAGATAACACGTGAGGACAATATCGATAGGTGCTGCTACTGTGCTGACGGGCAGACAAAGCAGCAATTCAGTGACAACAGAAACTGAAACTAACATAACGAGGTGGCAATACGAAAAAAACAATATGTAAAATAAGAGATGGCACGAGTGCGAGCCACGTACAGCTCAAAGATGTCCGCCTTTTCCATCAAACACCACCTGCAGCAGCCAAATAGTTCCATGATGTGATAGGACGTCTCTACATAACACTTACGTGCACTCTCACTAAATCGTATCAATGGCCTACGAAAACCGGAGAAACTCATAAAATTTCGACGCCAATGCACTGGAACGTACTTCAGAACTCTTGTAAGCTTTCTGCACTGGATGAACAACGTCATAGATCACCGTGAATCGACGGTTGCCGACATCTGAAATTAGAAATTTTGTCAACTGGTGTCTCCAACACGCAGGGCCACACAACTAGTTACAGCGTCTTGTGAATTTCTAGGAACAGTGAAGCCTTTCAGCTAACAGGACTGTCGTGCAAGGTGATATGGCTAATAAATTCTTGCACTTGTGAGTCTTCACCGCCGCTGTGAAAATAATTTTGTTGAAACAATTCTCTTATAAAATGTAAACATAGACAACAGATTATTCTCATTCGGAGTCCGTTGCGTTTTCATATCCCCTTACAGCTTTCTTTTTATTAAGCTCATTCTCAGAATGAATGTTTGCAGCCTGCAAATGCTACCTCGCGCCCTCTGCGAGGCGTATTTTGACTTATGTGTACCAAGAAACTTTCCGTTTACAAGCATTTCCCATTCGATTTCTTTGAATTTTTCTTGCCACCGTTTCGCTTTAGCTTGCCCACACTTTCTAATTTTTTAATTCCGAAGTGATTCATATTGCTTTATTCCTGTCTTTTTCTGAACATGGATCTGGAACTCCAAAAGCACTCATCAGTGAAGCAAATACTCGTAACAGGATAATTTATTGCCGAAGCCATAAACCCTGGACTATGGAGCAATAGGAGAAAGTCGTTCGGTCGGATGAGTCTTGCTTCACAGTCTTTCCACTTTCTGGCTGAGTTTATGTCACAAGAGAGGAAAATAGTGGGCGTTCGGTGATGATAGGGGCAGTAGGGGCAGCCATATTTTGGTATTCCATGGCCAAGGGTTACTCTGAAATGTTGCATTACTGTCAAGAATTATGTGACTATTTTCGCTGATCACGCTCATGATGTGGTAAAATGTTTGTTTCCCATTGGTGATGCTATATTAGGAGACGACAGGACCTCAGTTAAAACAGCTCACATCACCCAGCAGCCGTTTCGGGGGCACGAGGATGAATTGTCGCATTTTTCCTGGCCACTGCATCTCAATAATGTCGAGCCTTTGTGGTCTACTTTCGAGAGAAGTGTGCCTTATCGCTATCCGCCTCCATCACTGTTAGTTGAACATGCGATTATTGTGCATGACGAATGGTATACTCTTTCCTTGAAAGCTATATTGCAGATTTATCCATTCCCACACAATCAGAAGGTCTTTTGAATGCCGATGGTTTTTCCTATACCAGATTAGATATAATAATCTGTTATGCCCTTAGTGTTTCTATATTTTTCTCCGAGACCAGTACAAACTAAATGACCTGCACAATGCCCTCATGCACTTTATCTCTTTTTCGCTTCTCCTTGGCCGGTGTGTATACCTGATTATTTCTTTGTCATCTACTTGTAAAGGCAGTATTTATACTCAACTATAGTTTCTGTCGATTGTTTGTCCGCAGCTCGTGGTCGTGCGGTAGCGTTCTCGCTTCCCGCGCCCGGGTTCCTGGGTTTGATTCCCGGCGAGGTCAGGGATTTTCTCTGCCTCGTGATGACTGGGTGTTGCGTGATGTCCTTAGGTTAGTTAGGTTTAAGTAGTTCTAAGTTCTAGGGGACTGGTGACCATAGATGTTAAGTCCCATAGTTCTCAGAGCCATTTGAACCATTTTTGTCGATTGTTTGCTGACCATTGATGAGAAAGGTTTTATCACCGTGCTGTATCTGCAGCTATGTGCCTCCGGAACAGCAACCGGTCATATACCCACGTCATGTGTGCGGCCAAGCATCAGGTAGCTTATACTCTGGCATGCCCATCACCGGCACCCTTTTGCCTTGTGTGTTGGTAAATATCATAGACGACAGCCAAACAGGCCGGTTTGCTGTCACAGAATCTTCGGCAACTGCCAGAAGAGGTGCCAGACTCATTCGTCAACAGCAGCGTGTGCATCCATGAACGCGCCACTGCTACTGTTCAGTTTCACATGTATTGTGTCCGCAAATAGGTCGCGACATATCCGAGGGCTGTGACAATATTTATACCGGTGCAGAACCAAGGAATGGCAGATCAGATAGACTTCTGCACGGACGTCCTATCTCTCGATGCAAATCTCTGCCGTGGCCCATCGATCAGAGAATCTCCTGGAACACCCGGCGGCCTGCTCATGACGCCAGCCAGTCTACAGTCCTCTGACACTACGTGGAGCTGCCGGCAGTCTTCGTCTTCCTACATCAAGACCTAGCTTCTACCACAGCGGACATCCAGGACCTGGAGGGGTGTGGTGTATTATGGCGCAATGAAATGCTCGTGCAATCAAGTCAAGTAGCGCATTGTGTGAGACATTAACTATGACCGCAATAATTGTGAGTCAGTATTCTGTGGCTCACGGTCCACTGGACTTACTGGATCGCACACACTTTACACTTCAAGAGAGAGACTTGACTGGGAACTATGTCTTGTTTAGAAGAAGAGAAGCTTCTTTCTTTTCAACAATAATCTTGTTCCTCGCAGCCTACCTTGACATTAATTTTCCCACATCATAACACACTAAACTACTTCCAGCAACGGGGGTCTTCTCCTGTCCTCCCATTTATAACAAACGTTACTCCCTCTACATCATTTCTTTGGCTATTGACAGAACCCTAGATACAACTGACGAAAAAACCTTTACTTGTTTTCATTTGAATTCCCCTACTTCTACTACTTTTATATTGAGTCACTGCATTTCAGTTTTCAAAGCTGTTATCTTCCCATCAATTTAAATTTGACGTTCCTCTCTTTAAGATGGTGAAAGTTATCCTAGTGATGCTGAATTTCCGTTTGATAGATTCCTCCAGGAAATCTGATCGAGAAAGCAATCCGAAAATTTTTGCTAACGGAGAAATCATGTTTACTTTTGTCAAGCCACATTTTCAATGTCGCATGTGGAGGAATAGATAGGAAATTCATCTGCACAACGTCTGAGCTGTTGTGGCTTATGAGAAACATTTTCATGGCCAAAGCACGACGTTAAAATTAATCCATTACTTCTGTTCTGCAGTGCTGGCAACTGGACATGGCAGCACTGGCGGCTTTGGAAGTATTCCATTGGTTTCAGTAGCCTCCAGTACAGATCAACTTATCTTCAGTTTTGTACATATTGTGGTGGAATACACTGTGCTGCAACAGAGCGATCCTCCTTGCTTAAGGGAAAAAATATATGTATTCAGCTAGTAAATATGTTACATTGGCAGAACTGATATGGAACAACTATGCTCCATTTGACTAAAAATAAGAATTAATATACTTATGAGTGGTAAAGTACTTGTAACGCCTCACACGTTTCAACTGATAATAAGGCTTCATTGTTCGGAAATATGTCTACAAAAATAAGCTGATCAAAATATATTAGGATAAATTTACGCCACACGCTTCTGAAGTCTTTATGCAAGTAAGAAATGTTCTCTGGATCTTTTAAATCCATGTCGAATTTAAAATGACTACTTTTACGGAACATCGACAGCCAAATACCACATACGTATGGGATTAGAGGCAACTAGAACTCTTGGTGGCAGGTGGTATTAGCCATCATGGCTAGCGCTTTTATGTGGCGTAGACGGGGCCTCAGATGGCGAGAAGAGGCGGCTTTCGACGCAGCAGTTGTGTGGAGGAATGCTGGATCCCGCTGGAAGCCTCCAGCCGCTCGGCTGATCCGCAGGAGGTGTCGGCTTAGCGGCCGCGACAAAGCGCCCAAGTTGGCGGCCCTGCAACCACTGTGCCCGCAACTTGTCGTCTGGCGCAAACAACACCGGGCCGGCTCATTATCCGCGCTTACACCCTGCAGACGTCGCTGCGGTCGTTGTGAGCAAAGCTCCCAGATAGAGCCGGAACGCGACGCGCTTGGCAGAGTTCCAGAACGTGTAACAGCCTGCAGGGCGTCTGTAACATACCGTAGTGGTTCACGTGCGTTGTCAGCATAACAACTTTCTACCGTAAACTGTTATTAAACATGGCAAAAGATGACAGGAAGCTCGTAAACAGGGTGTTACAAAAAGGTACGGCCAAACTTTCAGGAAACATTCCTCTCACACAAATAAAGAAAAGATGTTATGTGGACAAGTGTCCGGAAACGCTTAATTTCCATGTTAGAGCTCATTTTAGTTTCGTCAGTATGTACTGTACTTCCTCGATTGACCGCCAGTTGGCCCAATTGAAGGAAGGTAATGTTGACTTCGGTGCTTGTCTTGACATGCGACTCATTGCTCTACAGTACTAGCATCTAGCACATCAGCACGTAGCATCAACAGGTTAGTGTTCATCACGAACATGGTTTTGCAGTCAGTGCAATGTTTACAAATGCGGAGTTGGCAGATGCCCATTTGATGTATGGATTAGCACGGGGCAATAGCCGTGGCGCGGTACGTTTGTATCGAGACAGATTTCCAGAACGAAGGTGTCCCGCCAGGAAGACGTTCGAAGCAATTGATCGGCGTCTTAGGGAGCACGGAACATTCCAGCCTATGACTCGCGACTGGGGAAGACCTAGAACGACGAGGACACCTGCAATGGACGAGGCAATTCTTCGTACTGTTGACGGTAGCCCTAATGTCAGCGTCAGAGAAGTTGCTGCTGTACAAGGCAACGTTGACCACGTCACTGTATGGAGAGTGCTACGGGAGAACCAGTTGTTTCCGTACCATGTACAGCGTGTGCAGGCACTATCAGCAGCTGATTGGCCTCAACGGGTACAGGTCTGCGAATGGTTCATCCAACAATGTGTTAATCCTCAATGTTCTCTTTACGGATGAGGCTTCATTCCAACGTGATCAAATTGTAAATTTTCACAATCAACATGTGTGGGCAGACGAGAATCCGCACGCAATTGTGCAATCACGTCATGAACACAGATTTTCTGTGAACGTTTGGGTAGGCATTGTTGGTGATGTCTCAATTGGGCCCCATGATCTTCCACCTACGCTCAATGGAGCACGTTATCATGATTTCATACGGGATACTCTACCTGTGCTGCTAGAACATGTGTCTTTACAAGTACGACACAACATGTGGTTCATGCACGATGGAGCTCCTGCACATTTCAGTCGAAGTGTTCGTACGCTTCTCATCAACAGATTCGGTGACCAATGGATGTAGAGGCGGAACAATTCCATGGCCTCCACGCTCTCCTGACCTCAACCCTCTTGACTTTCATTTATGGGGGCATTTGAAAGCTCTTGTCTACGCAACCCCGGTACCAAATGTGGAGATTCTTCGTGCTCGTATTGTGGACGGCTGTGATACAATACGCCATTCTCGAGGGCTGCATCAGCGCTTCAGGGATTCCATGTGACGGAGGGTGGATGCATGTATCCTCGCTAACGGAGGACACTTTGAACATTTCCTGTAACAAAGTGTTTGAAGTCACGCTGGTACATTCTATTGCTGTGTGTTTCCATTCCATGATTAATGTGATTTGAAGAGAAGTAATAAAATGAGCTCTAACATGGAAAGTAAGCGTTTTCGGACACATGTCCACATAACATATTTTCTTTATTTGTGTGTGAGGAATGTTTCCCGAAAGTTTGGCAGTACCTTTTTGTAACACCCTGTAAAACGTTATAATATGAACCTACTAACTGTCAAGATTGCTGGGTGCCTGTTTTTGAGTAGTGAGCGTTTAGGGAGTGTTTGTCTGTGATATTCGTCTAGATAATTACACAATTAAACTCTTTTACAGCATCTGTGTTTACGTTTTACTCTTACGCAGCATTGTGTCGGCTACTGTGCGAGTCAGCAACGACACAAACAAGGAAGGTGAAAAGTTGTCATGGCCAAAATCATCTTTACAGAACGCTCTGCAAGATTAATACACTTTTATATAGAGAAAAGGTATTTAACTTGCTTCCTGTGCCACCATTACTCACTGTTACTACTCACAGAATGCAGGCTGTGTTTCGTCTTCCTATTGCTCAGTACTGATGCTGTCGAAGTCTGCGACGAACTGGGCCCGACCAGTGATGGGCGGCTTGTTAACTCAGCATTGGCAAGGGGGCAGAACTCTATCTTCCTGGAAGTGTGGCGCTGCCCGCTCTTTCCACTGGCGCCTTCTTCATGCCGTTTCGCAGCGCTGCGCTGGTCGGTGTACACTAGATACTTTATAGCTGCACATGTAGTACGTACACTGATCAGCCAGAATATTATGACCACCGACATACTACCGATGTAAACCAGTCCGAGCGATATCAGCGTCACCTGGCGAGGAATGACTTCCAGTCATACACACGCATGGTGCATGTAGTATCAGCGAGGCCTCTGTCCATGTGTAGGTTGGGTAAGGCGCGCGATCTATCTGAGTTTGATCGAGGTCAGATTGTGATTGCTTGGAGGCTGGGCACGAGCATTTCGGAAACTGCACGACTTGTCGGGTGTTCGAGCAGTGCTGTGTCGAGTGTCTTCAACATGTGGAGAAACCAAGGTGCAACCACTTCCAGAAGTCGTGGGGTTGGGCGGCCATCGCTCATTACAGACGTCCGACGTCGTAGGCTGTGCAAACTGGTAATACAAGATAGGCAGCGAATTTTAGCAGACTGTAATGCTGGGCAACGTACAAGCGTGTCTGAATGCAAAGCGCGCTGATCATCCTAACGATGGGCCTCTGCAGCCGACGACCCGCGCACGAACCAGTGTTAAAAACAAGACAACGTCAACTACGACAGAACATTGGTGCAGTAGCAGAGCGTTGCATAGTTCGATGAAACCCGATATCTTCATCATCATGCCGATGAGAGGGCGCGAAACTGCGTTCTTCCAGGGGAACAGCTGTTTGATACCTGTTGTGTGGGACGGAGACCAGCTGGCAGGGGCTCTATTATGCTATGGTGAACATCCACATGGGAATTCACAGGCCCAGTGGTGCTGGTGCAAGGCACCATGACGTCCAAGGAGTATCGTACATTAGTTACAGGCCATGTACACACCTTCATGACGATCGTGTTTCCCGGTAAAGAGTGGCATTTATCGACAAGATAATGCGCCATGTCAGAAAGCCTGGACTGAGATGGAGTGGATCGAGGAACACAGTAGTGAGTTCCGATTGATGTACTGGTACCCCAACTTGACAGATCTCAACCTGATGGAAAACGTCTGGGATGTGATTCAGCTTGGCGTCAGAGCTCATATCCCCTTCCTCGGAACTTACGGAATTAGGTGACTTGTGTGTGTAGATGTGGTGCCAACACCCTCCGGCAACGTATCAAGGCGCCATTACTTCCGTACCACTGTCCTCCGTGCCAAAGGCGGACATAGTGGCTATTGGATAGATGATCATAATGGTCTGGTGATTAGTTTAGAAGAATATTTCACGAATTGAAACGTCCAGTGGAATGTAGAACATATGGTTGTGACTTATTTATACCCCTGCAAGCCTTCGCAGTGTACACAAAAATACCACAAAGATTCACACTATGTGATCAAAAGTATCCTGACACCCCCAATAAACATACATTTTTCATATTATGTGCATTGTGCTGCCACCTACTGCCAGGTACTCCATATCAACGACCTCACTAGCCATTAGACATCGTAAGAGAGCAGAAAGGGGCCCTCCGCGGGACTCATGGTCTTTTAACGTGGTCAGATGTTTGAGTGTCACTTGTGTCATACGTCTGTAAGCGAGATTTCCACACTCCTAAACATCCCTAGGTCCATTATTTCCGATATGATAGTGGATTGGAAACGTGAACGGACATGGACAGCACAAAAGCGTGCAAGCGAAACTCCTCTGTTGACTGGCAGAGACCGAAACAGTTGAAGAGGGTTCTAATGTATAATAGGCAGACATCTACCCAGACCATCACACAGGATTTCCAAACTGCATCAGGATCCACTGCAAGTATAATGACACATAGGTGGAAGGTGAGAAAACTTGGATTTAATGGTCGAGCGCCAGTAAACGCCAAACGACGCCTCCCTTGTTGTAAAGAGCGCGAACATCGAATGGTTGAAGAGTGGATAATGTTGTGTGGAGCGACGAATCACGGTACACAATGTGGCGATCCGATGGCAGGCTTTGGGTGTGGTGAATTCGAAGTGAACGTCATCTGCCAGCGTGTGAGGTGCCAACAATAAAATTCGGTGACGGTGGTGTTATGATGTTGTCGTGTTTTTCGTGGAGTGAGCTTGCACCCCTTGTTGTTTCCGTGGCACTATCACAGTACAAGCCTACATGGATGTTTTAAGCCCCTTCTTGCTTCCTACTATTGAAGAGCTGTTCGGGGATGGCGATTGCATCTTTTGACGCGATCGAGCACCTGTTCATAATGCACGGCCGGTGACGGAGTGGTTACACGACAATAACATCCCTGTAATGGACTGACCTACAGAGACAAAAAGTCCTGACCTGAATCCTATATAAAACCTTCGGGAACGCCGAATTCGTGCCAGGCCTGTCCGACCGACATCGACACCTCTCCTCAATCAAGCACTCCGTGAAGAATGGGCTCTCATTCCCCAAGAAACCTTCCAGCACCCTGCTGAACGTATGCCTGCGAGGGTGGAAGCCTTCATCAAGGTTAAGGGCAGGCCAACACGATACTGAATTCCAGCATTACCGACGGAGGGCGCCATGAACTAGTAAGTCATTTTCAGCCAGGTGTCCGGATACTTTTGATCACATAGTGTATTTCATCTTGAATTTTAGTTCAGTTCGGTGATACACAAATCCATTTCCATAAATACCAACATACAAACGCAACAAATAATTAGGTTCCATCTCCGACAATTACGATTGCGCCGAATGTGTACGTAAAAAATTACAAATATTTTCACTCTCTATGTCTTATCAGGTACCATAGTGAGTGATCGACAGCACCCCACAAGCCTCTCACAGTTGGCAAGAGAAACACGCATTTCCGACACACACAGTTAGCGGTAGCGCTGGAACGTGGAGGGTCCCATGATGCATGTCTGCTAGACCACACCTTCAGCAGCTCTGACTGCGAGCGCCCTCTGCCGCCACCATATAGGATGGCCAGCAATAGGTACACACGCCAGTCCCAGTTACAGCATTTGACAGTCTTTAGTCTTAGGCAGCGTTCAACAGTTCTCCAGTTCGCTCACTCATTAGTAGCGGGAGTCTCACACTGCACGATGCTCTTAGTTTGCTTCTCATAATAGCTCGACTTTATTGCTGTTCATTCTTTGTAAACATTCCTCGAAACGCTTGGAGGAAGCTACAAGGCAAGTCAAACTTCTGTTTACTGAATTTATGAGTTCGTTAATCATTTCTGCTTCTGACGAGCTTACCTACGACAGCAGCTACTGCGACACTCTGTAGCGTACCTACTACATTATTTACACGCGTGTAATTTACGCCGGCCGCGCTGTTCTAAGCGCTTCAGTCCGGAATCGCGCGACTGCTACGGTCGCAGGTTCGAATCCTGCCTCGGGCATGGCTGTGTGTGATGTCCTTAGGTTAGTTAGGTTTAAATAGTTTTAAGTTCTAGGGGACTGATGACCTCAGACGTTAAGTCCCATAGTGCTCAGAGCCATTTGAACAATTTTTTTGTAATTTACGCAGTCTTGTTGGAATCATCACTTAAGATGATTGGTATAGCAGGAAAAAAGGGAGGACTGCAGTTTGATAAGTAAATAAGGAGAGAAAGTCTATTAGGTCCAGTAATTCACTCACGTCTATAATTTGTATAGCCTGGGGAGCATTCGATATTCACAGAATAATATTTTGTCATCGCTGCAAAATACACTGTGGACATAATCGTGACATTTGTGGTTCGCCTGTGTTTTGCCACTGGTGACATACTGTGGACCGGTACGGAAGTAACTTTAAAATAGACTGCATTTCATACAAAATAAAATAAATTTTACAAAATGTAATGGCCTTAAAACAATTTCTTATTTCTGTTCATCACTGAAACATAAAATACACAATAATAACTTGTGCAAACCTGGAAAGAGGCAGACCCAACAGAAAAGTTGGAAGTGTCGTTTAGGATAGTGAAAGTGTAAAAGAGGAGGAAAGGAATGCTAGCACTTACTTTAAGACTTAACATGTAAGTTCATTAAGAGTGGTGTAGCGTGTATCATAGCTTTTGATCAGCTCACTGATAAGAAAGTAGTTCAAATTAACGATGAAATAATATAGGTAGTTCGTGAGATTTTGTGTTTAGGACAAATAAAGACAAGTGTGAGGTGGACCATAAAACAAATAGAAAGTAGAGTAAATATGCATAGAGTTCTTTTGATGAAGTGAATAGAGTCTCGGTGAGTTAGGAAAGACAAGTTTCCAACAGTGTATGTTGCCTGTTTTGCCTTATGCAAGAGAGACGTTGTGATAGTCATATACAAATTGAGGGGTGCTTGGCGAGAAATTCAGAGGTGTGTTTTGGAAAGACAGTAAAACAAAGCTAATGGATTGGGCAAAAAAGACTGGGTTACGGGACTTGGTTATGATTCTGTTGTGTATCCCAACACAACATATAACAATAACAGGGGTAACGGACATCAAAGCAGCAATCGTGGTAACAAACAGACGAATTACAATGATATACTGTAAATAACACAAATATGTACTGAACACATAGTAATAACAGAAATTTCAAAGGGAAGAGAATCACGGATAGTCGAATCATTACATGCACAGTAATCATATGACATTAAACGGTTTGCAAACACAATTAGGGGAATAGCAGGTTTCTCCAGGGGCAAAAGGCTTTCTCACCCTCGAGGGCGTTAACGGACGCCCAACACTCTGGCATGCTGATAGGGCAGATGCCAAAGGACAAGTAGTAACTGACATTATAAATGAGCGCAACCTTTTTGTGCTCAATAAGACAGGGCAAGCCCCGACATACCGTGGAAACGCAGGAGACACGTTAGCAAATGGAACATCTGCAGTATTTATAACTGACTGGCACGTACATGACAGAGCAACACACAGCGATTACAATGCAATAATTACACACACTGGCACACACACAAACACAAACACATTCACTCAATAACACCCGCGATAGTTGCTGAACAGGGAACTCTGGAAGACAAACGTGCTACTAGAGCACACATATAACTGACCTACTAAAGAGCGCTCAAATCCCTGAAATCCCGCAAATCAATGACTTCTAAACGAATTATACCGTGGTCTACATTATTAACAAAACTAAGGAAGAACTCATGGGACAAGAGAAGCTACCACTAACGAGCACAGACAACACTAGAAAAGGAAGTCAGGCTGTAACAATAACTTGAAGTCAATCGACTATACAAAGACGAATTATAATTAACAAGGCAGGACCGTTGGAATCATTTTGTCAGAACCAACTTATAGAATAACATATGGGAAGAGCCCTTCATAATACAAGCTGAGAGAATAAGAACACCAACGGTAATGTCAACATTAAAGCGATAAAGCAGTACAACTATGCATTGCTGGAGATGCTCGTCAGAGTACCTGCTAAGCAACCTACTACCAGATGGTGACACTACACAGGACCAGCACCATCAACCAGACTTACGCAGACAAGTGGACATTAAGTACATAAGTGATGGAATCACTACTCCTTTCGTTAGTGAGGAGTTTGCGCTGCCAATAACGAAACTTATAGAGAGAAAAACGCCGGGCCCAGATTAAATTTACTCTGAAACTTTAAACTGGTGCAGCACAGATTGTCTCCCACCTGACTGATTACTTAATGACTCTTTACTGCAAGCGATAATAGGCGGCTGCTGGAAGAGGGTCACGCAGTGATTATCAAAAACTCAGAGGACAAGGACTCAGAATACCCACAAATCAGATAGACTCATCTGTCTAGTGAATGTGCTAGGCCAGGCCCAGGAAGGGCTAATGTGTTACAGACTACAGTAACACAGGCTCAGTCCACATCAGTATGTGTTCAGGCCACAGAAGTCTATCGGTGACAGAGTAAACGGGACTTTACGCATAACTTAGAGTACACAGGACAAATATTTCATGGCAGTATTAACTGATACATCTGGCGCTTTTGACAACCTTTGTTGGCCTGCACTATTCTCAAAGTAAAGACAAATGCAGATCCCAATAGCTTTATATAGCAGCTTTCTCGGCTACTGCAGAAACAGAGTTGTAGACTGAGGAGCGGCCTGCCGAGGATCGCCAAGAAATTCACCAATTGGTGCCTGCAGGGGTCCATATGTGGACCCATGTTCTGGAACATTGCTACTGAGACGCTGATAGACATCCTAGACAGACATGATACAGCAAAGGCGCTACTAGCGCACGCTGACGATACGCTCGTAGTGGTATCGCGAAACTCAAGAATACGCTTAAAACAAAAGACTACGCCGCTCCTCGCAGACAACAGTGAATGGTGTAACAACAATAAACTAAAAACTGAAACTAATAAAACGGTGGACTTACTACAGAAAGGCGAACTTGGAAAAAGAAAAAAAAAACAGCATCAAGCTAAACTGCACCGAAAAGAGTGACAAGATACCTAGGTTTACACCCTGACGACAGACTGAACATATCAGACTTACAACCAACGAAGCAATTAAAATAATGCATAAATTAGCAAGACTATATACAACACAATATAGATTACCTATAAAGACATTACATACACTTCATATCACACTATTCGAATCCACTGTATGCTTTGGAGCGAGCGCATGCGTGCATCAAGTGAGGCTCGCAGCACATGTAATCATTGTGAGACATGTGTTCTGTTCAGGATGTCGGGGGCCTTCGGCGCAACATCGGCAGAGGCTTTATGCTTGGTGATGAGAGTGCGCAACATTGACGACACCATATGTCAAATAGCAGCAGCGTATTGGTTCAAGTAAGATGGATGCGACAAGGTATTTGAGATTATAGGGAAGCACATAACAGAAATGAGGCAACTAAACAGCCGTTGAAATTATGCCTGGCAGAGAGAATGGAATTCGAGAGGACATCGAGTCTACACATTTTCCCAAACGTCAAGGAATGAATTAGCTTACAAAATATTGATACCAGACGTGGCGTGGTCAATTTCCTCATGTGCCATAGTCCATGCGTAGAACACCTCCGTCAGTTTGGTCTCAGCCAAACATGCATGTGCATTTGCGGAGGACTAAGCACTCCTGAACCTATAACTTTATGGTGTGGCAGACTCATACTACATGCGACCCCAAACTGAGTATGACAATTTAAGACAAATTCTACGATGGGCGGGTGACTGGTGCATACTGGAAGTCATAACCGATAATGTGTAAGATACGTTAGACGAAATAACACCTACACAAACTAACTCTCAAATACTGGAATAGAATACTTTTATAGACACAGATACAAACACAGTAATAGGCTCAGATACTGAAACAGATACAAAACACTGAGATTAATATGGACTTAGATGTAAGATAAGACAAAATTAAGGAACACAGAAATATATCAACTGTCTATTAATATATGTAGAAACATCTTGAGTAATTTATGTAATTTAAATGGTATAACTGTTATTAAGCTTAGGTAAAATAATACCTCTAATGAAAATGATGCAACAGGTTATTAAACTTAAACAAGATTTTACCTTATAGGCAAATCATTGTACATGACATGTGCAAATATGGAAGACAAAGGTGCACGAACAATGTACCGATTATGCCCTAGTGTAAAGCAGAAATTACTTGGAAGAAATGTAATGCAAAGCAATGTAACACACGACTGTACACATAAATTTGTCAAATGACTATTAAAGATATTTTGTATGCTACCTCGAGGGTGACAGACACCCTGATTTGCCTGGCCATCATTTCATTTCGCCTCTTAAATGCCAGATTCATATTGTCTCAGAAAAATTTTCTGAGTTTGTAAGACAGTATGTCGTAAAGTGACACTATGACCTCTTTCCATCTTTCGAAATTCCTATCTTCTATTCATAAACCAATAATTATAAGATTTTCAGTTCTCGATTACTTTTAAAAGTATGCGTATTTAAATCTAGAATATAATTAATCCTTAAGGCAAATAAGAAATGACAAATAAGTTTCACATTCCGTACAGGTACAACTTCATTTTGTGAAAATACGACCAGTCCTATTTATATTATTGTTTTTAGAAGCAGCGGAAAAGTAAATTACAAACAATTTTAATGAAAAGCAAATGCTGATGTCGAATGATACCTGTCGTCTTTTACTACTGCAAGGTACTGGTAGGCCCAGATTCTCGAAATATCTCTTTCCTGATTTCCTAAATTTCATGAATGGCTATACAAGTAGAGACTATGTTTGCTTGTCTTGAAGAAGTACCAAACACAAAATTTCTGGTTAGTGGGCCAAATTTATTTAAATACTAATTAATAAACTGATAAAAAGGCGCCATTTCACAGATCATTTGATGATTTAATAAAATAGCAGTCCATATATTAGATATACAATAATCCTGATAAATTTCATTGAAACATTATTACGGGGAGGTGCAAACTGATTTTAAGGATCCTGACTAGGAAGCAGTATGGCAGTGTGAGACGAAATAACAACGAATTCGGCAATAATTAACATTTATTTCCTCACTAAAAGTAACACACAAACAGATGTTAAGTCAAAACACAGTTGCTTGGAATGCTGGCGCATGAATCGCGACACATAGTACATTATATAACGCAACAACTGAACCGATACGTTTGGGGGCGTGTCTGCTGAATTACTGGTTACAGTTTAAAAGGCTCACACACACCACTTTCACACTGATCACTCACGCAAAAAAGACAGGAATTAGAAGAAAGTTTCCGTACTCGACATGAATCTCAATGGGTCGGAGCGCGACTTGCTTTGACGGTCAGTTCCAGAGAACAAACTTCCGAAATTTCATACAACTCAATAATTTTATAAATAAATATAAATAAATTTTAACAAACGTGAGTACATTCACTCCGCGATGAAACTGAGGATTCAATTCGGACACGAGAGGTGTTTATGTCTTATTGGAGCCTCATGATTTCCAAAGAAACACACGTGGTGCGGCAGAGTACGGGCTACTAACTACGTGGGAAAGAAACACAAACTAGACGGTAAATTAAATAAAATTTAATACATGCATTCCACAAAGCAGATGACACTTTCATTCATGATACACGAAACTAACTAAAGCTGTACATCACGTATCGGCACCGATCGTCCTCGCCAAGTTGCAGTCGCACAAAAGATCTCATCGAATAAACTGAATACAAATATGATAAAGACCATTCGCTGACTCAATTAGTTGGTGCGGCATGTTGTCAATGGACACACCACAGTGGCTACAGGAAACTCAAACAAAGTTAACTCTTACACATTTCAACTTAGCAACTAGAGATCTGAGACCACCCTCATTCGCGCCGGCCGGAGTGGCCTAGCGGTTCTAGTCGCTTCAGTCTGGAACCGCGAGACCGCTACGGTCGCAGGTTCGAATCCTGCCTCGGGCATGGATGTGTGTGATGTCCTTAGGCTAGTTAGGTTCAAGTAGTTCTAAGTTCTGGGGGACTGATGACCTCAGAAGTTGAGTCTCATAGTGCTCAGGGCCATTTGAACCATTTCGAGCCACCCTCATTCACCGGTGCCCCAGGCAGAGTAATCGTAACCTGTCCCGTCACCGGGGTCTACACAGAAACCCGGAAGGGCTCAGAGAGCGTAAGCGGTTTCTACCTGTACCAGCCTCACAATTGATGCTGTCGAGTGGCCGCTAATGTCTGACGGAACTTTCGAGTCTTTGAGAATTGTAGCGAAACCGAAGTTTGTTTTCCAAGATCGATGGAACGTCTCAAATGGAAATGTTTCAGTGTGCAGAACATGTAGCCAGATGCTTGCATCGTTTTAATGGGGGTGAAGCAAGTTTATTGCTGGGTATTATAGATTAGGGAGGTGTGCTGCAGCTTGCATGCCCATGGACTAAGGTGGACAGGGGTGAGCAAACGACTGAGGTGCAGGCAGTCGGACATTCGGGTCAGAGCCTACACCACAGCTCTGTGCACGTTAGCGGGTTTGTCCACATGGTTAGTACGTATGCAGAATGTATATAACAAGGGGCGCCCGGCGGGTAGCCTATACGATGTGCGACAGTCCGCGAGCCAGACGCTATATGAGGGGGTGGGCAGGTCTGTCCATGTGGCTAGCACATGTGCAGGATGTGTATAAGAAGGGGAACATAATAAACCTATACTATGTGCGACGGCCTGCAACCCAGATGAAAGTGTGTAGGAGTCTGGCAGTGGCCATGCCCTATAGGTCAGCATTGCAGCAGTTCAAATGGTTCAAATGGCTCTGAGCACTATGGGACTTAACATCTGTGGTCACCAGTCCCCTAGAACATAGAACTACTTAAACCTAACTAACCTAATGACATCACACACATCCATGCCCGAGGCAGGATTCGAACCTGCGACCGTAGCAGTCGCGCGGTTCCGGACTGAGCGCCTAGAACCGCTAGACCACCGCGGCCGGCATTGCAGCAGTTTACCGTAAGATACGGCAGGACTACGTTACTAGTCTAACACGAAGTGACAACTGGCATTAGAGCACACACACCAGTAAAGTGCAAAATTGGTGTTACATCTTTGGGAAAGTTTGGAGGAGGTCTCTAAGTGAATTCCAAATTACTGATAACGCCAACTATTAA
Source organism: Schistocerca piceifrons (assembly GCF_021461385.2). Taxonomy (NCBI): domain Eukaryota; kingdom Metazoa; phylum Arthropoda; class Insecta; order Orthoptera; family Acrididae; genus Schistocerca; species Schistocerca piceifrons. The sequence continues at coordinate 1,068,474,731 of NC_060139.1, forward strand.
CAAGCTTGAGCAGCTTTCCTTGGAAATATCTACAAGAGCTGAAATTCGTCGCAGGCCACAGAATGCTAAACAGTGTCTAAAAATCCGAGGTATGTACCAACTGAGAAGCTACCAGTAAGTACAGCTGTTGCTGACGAAAGATGCAAGTACAACTGCGACTTGCTCTGTGTAAACCCCATAAACTGAGGAAAATTTGGCTTTTGTGCTGCGGAGCTCCGTTTAGAAATAAAGTTCTTTTATGAAACTATTTTTAATTGATTTTTCTGGGATTGATTTGTATTTAAATTACTTGCAATTTGACAAAAGGTAATCACAAATAAAGTTACAGTTCGCAATAGAAATTATCTTTTGTAACATTTAGTAGATATCATAATAAACCACTGCAAAGAGAAATTGTTTTGATTCAGTATTTGCTTGTTGTAAAGTATGATGAAACGATAACACACGTATCTCAGTGGTAACGTTATTCTGTCTGATGACTGTAAATAGACCAGCAAAAAGTTTCACATAGAGATGCTGGTTAGGAGAGGAGACTTACCACCTTCGTACCCTCAAGAGGAGGATGTTATTTTGCTGATAATTTTAAAAAGATTTCATCAGTCTCTATAACATGGTGCAACCTTTCTGCTGACGTGCCCAAAATACTGCACACATCATTACAGAATTTTCTGCCAGTCGGTATGTGGCGTTTACGTTGAATTTGTTTCACTTTGATGTTGGATTGACTGAAAATGCAAAGTATAAGGGCAGTCAGAAAGTTTCCTTTTGCGGGCGTTGCTGTGGCGTATGTGCAATGTAGCTTACCTCCGATATGGAAGTATAAGTGACGACATGTAGGCATGGGATTAATGTGTATGCAGTGAATGTGGGAACGGGAACCAGGAAGACGTATTTACCAAACGTGTATAAAGAGTTCCAATGTGCTTTTATTTTTTTCTTGGCTGTCGGAGGACAAACACTGGTAGACATCCATTGCAGAATGAACATGTAGGCATGGGATTAATGCGTATGCAGTGAATGTGGGAACGGGAACCAGGGAGACGTATTTACGAAACGTGTATAAAGAGTTCCAATGTGCTTTTATTTTTTTCTTGGCTGTCGGAGGACAAACACTGGTAGACATCCATTGCAGAAAGAATTTCCAGCCAATTATCAATCCATTTTGTGTAAACATAGCCCACACCATTATGGAGACACCACCAGCTTGCACAGTGCCCTGTTGACAAGTTGGGTCCATGGCTTCGTGGGATCTGCACCACACTAGAATCCCACCATCAGCTCTTACCAGCTAAATCCGGACTTCTTCGAACAGTTAACAGTTTTCCAGTCGTCTAGGGTGCAACCAATGTGGTCACGAGCCCAGGAGAGGTGCTGCAGTACAAATGCGACAACCGACTGTTTTTAACAATTGACTGATCAGTCGGTTGCTTTTGCGTTCAGTCGATTTTTTCAGTCGAATGAAACGACCGAATGAAACTAGTCTCTGCATCCTTGACCGCTACGTGAACGTTTTCACCCATTCACTGGGATTCGGAGGTTTCACTCCGTGCGAGAGAACCGACAGACTCAAGTCTCCGTCGGATGCGGCCGCTATATGAATTTTTTTAGTCATTCTCTGGGTTTGAGTGATTTACACTTACATTTTTTTCGCCTTCTTCCGTGGGGTCGTTGGGGACGGCGTGTGGCGCCGCTGCCGTAGCCGCCTCCTGCTGCTGGCAGGGCCGCGCTAGCCGGCGCCAGCGCACCTCTGCAGGCATCTGCGCTGTACAGCCGCCACTGCCAACGCGACGTCTCCTCGCGCCAGCTGCGACCCTGAAGCTTTATTAGTTACTCGTTAATTGCACACAGACAAGTATAGTGCACAGCAATGTATTAATCAGTTTTAAGTAGTGAAAAAAGGAATATCTCAGTAACACTGGAAAGCCAAAGAAACAGGTACACCTGCCTAATATCGTCTAGGGCCCCCTCGAGCACACAGAAGTGACGCAAAACGACGTAGCATAAACACGACTAATGTCTGAAGTAGTGATGGAGGGAACTTACACCAAGAATCCTGCAGGGATGTTCATAAACCCGTAAGAGTACGAAGGGCTGGAGATCTCTTCTGCAAGGCATCCCAGATATGCTCAGTAACGTTCATGTCTGAGGAGTTTGTTGGGCAGTGGAAGTGCTTTAACTCAGAAGAGTGTTCCGGAGCCAATCTGTAGCAATTATGGAAGTGTTGGGTGTCGAATTGCACTGCTGGAATTTCCCAAGTCCGTCCGAATGCACAATGGACATGAATGGATGCAGATGATCAGACAGGACGCTTACGTACGTCTCACCTGTCAGGGTCGTATCCAGACGTATCAGGGGTCCCGTATCACTCCAACTGCACACGCCCCACACCATTACAGAGCCTCCATCAGCTTGAACAGTACTCTGCTGATGTGCAGTGTCCATGTCTCCAAACCCGTACACGGCCATCCGCTCGATACAATCTGAAACGAAACTCGTCCGATGACGCAACAGGTTTCCAGTAATCAACAGCCCAATGTCGGTGTTGACGGGCCCAAGCGAGGCGTAAAGCTTTCTCCGAAAGCCCATATCCATGATATTTCGTCGAATGGTTCGCACGCTGACACTTGTCGAAGGTCCAGCATTGAAATCTGCATCAATTTGCGGAAGGGCTACTCTTCAGTCACGTTGAAAGTCTATCTTCAGTTGTCGTTGGTCCCGTTCTTGCAGGATCTTTTTCCGACCACAGCGATTTCGGAGATTTGATGTTTTATCGGATTCGTGATACTCGCGGTACACTCGTGAAATGGTCGTACGGGAAAATCCCCACTTCATCGCTACCTTGGAGAAGCTGTGTCCCATCGCTCGTGCGCCGACTGTAACACCGCGTTCAAACACACTTAAATCTTGATAACCTGCCACTGTAGCAGCAGTGCTAGAGACTAGTTGTCTTGCATAGGCGTTGTTGACCGTAACTCCGTATTCTGCCTGTTTACGTATCTCTGTATTTGAATATGTATACCTATACCAATTTCTTTGGCGCCCCAGCGAATAATGAAATAAATGAGTTTATTGCTTGTCTTCGCGTTCACCTGGGGATATGACATGTACCCTCCAGTTTCTATTGTGTACCATTTCTTCACATCACCTAATGAAAGTAGTACAGCCTGGTTTCAATTAGTACAATATCTGGATAAGTAGGTAAGATAAACCATTAAACAATGCTTTCAACACAATGAACGAATGAATAAAAGCTTCAACTGACAGAAAAATTAAAGACGTATTTCACTTGAAAAGGAAAAAATGAATAACAGCACGCAAAACACACTGGACTGTGTCGACTGTTTTCATTCGGTTGCTCCCAGAGACTGGTTTTGCAGGAAGGAAATGAATGAGTAACAATCCCACCTATAAGTAAAACTGCGAACGACTGAATTGATTGTTTCCATTCAGTTGCTCTCACAAACTGGTTTCATTCAAAATAATGAACGAACAATTCAACCGTTACGTAAACCTACAACAGATTGAGTCGTTTGTTTTCCGACAAGCGGCTGAATCCACTGTCTTCTTCTGGTTGCTCTCATCACTACGCCGCAGGCCCGCTGGTAATATATGCTCTCGTGTCACCAGCCCATTAAGCTCGCTGCACTGTCCTTCGTCGTACGTCTCACATTGATTTCTGCGGTTATTTCATGTACTGTTGATTGTCTTTTAACACTGACAACTCCACGCAAACGTCGCTGCTCTCGGTTGTTAAATAAACGCTGTCGGCCACCGGATTCTTCGTGGTGAGAGATGATCGTTGAAATGTGGTGTCCTCGGTACACTCTCGCCGCTATGGATCTCAGGATATTGAATTCCCTAAGGATTTCAGAAATGGAATGTGCCATGCTACTAGCGCCGACTACCATTCTGCTTTCAAAGTTCTTTAATTACCATCGTGTGGCCATACGATCACGTCGGACACATTTTCACACGAGTCACCTGAGTACAAATGCGAGCTCCGCCTATGAACTATCCTTTTATACCTTGTGGACATGACACTATTACCATCTGTATATGTGTATATGGCTCTCCCCTAACTTTTCTCACATCAGTAGGTACACGGTGAACCACCTAAAACTTGCACCACATATACTGCGGAACTGAAAAGTGCTATTAATGTGCTGTTTTCACAAAATGGTAGTAATGAGCTTGTATTGTTAACCAATAAACAGATAGTAATAATATTTAGAAACCGTATTTTTGTGAAAATATACGAATTGACGTCAATAAACTGAAAGTAGGGTAAATTAGAATGTCACTAGGGTTGTTACAGGATTCTAGTGCGAGTCGTTTACGAGGTGTCATATTTTGGAAAGTTCCCACACTGACGCTTGCACAATACCTGTGGTAGCACAGTGCATGCTCTAGTTATGTGGATCTGAGCAGTAACAAGACGAGTGACCATCATAGATTCAATTCAAAATGACCTCTAGCAACACAATAACGCTTCCAGTCTGTTATGGAACGACTGCTGCACACATGCCAGCATTTGAGCGGAGATGTCCGAGTGGACTGTAGTTACTGTATCCAGACTAAGCGCCTGCAACTCTCGCTTCCCGCGAAGCAGACCGGTACAGCGGGCCTCGGACCAAGTAGGGGTCAGCCTGGCCGGCCGTCCCGGAAACACAGTCGCTTCCCAGAGACCACCAGGAGGCGTCCACGGCGCCGCAAGAGGTCGCTACATCCGCGGACCTCTTTCCTTCCGCTCGACACGTGACTGCAAATAGAGCCAGCCATATCCATGCGCCAAGCAGTATTTAGGCTGGCGCAGGAGCCTGGAGGGGCAGTTCACGCCGAGCGAGCCCACTGGTGTCACCGTAGCCGCCGCGTCATCGTCCACCGCCGCCAGCGTACCGGAGCTATCCCCGCAGGGCCTCTACTCGTCCTCGCAACGTGGACTCCGCGCCGCTCTTCAAGAGACGCCCGGGGCTTGGTTTGGTGAAGTTGTATGGTTACTCCAGACAGTTTATGTTTGGAAGAATCTCTGATTTAGTTATTGGTAGGCTTGGAGGATCAGTCCTACCTCACGAATATTGTTTTGTAAATTTTGAAGAAAGACTATAGTTTAAATAAAACCGCTATAACTCACACTCTGAGAGTTTCGTATCCGCGGACGGCGGATATATTATTGGTCGTTGCATATCATCGGGTGTAGTTTTCTGTCCCTGTGGACTTAAACTTTCCCCACAGAGTAAAGTTTACAGGCGTCGAATCTGGGGAACGGCCCAGCTAAGGTAAAGCACTCTACTTGAAATCCAATTTGGAAACAATTCATGAAGACATGCTGCAGTACTTTGTGCCATCGTGCTGGTACCACAGGTTCCTCATAGTCTGGAGTGGAACGTCTTCTTGCATCCGTGGAAGAGGGTCTTTCAGGAAGCTGTCAAACTGTGCACGTACAGTGTTGCTTCGATGAAAATGGTTTCTGTGAGCTGAAGGTTCACTGTCCCATATCACACACAATGGACGCTGACGTTCCATGTGACGAACCCAGTGGGGACTGTCAACGAACCAATTCTGCACGTTTCGCTGATTAACCTGACCATGATTGGTAAATGTGGCTTGGCAACTAAACAAGATACCAAATACACATCTGTATACATGTATCCTGTCTTAATATCCAAATACAGAAACTAAGGGACCGATGACCACGCAGTTTGGTATCTTTAAAATCAAACCAACCAACCAAAGCGGAAACTAACAAATTTCTCAAAATCGTTTCCACACAGTTCTTGATGGAGGGAGATGTAATAGGGTTGGAACCTATCTTGATGGAGAATGCATAGGACACTTGCCTGACTAATGCCGCTTCCTCGCGCAATTACTACATGCGGATCAACTGCAACAGCAACAAGAACATTGATTTCCACCTACTCTCTGTCACTTGTTTCTTTCTGTTACGTTTTCTAGGTGTTACACAACTACTTTCACGTGACTAGTTGAAGAGGATGATAAATAATTGGTGAGATGGTTGATGTCTGTTGGGATATCTTGCCACAGACTCAGTAAAAGTTCATCTTGTATTCTAACAACTCACTCCATACACCACGAGCACGTCGGCTTTTCCTGCTTTGGTAAATCCCACAGACCACTCACGACCTACTGCGTGGACCGTCACACACTGACTGACTATGAAGTCGCAGTTCACTCAGTGAACACACAGGCACACTGTAAACAAATGTAATAACATCGTACCTAGCAACTACTCAGGTTGAATGGTAGAAACAAGTGACAGTGTGGAAACCTATCAAAATACGGTATCTCGTAAACGACTTACACTACAATCCTGCAACTCACACCACTGACATACTAATTGAAGTTTTTTAATGTCAACAGGCGTCGTTCCATTTCAAAGAAATGTTTCTTTGCACACGAAATACACTTTATAAGTATTATTACAATCTTTTTATTGGCTAAGAATACGAGCCCTCACTACCAGTCCATCATGTGAAAACCGCACATCGATAGCACTTTTCATTTTCGCAATAACTGCAGTGCAAGTTTTAGGTGATGTACCCTATTTATATCATTTTTTTCTGTTTGATACGTGGTACTAATTACCAAACATAACATACACCTCAGACCAATAAGTTTTTCGTTGTGGGGAGTGACTGATTGTATGAGATATTACTGTGTCTGTGTAGAAGTTGTATGTTTGGTCATTGTTTTTCTTTCGTACTTTTCTTTCAATAAAATTTTTTAGACTTTTCCTCTAACGGGGATTATTGTTCACGTGTAAAGTTTTGTTTTGTGTAAGTTGACTACTCTTTCTTCTTCTGATTCTTGTGTCAGGTTAATTATTTCAACAACTTATCTGACTCAGTGCATTATTCCATATGGATATCAGAAATCCTGTCAGTAGTACTCTGAACAGGTTATTCGTTCACAAATTGAAAGTAATCCTATTTCGTATCCTTTGCTGTTTCTGAAGTTATGTTATGTTATGTGATACAAGGTGTTTTTATAATTTGTGTTTTTTTTATTTTATTCTGTGGTCAACATTGCAGCACTTTATTCAATATTATGAATTCGGTTCCTCTGTTTTTTGTCGGCTCAATACTTTTTCATTCTTCCGGTCGTGCCCTTCTTTCCCCACCAAAATTACCCTTCCCATTCCCTGTTTGTTAATTTATATTGGTAGTGTGATATGTTTTTCCTCAAGTATCTTGAGCGCTTCTGTCTTGCCTTTCATATCCTTCATCGTAATTTCATCATGTTGTCCTTGATATCTGCGATCCGTCTAATTCCGCTCTTACTATTCTATAACTTCTCGATAATTCTATTTTCTGTTGTCCTCATCAAATATCCGAGGAAGGAGATCCATTTCTTTTTCATTGTACTTGTCACTGGTTCTATTTATTTATAAATTGTTCCATTTGAAGCCCTTTTCCCAACTCCATATTTTTTGATATTTTTATTTGCAGATGTTCTCACTATGTTTCTTTCTATTTTGAGAAATCTATTGCTACAGTGTTGGTTGTGTTAAATATACTTTCACTAGTTTATCTTATTTTCGGCTGTGTAACTGTTCGTACTGTTTCAGTTTTGTGGCTATTGAGATGCATTCTTTGTTATATGTATTCTTGGTAACATGATGTGTTCTACTAAATTGTTTATTCTAATCTGTAATGATGGTTTCTCAATTAGGTTGTGTGCTATTATTTCTCCAAAGTATTTAAACTTTTCAACAATTTTTATGTCATGTCTACCAATTTTAATTTTGTTTGCTAGTGGTAGTTTTGTTAGCACTATTTCAGTTGTTTCAAAAGATATTTTAGGGTTAGTACTTCGGGATACTTTGTAATGACTGTATTTGTTGTTTGATTTCTTCTATGTTGTTGACGAGAAGAGTGAGGTCATCAACAAATCATAAACAGGTCAACTTTGTCATCTTTTTGTGTTCCAACCTTAATGTCTTTGTATTATCCGTGTATCTTTCCCTCATTATATATTACAGGACACAGTTAAAAAGAAGTGGTGACAGACCATCTCCCACGCCTTAAACCTGTTTTTCCAAAAATTACTCAGAAAGTTCCCTTTTCAATTCAGTTTTCGAATTTGTATTTGTTAAGGTAAGTTCTATTATTTTAATTAATGTTGGGTGGAGTCCGAAATGTCTCAAAATTTTTAACAGTACTGTGGATAGAATCATATGCTTGCTTAAAATCTGTCAATGTAATTGAGAGAGACTTGTTTCGTTGGCAGTAATAAGCCATGATTAATTTCAGAGTATTTATTTGTTTTTCACAGCGTCTTCAAGATCTGAAGCCCTCTTGGTATTCCTCCAGTTCCTTATCAAGATGTTCTTTGATCCTATTGTGTAAAATCTTGGAAAAATCTTACAGCTACAATCCAAGAGCGAGACTCCTTTATTGTTGCATGTATCTCTCTTTTCTCTTCTCTTATGAAGTGGGTTAATTATAGCTGTGGTCCATCCTCCTGGAAATGTATCTGTTGCCCAAATTTTTTGTAAAATAATATATAAAGATGTCTAGTTGCTTTACCAGCATACTTCCTCATTTCTGTGAACACTTGATTTCTACCACATAGTTTGCAATTTCTCATTCCTTTAATTGCAATTTATATTTCTTGTACTGTAGGTGCGTTTATATTTTCTGGTTTAGTTTTAACAGGAGTGCTTGCGAGTAGTGGGAGAAACTTCGCACGGCACCACTCTCCATTGTTGCCACATTTATTCAAGTTAGCGTATACAACATGGTGCTCACAGATGTGGCAACGTCACAGTGATGTTATGGCGAGAAATTCAAGTTTTGACGAGAAAAAGCACTACTGGCCATTAAAATTGCTAAACCAGGAAGATGACATGTTACAGACGCGAAATTTAACTGACAGGAAGAAGATGCTGTGATATGCAAGTGATTAGCTTTTAAGAGCATTCACACAAGGATGGCGACGGTGGCGACACCTACAACGTGCTAACATGAGGAAAATTTCTAACCGATTTCTCATACACAAACAGCAGTTGACCAGCGTTGCCTGGTGAAACGTTGTTGTCATGCCTCGTGTAAGGAGGAGGAATGCATACCATAACGTTTCCGACTTTGATAAAGGTCGGATTGTAGCCTATCGCGATTGCGGTTTATCGTATCGCGACATTGCTGCTCGCGTTAGTCGAGATCCAATGACTGTTAGGAGAATATGGAATCGGTGGGCTCAGGAGGGTAATACGGAACGCCGTGCTGGATCCCAACGGCCTCGTATCACTACCAGTTGGGATGACAGGCATCGTATCCGCATGGCTGCAACGGATCGTCCACCCACGTCTTGATCCCTGAGTCAACAGATGGGGACGTTTGCAAGACAACAACCATCTGCACGATCAGTTCGACGATGTTTTTAGCAGCATGGACTATCAGCTCGGGGACCATGGCTGCGGTTACCGTTGACGCTGCATCACAGACAGGAGCGCCTGCGATGGTGTGCTCAACGACAAATCTGGGTGCACGAATGGCAAAACGTCATTTTTTCTGTTTACAGCATCATGATGGTCTCATGCTTGTTGGGCGACATTGCGGTGAACGCACATTGGAAGCGTGTATTCGTCATCGCCATACTGGCTTATCACCCGGCGTGATGGTATGGGGTGCCATTGGTTACACGTCTCGGTCACCTCTTGTTCGCACTTTGAACAGTGGACGTTACATTTCAGATGTGTTACGACCCGTGGCTCTACCCTTCATTCGTTCCCTGAAAAACCCTACATTTCAGCGGGATAATGCACGACAGCATGTTCCAGGTGCTGTACGGGCCTTTCTGGATGTTCGACTGCTGCCCTGGCTAGCACATTCTCCAGTCTCTCACCAATTGAAAATGTCTGGTCAATGGTAGCCGAGCAACTGGCTCGTCACAATACGCCAGTCACTACTCTTGATGAAGTGTGGTATCATGTTGAAGCTGCGTGGCCAGCTGTACCTGTACACGCCATCCAAGCTATTTTTGACTCAATGCCCAGGCGTATCAAGGCCGTTATTACGGTCAGAGGTGGTTGTTCTGGGTACTGATTTCTCAGGCTCTATGCACCCAAATTGCGTGAAAATGTAATCACATGTCAGTTCTAGTATATTTGTCCAATGAATACCCATTTATCATCTGCATTTCTTCTTGGTGTAGCAATTTTAATGGCCAGTAGTGCAAGTCAATTGGGCTACCTCCACTAGGAGTTACCGGACGACAACTCAAGTTACGCAAAACGCACAGGCTGATAGGCGCGCAGGAGACTATAGCGGCCGCAGGTACACAGAGTACTGGCGCACCTAGGCCGGCGTTAAAAAGCAGGAAAATAATGCCACGTCAGAGCTGCCACCTACTTTTCCATTTTCCGATCTCCACGAATCACAAGCAGTAATCCAATAAAAACACCAATAAAGATTCCTAACATCCTTCACTTCATCCTTAGCAGCCCATCAGAATTACATTGCAGCCACGTCTGCAGGTGTTTCCTCATTCAGCAGTAAACGAAAAAACACCATGAAGAGGATCACTTGCAACAGGGGCTGAAACGTCGGTAGTTTTGTATATTCAAAATACTGTCACAAACCCAGAAAAATGTTATTGAATGTGACAGTGGCCACAGAAGTCTTCGTTTATGTGGGTATCCATTCTTCATTCAAACAGCTTGAATTGTAATGGGCAGTAGCTCCATCCTGCGTGTTCACCATGAGATCCGAGTCTAACTGACCTAGTTCACAACATCGCCACCAGAGGGTGATATGTGCTCCCCCCCCCCCCCCCCCCATCTACTCTCCCATGATGTAATCCAACATTGGGGCCTGGGAAAAATATGGCGGATGAAGTACATAGTCTGTGTCTGGCTGCTGGACTGAGAGGATCGACGTAATTGTTTACTATGTTCAATGGATAAGATATGTGCTGGAGAAGGAGTATATTAGCTGTAGCCATGCATGTGAGGACTGTGTTGATAGCTATGATATTTGGTGAAGACTAATACGTTTCATGAAATGATGAAGATGCGCCAGGACGGAGCTGAGTTTCGCTTCGCAACTGATACTGATAAAATGGTGTGTTGTAACTGTAGATCATTCGATAAAAGTCTGATCAGTCAGTCTTCTGAAGCGCAAATAGCAAAAAAGTCCGGTCAGTCAGTCTTCTGAAGAGCAAGAAGCAAAACGGTCACCCCAGAGTCTCTGCGCCCTGCTGGAAGAGCGACAATGCGACAGGCTCCCTGCCCCAAGACTCTCCACGCCTCCTCGCGGTACGGCCACGCAGCAGCTGCGCGATAAGCACTCCTGTTTAATTGCAGATACCCGCGGCCTTCTTCCTTTCCATCCCCGGACTACTGATATCCTTTGTCGTTGAACGCGAACTGCTTGAGAACTACATCACGTGTTGCGGAATATTGTCACGTACATAAATTGAAGATATCACAGGAACTAAGTGTACCACTGCACGAAGAGAGAGAGATAGCCTTGCAGATGACACGAAAATATTTAAACAATTACGCGTTTTATTCCGAGGAATACCGCCACCATGCAAAGAAAATGACTTTGGCCTGTCGTGAGGAAGGTATATATTTGACATGGAAAACTGCGATAGCCATAAGGTCGAATGAAAATTTTTTTATGTAAAAAATTACGTCCTGTAATAAGAATGCTACAGATTTTGATTTTTTGCGTAGCCACCGCCGTCAGGAGAGGGTATTTTCGATACTTTGCTCATTATTGAATGTCGGCAGATTGAGACTGCAGTCGTAATATTTTACGGTAAGCAAATTTACGTGCTCGTTTCGTCAGACGATTCCGCCTGGGGTGCAGGGCGCGCGGTGCCAGTGGCATGTGGCCGGATAGATTGACGTTTTCTGCTTACGGCGGGAGCCATCTGGACTGGAGAGCTCAACTGGAGCACAGGAATGCGGCTGACCAAACGTGTCGCCCCCTACGGGGGCGAATAGCGAACTAGTACTTAGTGTGCGTAGGGCCGCCTTTGCATTGCTTCTGTTCTCCGTGGAAATTTGTGAAGATTCAATATTGTTGTGCTTGCGATGAACAATTATTCCCTCGCCTGTAATTTGTCTCGTTGACTATTTCCACATATTTCGTATCTTTGTTTGGTTGAGACATCAACGTGGAGTGTGTTGTGTGCATCTAAATGGTGAAAGACATGTTTAAGAGACGTTTGCTGGTTCTATAGACATAAGAAACACCTTAGTTGACTTTTTAAAGTAGAAGGAAGGTTTGGAATCTGTTATACCGTTGACATAGGTATTCGTTAAAAAAATACGAGTGGAATACAAGTTTCCTCTATTTTTGGTGAGTTTTCACGTAAGGATCTCGCATATAACATACGTTTCTAGTTACTCAGATGTTTGCAGCAAGTTCCACTCGCTGCACCTCACTAACGAAAAATGGTTCAAATGGCTCTGAGCACTATGGGACTTAATTTTTGAGGTCATCAGTCCCCTAGAACTTAGAACTACTTAAACGTAACTAACCTAATGACATCACACACATCCATGCCCGAGGTAGGATTCGAACCTGCGACCGTAGGTCTACCCAAAGGTAGAAATGCAGCTACAGTCGACAAATGGAATCTCTCCTTGAAGTTAACTGTCTCTTTTCCGATGCACCACTGCCACTTTACTGTAGCCCTCACACCCTAACATTGGCAATTTAACTCAGAAATTGCATGACTATGAAATACTTAAGTCCAAGATGACTTCTTCCCCTAGCAAGTAATGCAACTACAGTCGACGAATATATCTTCTCCTTGAAGTCAAGTGCCTCATTTACGGTGCACCACTACCAGTTTCCTGTATCCCTTGCAGCTTATATTGACGATTTAGCCCAGAAATTTCATAGCTATTAAATATTAAATTATCTAGACTTATCAACAAGTAAGTAAAGCTGCTACAGTCGCGAAAGATAATTCACCTGGAAGTCAAGAGTCTCTTATCTGACGCACCATTTCCAGTTTACTGTATCCCACGCACTCTCACACTGGCGGTTTAACCCAGTAATAGCATCGCTTAAAGTTCTAAAGGATCCATGCTGCCATCTCCCCAAGCGAGTAACTCATCTACAGTCGTCGAATTTATCTTTTCCGGGAAGTCGAGTGTCTCTTTACTCATGTACCTACGACAGATTACGGTATTTATCGAACCCATACTTGACGATTTAACACAGAAATTTCATCGCCATTAAATACTAAAGACTCCATGTCGACTATTCCCCAAGCGAGTTATGTGGCTATAGTCGACGAATGTATCTTATCCTGGAAGTCAAGTGTCTCTTCTCAGATGCACACTGCCAGGTCACTGTATCCCTTGCACCCTCAAGTTGACGAAGGATCTATGCCGATTTTCGAAAAGGTTTAAATCGGATACAGTCGACTAATTATTTTCTCCTCGAACTCACGTGTCTACGTTCCGATATACTACTGCCAGTTTACTGTACTCCTCGCACCCTCAAAATGTCGATTTAGCCCAGAAAATGCATTTCTATTAAATGATCAAGTATCTATGCAGACTTCCCCCAAGCGAGTAATGTGGCTACGTCGACGAAGTTATCTTCTCGTGGAACGCAAGTGTCTCTTTTTCCGATGCACCACTGCCAGTTTACACTATCCCTAGCACACCCACATTGAAGATTTAACCCAGAAATTGCACTGCCATTAAATACTAAAGGATTCATGCCGACTTCTCGCCAAGCGATAAACACTGCCATAGTCGACGAACGTAGCTTCTCCTGGAATACAACTGTCTCTTTTCCGATACACCACTGCCACTTACCGTATCCCTCGCTCCCAGACATTGACGATTTATCCCAGAATTTCCATCGCTATTAAATACTAACATATCCATGCCGACTTTTCGTCAAACGAGTAAAGCGGCTGCAATCGACGAATCAATCTTCTCCTGGAACTCAAGTGTGTCTTTTCGGACGCACCACTGCCAGTTTACTGTGTCCCTCACACCTTCACATTGACGATTTATTCCCAGACATTGCATCGCTACTAAATTATCCAATCCAACTTTTCCCACATCGAGTAATGCGGCTATAGTCGACGAATGTGTCATCTCGTGAAATTCATGTCTCCGGTGCCATTCACCACCGGCAGTTTTCTGTTTCCCTCGCTTCATAATGTTGGCAATTTATCCAGTAAATTGCATCTCTATTAAATACTGAAGGATCCATGCCGTCTTCTCCCCAAAGGTAGAAATGCGGCTACAGTCAACAAATTTATTCTCTCCTTGAAGTCATCTGTCTCTTCCCCGATGCATCAATGGCACATTACTGCATCCCTCGCACCCTCACATTGTTAATTTAACTCAGAAATTGCATCGCTATTAAATACCAAAGTCCAAGACGACTTCTCCCCCTAGCGAGTAATGCAACTACAGTCGACGAATATATTTTCTCCTTGAAGTCAAGTGCCTCATTTCCGATGCACCACTGCCAGTTTACTGTGTCTCTCGCACCTTACATTGACGAAATATCCCAGAAATGGCATAGCTATTAAATACTAAATTACCTATGACGACTTATCAACAAGTGAGTAAATCGGTGACAGTCGCGAAAGTTAATTCTCCTGGAAGTCAAGAGTCTCTTATCTGATGCAACACTGCCAGTTTACTTTATCCCACGCACCCTCACACTGACTATTTAACCAAGAAATAGCATCGCTAAAAATTCTGAAGGATCCATGCTGACATCTCCCCAAGCGAGTAACGCATCTACGGTCGTCGAATTTATCTTTTCCGGGAAGTCGAGTGTCTCTTTTCCGATGTACCAATGCCAGATTACTGTATCTTTCTCACCCCTACATTGACGATTTAACCCAGAAATTTCATCGCCACTCAATACTAAAGGCTAAATGCCGATTCGTCCCCAAGCGAGTTATGCGGCTGAAGTTGACGAATGTATCTTCTCCTGGTAGACAAGTGTCTCTTTTCCGCTGCAACACTGACAGTTTCCTGTATGCATCGCACACTCACACTGACGATTTAACCTAGAAATTGCATCGCTATTGAATACTAAATTATTCATCTCAACTTCTCCAGAAGCGAGTAATGCGGCTACAGTCGAAGAATGTATCTATTAGTGGAAGTCAAGTGTCTCTCTTCGATGTACGTCTGCAAGTTTACTGTATCCGTCGCACCTTCGTATTGTCGATTTAACCCAGAAATTGCATCCCTATTAAATACTAAAATATCCATGCCGATTTCTCCACAAGCGAGTAACGAGTCTTCTGTCGACGAATGTATCTTCTTCTGGTAGTCAAATATGTCTTTTTCCAATGCATCACTGTCAGTTTACTGTATTCCTCGCACACTAAAACTGATGATTTAATCCAGCAATTGCTTCGCTATTAAATACTAAAGGCTCCATGCTACTTCTCCCGAAGCGAGTATTGCGGCATCAGTCGAAGAATCTATCTACTCCTGCAAGTCAAGTGCCTCCTTTCCGATGTAGCACTGCCAGTTCACTTTATCCCTCGCCCCCTGACATTGACGATTTGACACAGAAATTGCTCGCTATTGAGTTCCAAAAGATCTACGCGGGCTCCTCCCTATGTGAGTAACGCAGCTACAATGGACAATTTTTCTTCACCTAGAAGTCAAGTGTATTTATCCGATGCACCACTGCCAGTTTACTGTATCCCTCACAACGACGATTTAACCCAGAAATTGCATCGCTATTAAATACTAAAGAATCCGTGCCGATATTTCCCAAAGCGAGGTACGTGGCTACAGTCAACGAATGTTCTCCTGGAAGTCAAATTTCTCTTTTCCGATGCACCAACGCCAGTGTACTGTATCCGTCGCACCCTCTCATTAAAGATTTAACACAGAAATTGCATCGCTATTAAATACTAAAGTATCCTTGCCGACTTTTCGCCAAGCGAGTGACGCGGCTTCAGTCGACGAATGTATCTTCTTCTGGAAGTCAAGTAAATCTTTTCCGATGTATCACTACCAGTTTACTGTATAACTCGCAGCCTTACATTAACGATTTAACCCAGTAATTTCATCGCTATTATATACTATACTATCTATGCCGTCTTCACTCCCAACCGAGTAATGAGTTTATTATTGAATGTATCTTACCTTAGAAGTCACGTGTCTCTTTTCTGCAGCACCACTGCCATTTTACTTTATCCCTCGCACCATCAGATTGACGATTTTACTCAGAACTTGAATCGCTGTTAAATGCTAAAGTATCCATGTCGACTTCTTCCAAAGAAAGTAACGTGTATACAGTCGACGAATGTAACTTCTCATGACAGACAAATGTGTGTTTTCCGCTGCACCACTGCCAGTTTTCTGTATCCGTCGTACCCTCACAATGACGAATTTATCCCAGAAATTGCATTGCTATACTATACTAAGGGATTCATGCAGACTTCTCCCCAAGCAAGTAATAGGGCCACAGTTGACGAATGTACCTTCTCCTGGAAGTCAAGTGTCACTTTCCCGATGCACCACTTCCAGTTTACTGTATCCCTTTTCAACCTCACATTGGCCATTAACAAAGAAATTGCAACGCTATTAAATACTAAGGTATATGACGACTTCTTCTCAAGCAAGTAATGTGGCTACAGTCGACGAATGTATCTCCTCCTGGAACTGAAGTGTCTCTTTTTTGATGCACCACTGCAGGGGTTCTGTATGCCTCGTACCCTGTCATTGACAATTTAACCCAGAAATTGCATCGCTATAAAATACTAAATGATCCATGCCGATTTCTCCCCAAGCGAGTAATGCCCATACGCTCGAAGAATGTATCTTCTCCTGGAAGTCAAGTGTCTTTTTTCTAATCCGTCACTGTCATTTCACTCTATCCCTCGCACCCTCACGTTGACGATTTAACCCAGAAATTGCTCGCTATTAATTTCTAAAGGATGCATGCTGGCTTTTGCTCGAGTCAGTGACGAGGCTACATTCGACAATTTCTCTTCACCTGGAAATCAAGTGTATTTTTTCCGATGCACCACTGCCAGTTTACTGTGTCCCTCGCACTCTCACATTGACCATTTAACCCAGACGTTGCAACGCTATTAAAATACCAAAGCATCAATGCCGACTTCTGTTAAAACGAGTAACGAAGCTACAAAAAAACGGTTCAAATGGCTCTGAGCACTATGGGACTTAACTTCTGAGGTCATCAGTCCCCTAGAACTTAGAACTACTTAAACCTAACTAACCTAAGGACATCACACACATCCATGCCCGAGGCAGGATTCGAACCTGCGACCGTAGCGGTCACGCGGTTCCAAACTGAAGTGCTTAGAACCGCACGGCCACACTGGCCGACGTAACGAAGCTACAGTCGTCGAATTTATCCTTTCCTGGAGTCAAGGTTCCCTTTTCTGAAAGACCACTTAAGTTTTACTGTGTCTCTCGCACCCTCAAATGGTGAAAAAATCAAGTAGTTACATCGCTATTAAATACTAAATTATTTGAGCCGACTTATTCCCAAAATTCTCTACAGTCGACGAATTTATCTTCTCCAGGAAGTGAAGTGTCCTTTCCGATGTACCACTGTCAGTTTGTTGTATCCCTCACACCATGGTACTGACGTTTTAACCCAGAAATCTCTTCGCTATTATATACTAAAAGATCAATGCCGACTTCTCAACAAGCAAGTAATACTGCTACAGCAGACGATTGTTCAACTAAAGGAAGTCAAGTGTCTTTTATCCGAGGGACTAGTGCCAGTTTACTGTATCCCTCGCACCCTCACACTAACAATTTTCCCCAGAAAATGCATCGCTAAAAACACTTAATTATCCATAACGACTTATCCCCAAGCGAGTAACGTAGCTACAGTCGTCTAGTGTATCTTCTTCTGGAATTCAAGTGACGCTTTTCCGATGTACCCATGCCAGTTCACTGTATACCTCACACCCTAGCATTGACGGTTGAACCCAGAAATTGCATCGCTATTAAATACTTAAAGGTCCACGCCAACTTCTCCCCTATCGAGTAATGCAACTACAGTCAACGAATGTATCTTCACCTGGAAGTCAAGTGTCTCTTTTCCAATGCACTACTGCTAGTAACTGTATCCCTCGCACCCACACATTGACGATTTAACCCAGAAATTGCATCCGAATTATATACTAAAGTATACATGCCGGCTTCTCGCAGTTGACGAATGAATCTTCATCTGGAAGTCAAGTGTATCTCTTCCAATGCACCACTGCCAGTTTACTGTATCCCTCGCACCCTCATATTGACCATTTAACACAGAAGTATGCACTGATATTAAATACTAAAGAATCCATGCCTATTTGTCACCAAGCGAGTGTTGTGGCTACAGTCGGCGAATGTATCTTCCCCTGGAAGTCAAGTGTCTCTTATCCAATGCTCCGCTGTCAGTTTGCTGTATCCCTCGGACCACACACTGACGGTTTAACCCAGAAATTGCATCTTTATTAATTACTAAAGGATCCATGCCGACTTCTCCCCAAGCGAGTAACGCGTCTACAATCGGCGAAAGTGTCTTCTCGTGGAATTCGTGTGCCTATTTTCTAATGCACCACACCCTGTTTTCTGTGTCCTTCGCACCGTCACATTGACGATTTAACCCAGATATTTCATCGCTATTAATTACTAAAGGATCCATGACGACTTCTCCCCAAGCAAATAACGCGGCTTCAGTCAGCGAATGTGTCTCCTCCTGGAAGTCAAGTGTTTCTTATCCAATTAACCACTGTCAGTTTAATGTGTCATCCGCACCGTCACATTGACGATTTAACTCAGATATTTTATCACTTTTGATCACTAATGTATCCAAGCCGCGTCTCTCCATGCAAGGAACGCAGCTACCATCGACGAATGTTTCTTCTCCTGGAATCAAGTGTCTCTTTTCCGATGCACGTCTTCCAGTTTACGGTGACCCACGCACCGTCACATTGACGATTTAAACCAAGAAATTGCATCGCTAGTAAATACTATATGATCCTTGCCGACCTCTCCCCAAGCGAGTAACACGGCTACAGTAGACGAATTTTAAGTGTATCTTATACGATGCTCCACTGCAAATTTACTGTATCCCTCGCATCCTCTCATTGACGAATTCACCCAAAAATTGAATGGCTATTAAATAAGAAATTATACATGTCGACTTCTCCCCAAGCAAGTAATGCAGCTATAGTTGTCGAATTATTTTCTCCTGGAAGTCAAATTTTTCTATGTACAACTTCGAGTTTTTCTGCGTACCTCGCACCCTCACATTGACGATTTAAACCCAGAAAATGTATCGCTATAAATACTAACGGATCCATGCCTGCTTCTCCAAGCTAGTACCACAGCTACAGTCGTCGTATGTTTCTTGCCCTCGAAGTCAAGTATCTCTTTTCCGATGTACCACGTCCAGTTTACTGTATCTCTCACACGCTGACATTGACGAGAAATTCCATCGCGATTAATTAGTACAAGCTTGATGCTAACTTCTCACCAAGTGAGTAACGCCGCTACAATCGACGAATGTATCTTCTCCTGGAAGTCAAGAGTCGCTTTTCTGATGCTCCACTGCCGGTTTACATTATTCCTCGCACCATCACATTGACAACTTAACCCAGAAATTGAATTGCTGTTAAATGCTAAATGATACATTCCGACTTTTCCTTAAGCAAGTAACGCAACTACAGTCCCGGGATTTATTTTCTCCTGGAAGTCCAGTGCCTCTTGTCCGATGAACCACTTCCAGTATACTGTATAACTCGCACCCTGACATTGACGATTTAACCCACAAATAGCGTCTCTAATAAAGATTATACGATCCATGCCGACTTATCCCCAAGTGAGTAAAGCGGCTACATTCGACACACAGGGACGATTTAACCCAGAAATTGCATCGCTATTAAATACTAATGAATCTATGCCGACTTCTCCCCAAGGAAGTAACGCCGGTACAGTCGTCAAATGTATATTCTCCTGGAAGTCAAGTGTCTCTCTTCCGAAGCACCACTGCCAGTTTACTGTATCGCTCGCACCATCATATGGACGATGATACTTTGAATTAACATCGCTATTGAGTACTAAAGATCCATGCCAACTTCCCCTCAACCGAGTAACACGGCTACAGTCGACGAATGCATCTTCCCCGAACGTCAAGAATCTCTTATCCGATGCTCCACTGACAGTTTACTGTATCTCCCGCATCCTTACACTGACGATTTAATCCAGAAATTGGAAGTCTAATAAATAATAAAGGATCGAACCGACTTCTCCCCAAGCTGGTAACGTGGCTACAGTCGTCGAATGTATCGTCACCTGGAAGTCAAGTGGTTGTTTTCCGATGCACTACTGCCAATTTACCGTGTTCATCGCACCGTAACATTAACGATTTACCCCAGAATTTGCATCGCTATTGAGTAAAGGATCGAAGCCGGCTTCTCCCCAAGCGAGTAACGCCGCTACATTCGACGGATCTATCTTCTCCTGGGAGTCAACTGTCTGTGTTTTGATGCACCACTGTCAGTGTACTGTATCCCAAGGACAATCACATTTACGATTTAAGCCAGAAATTGATCGTCATTATATACTAAAGGATCCATGCCGATTTCTCCCCAAGCGAGCAACGCGGCTACAGTCGACGAATGTATCTTCTCCTGGAATTCAAGTATCTCTTATCCTAATTACTTTTGAATACTTTATGGGAGTAACAGTGGTAAATGTGTTACAAATATTTACTATTAAAAACAGTCTTGATCGCGATTTATTTATTAAGGTCGCCGGTTTCGACCACTACTGTGGTAATCCTCAGACCATTGAGTAGGAACCTCTGTCTACTGGAGAATCACTAATAAAGTGATCCCAGTTCACTACATCCCTCGCACACTAACACTGACGATTTAGCGCAGAAACTGCATCGCTATTATACACTAAAAGATACATGGCGACATCTGGCAAGCGAGTAACGCGTATACAGTTGAAGAATGTATCTTCTCCTTTAAGTCTAATACCTCTTTTAATTAACAGCATTGTCAGTTTACTGTATCCCTCGCACCCTGTCAATGACAACTCAACCCAGAAATGGCATCACTATTAAATACTAAAGGATCAATACCGACTAATCGCCAAGCGAGTAACACGGCTATAGTAATCGACTGTATCTTCTCCTGTAAGTCGAGTGTCTCTTTTGCAGCGCAGCACTGACAGGTTGTTCTGTCCCTCGCACCCTCACATTAACGATTTAACAATGAAATTAAATACTAAAGGATCTATTTGCCTTTTACCCAAGCGAGTAACGCGGCTACAGTAACGAATGTACCTTCCCCTAGAAGTCAAGAGTCTCTTTTCCGATGCAGCACTGCGGGTTTACTGTACGTTCGCACCCTCACATTGACGTTTTAACTAGCAATTCCAACGCTATTAAATACTAAAACATCCACAATGGTTTCTCCGCAAGAGAGTAACGCGGCGAAAGTCGACGAATGTGTCTTCTCCAGGAAGCGTATCTTATCCGATGCTCCACTGCCAGTTTGCTGGATCCCTCGTACCCTCAAACTTACGATTTATCTTTAGAAATCGCATAGTCAATGAATTCTAAAGGATTCATGCCGACTTCTCCCCGAGAGAGTAACGCGGCTACATTCGACGAATGTATCGTTTCCTGGAACTCGCGTGTCTCTTAACCAATGCTTATCCGCCAGTTTACTGTATTCCTTGCAAACTGAAGCTGACGATTTAAGTTAGAAAATGCATCGCTAATGAATAAAGAAAGTATCCATGCTGACTTATCCCTAAGCGCGTAACACGGCTACCGTCGACGTATGAATCTTCTCCTGGAAGTCAAAAGTCTCTTATCCAATGCTCAACAGCCAGTTTACTGTATCTCTCGCACCCTCAAACTTACGATTTAACTAATAAGTACTAAAGGATTCATGCCGACGTTTCCCCAAGCGAGTAACGCGGCTACAGTCGTCGAATGTGTCTTCTAATGCAAGTCCAGTGTCTGTTTTCCGATGTACCACTAAGATTTTACTATGTTCCTCGCAAGATAACATTGACGACTTAACCCAGAAATTGCATCGCTATTATGTATTAAGGGATCTATGCCGACTTCTCCCCAAGCGAGTAACGGGGATAGAGTCGACGAATGAATCTTCTCATTGAAGTCAAGTGTCTGTATTTCGATGCTCCACTGCCAGTTTACTGTATCCCTCGCATCCTCACATTGACGATTTATCCCAGAAATTGCATCGCTATAAAATACCAGGGGATCCATTCCGATTTCTCGCCAAGCGAGTAAGACGGCTAGAGTCGACGAATGTATCTATTCGTGGAAATCAAGTGTCTCTTTTCCAATGCACCACTGCCAGTTTACTGGAGGTAGCCCAGTTGACTTATTTTCCCGTCAAAATTTGAGCTTCCCACTGTGATATCGCAGTACCGTTGCCATATACATGGCCACCATCTTGTGTCCGCCATCTCGAATAAATTGGCAACAATGGAGAGTGGGGCTATATGAAATTTGGCCTACTACTCTTGTGTCTATTGTTAAAAGCTTCTCGGGTCCATCACTTTTCAAGAGCTTGTTGAAATATTCTGTCATTATTTCTGCTTTTTCCTTAGTATTATGGGCTAGTCTTCCATCTTCATTTCTCAGCAATAGGGTGGAAGCGTAGTAACTACGTAACTGTTTATCAAAGGCTTCGAAATAATCTCTGGAATTTATTTTGTAGTAGTTCCCTTCAACTGAGTAGATCCTTTTGATATGGTCGCTTTGTTTTTTGATGAGTTGGGAGTATTTTTCCTGATGTTTTTGTGAGTTAGAATTTTGTCCATGTGGTGTCACCGCCAGACACCACACTTGCTAGGTGGTAGCCTTTAAATCGGCGGCGGTCCGTTAGTATACGTCGGACTCGCGTGTCGCCACTATCAGTGATTGCAGACCGAGCTCCGCCACACGGCAGGTCTAGAGAGACTTCCTAGCACTCGCCCCAATTGTAAAACCGACTTTGCTAGCGATGGTTCTCTGACAAAATATGCTCTCATTTGCCGAGACGATAGTTAGCATAGCCTTCAGTTACGTCATTTGCTACGACTTAGCAAGGCGCCATTACCAGTTACTATTGATACTGTGAATCATGTAACGTCAAGAGCAACGTTCACCATTAATGGATTAAAGTTAAGTATTCCACCAGCTACGTCCGTTTTTTCTAAAGTCTAATTTCCTTGTCCTGTTCCAGACCTCACGCCGGCCTGCGTGAGCTAAAACGCGTGCCTTTCGGCTTCCTCTAGTAACCCGGTGTTGGCTCTCCTGCCAACCTACAACAGTCCAAGCTTGATGCCTTTCATCAGGAATTTCATCACATTCCGTAGTCCACAATGCATGTTTTTGACACTGATTTACTGTTGCCAATTCTTCAGTACATGGTTTAGAAATTAATACTAGTTCCTCAAGGTTATCCATTACTATTGTATTTTGTGTGTTTTCTGAGATGTGTCAGTCTTGATTATTTTATGTGGGCAATACTTTCTTTTATCTTCATTTGTTGTCTGCCTTTTTTAATTAAAGACGTGGATTTGATTTTGATTTCGACCAAATAATGATCCAAACATCTGCCTGCTCCTCTCACTACTTTAACATCTGAAATTTCTTAATGAAAAGAGTTGTCCATTCAAAAATGGTCCAGCTGCTACTTTCTTCTTGTCCAGTCAGGATGTTTCCATTTCATAAGTTTGCTTAGTTTTCTTTTGAAGTACGAAGAGATGAGCCTAAGTGTTCTGCAAATTTCAATGAGTCTTTGTCTGTTTCTATTACTTTGTTTATGTTGGCCCCAGTTTCCAATTATATCTTTGTACTTACTATCCTTCCCCGGTTGGGCATAAAATCCCCTACTAAGATCTTTACATTGTTTTTATTGATTTCAATTTATTGTCTGTTCCAAAAGATCCCAGACTTTTTCTACTTCTACCATAGTTCTTGTTAGAAAATTTTTCTCATTGGTAGGGGCATGGGGATTTATGATAGTATAGATCTTGTTTTTGGTTTTTCAGAGATACAGTTGCAGTTCATTGAGAAATAGCTTTAAAATCAATTATTGAATCTATCATTTTCAGATTTAAGGTAAATCCTGTTCCGAATTATGGACACTGTTTCTTAACTCTTTGTCCTGGTTTTCCGTTGTAAATTCTATGAGCCTGAGATGTATACAAATAATGCTGACTCGTGATTTTATCATTAGCATTTTCCTATGATCAATGACGTTATAGTTTCTTCATATTTATTACTGCTGTTATCTAGTTTTCTTAATGTTCTGTTCCCAACCCCCGCCCCCCCCCCCCGCCCTTTTTTTTCTTCACAAAATGTTTTTTCGCTAACAGTCTCCTTTTAACGGATTTTGTATCCTTTAATGTTGAACTGGTTATTTCCTCATCACCATTACATTACATAATATTATCTGTTATATGAATTTATAGCCATATCATGTTTAACACAAGATGTAACGGAGCTCTGTATATCTAAACATTATGCTGCCCTTTGTATCTATCTTTTCTTCCCACGTACAACGCCCCATGTTTCGCTATTCCGCCATTCATATTACTATGAATAATTTTTAACGACTACTATATTCACTACTATATTTTTTGACGTGTCACATCGATAGTGGTCGCCGTGTTTACGGCAACCCTTAACGTCTACATAGATCGTCTTTGCTGTCGTCACAGCACTTTGTGCCAGCTTTTCAGAATGTTGCATCGATAGACGACGCCGTTTCTACGGCTACCTGCAACGTCTGTATAGATAATCTTTGGTAGTAGCTTCTCTCTGCCGCTATAGCAACCTTTGACAGTATATTCCATATATCTTTGCCAACAGCACATATTTTACGGAACGGATAACAGAGGGCAGCCTAGACTAGTTTATTTTAAGCTAATTATTTACTATAGTTTATATTTTAGACGAATAACTATTTCATAGCAACTTGACGATGTATTTAAAATATAACTCTTCTCCAAATCTTGGTATTATAGTCAAATTGTAATACAATTTATGCTAATAGTACATACTATACTTCTGATTGCAAACATATCAATTATGCTATGTGTGGTTCTATTACATTTTCATTGTTATTCACTATATCTTCAATTTTTACATAACATTCATTTGTAAATTTGTTTGACCTATTTAGTCATGTTATGTATTTGATCACCGTTAAATTTATTATTAGATCTTTTTTATGTTATTTTGGTGTATTTTTGGTTGCATATAAGCTGTTGGTGGTTGTGATTTTACTGAGCTATGCTGCATATCATGTTTATCATTAAATATATGTAAATTATATTGATGTTGTTGGTATGGTATTTATATGTTTGTATGGAGTGTAATCTCGTCTTTTAAAGTTTTCTCCGTTTTCATTTGATGTACTCCCATATTCTGTTACCATTCGTTTTGGGTGTACTTCATCGACTGTTACACAAATTCTCTTGTCATGAGTACGTTTATACCTCTCAGGTGAAATTGAGTGGATAGTAAAATATGAAATGCGTTAAATCAGCAGCAGCACACAGCTTCAGAAGTGTGTTACAGGCGTCTGAGAATCCACCAGCCAACAAGATTAAACGTGCACTTACTACGTAGTTGTTCTCCAGCAGTAGTGTATTTCTATGGTGAACAAATATATTTATGTATCACTAAACAGGAAATGAATTCTTGGAGCTCTTAACAGCGTTGTTTCCCTGACGACTTGAAATACCGGAGGACCGTTTCGAAATGAACCTGCAGCTACTTTAACGTAGTGGAGACAATGTCAGTCCTTGTCTCAATAAGAGGAATTAGAGTTCTTACTTAGCATTAACTTGTCCTGTGCTTTCCTTTGGTTGCGAAAGGCTTCCGGTTCTTGAGGGCTAGGTGGGCCCACCACCCCTCTGCCGCTCGGTCTATGGTGGCTTCCTCATGAATAGTGAAGCTGCGACTCAAAGGCCCGGCGGGTCCCGTTTCATTAGGCACTGCTTTTCCTGCCGCCACAGGACCGTCTGTGTGGCTGCTTTCAACGGATACGCGCAAGGGTACAAGCTCTTACAACGCCGCGGTACTTTTAGGCACGTCGCTCAGCTAGCACTGGCCTCGCGAGAACGGCCCTAAGTTTGTAGCTTTCTAGATTGAAATTTATCTCTTTGTGCATCAGTGCCGTGATTTGATAGGTAAGTAGATATCTAATGTTCCACCGTTTTGATCCATAATAGGGACTAAATGGGGATAGTAACGACATACAGTAAGCTGTTTTAGATAAAAGTTGAAGGTGGCAAAGAGGGTCACGCATTGTTACTAATGGTCGTGACCTTGAACGTGATTTTCAGGGTGCTTTAGAGATTAATATTTTTTTTTGTTTTGTGGTGACCGTAACATTTGATTCAAGATTCGAAAAGAGCGGAAAATTTTACGTATAAAATGATCAATGTTTAAACTCGTGGCCCTTCAGTCAAGATCAAATAAGCAAATATTCTTTTTACTCTAGTATCCAGTTTGTATCTCGGAATTAAGGAGGGATATAACAACATATAATCTTAGATGTAGACTCGAAGAGGCATAAGGGGTCACGTATCATTATCAGTAACCACAATTTTAAAGGAAATTAGCGAAAGTCATTCGTAGGTAGAGTTGTGTTTCATCTGTGGCGTCGGATTCCGGAAGGGTAAACAGAGATTTGTAACCTACTTATTGGCTAAAATAAATACATCACGTCGTGAAAATGTTACTGTGGTCTTTTCAAGACACAAAAAACATAAATAAACATAGGTCATTGATTTGCAAGTTGTTGAATGACTCTCCTCGCCTACCATTCCTCGGAATACCTCTTCCAATTTGTATCTAACATTGTATTTTGCTGTATCCGTCCTATATTATAAGTTAATCCCTACTAGAATAAAAAATGTATTTGCTTATTTGATCTTCATTGAGCTGGCCATGACCTTGGATAATGTATCGATTTACACGTGAAATTTGCCGCTCTTTCCAAATCTCGAATCAAATATCAGTGTTCCCATTAAAGAAAAAAATCACTTTAGCCTCCAAATCACCTTGAAAATCATGTTAAAGATCACGACCATTAGTAGCAATACGTGGCCAGCTTTTCCACCTGTAACTTTTACCTAAAACATTTTGCTGTATCTCATCTCCATTCCGAGTTATTCCCCAATTGGGATTAAAATGATCCATAGATCTGGATAATGCGAGAGAACTGATAGCAAGTAGGACAAACTGACAGGACGTTTGATATAATCTGTGTATACAACCAGAGCTTCGACCACTTAGTACGCTAATCGATTTTACCTGACAGTCTCTGATGGTTCACAGACTGGCTCTGTTGTGCATGCGCAGCAATAGTCAATTTGAACGTGTTGCGACGTCACTTGTTTCGTTTACTTTATTAAATGTCAGATATGCTACTGGTTCTCAACGTAGAACGTACTGTCAGACTACACTTAGTAACAAAGCTCTGAAGTTTCGTACTTCCTGATAATTTTATAACAACTTCTGCGCCTAGAAAATGTGATACCTAGACACTGTCGCGCATTAAATATCAAAAGATCATTGTCTCAGATAAAATTCTTACTGTAGTTGGACTCGGTGCAAACATGGAATTCTCAAATATAACCTACTTCTGATGAAAAATTATCTTAAACTAACGGCTACTTAGCGGTAATAAATGATTCACATAAAACTCCCTCATGATTCAGTCTACTAGAAAAAAACCGTATCAAAATCCCTAAAACATTTCCCCAGACTAGACTTCACATACAGACAGAAAAACGTTGAATAGGACGTTAATTTGTAGCCTGTCTACGACTACAGCTATTGATTCAAGATTCGAAAAGAGCGGAAAATTTTACGTTGTGAAAGGTAGAGTCGAGATGGTTGCAAGCGGTCTACGCTTCCAACACAACACTTGAGGCTAAAACCTATACCTGAATCAGACGGGAATAATATTCAGCACCATATCTGTTTCATTTCAACATGAATTTCTGCCTCGTTAACTTTCTTCTTTTATAAAGAGCCATTGCGAGTGAGGTACAGTAGTAGGAAATTAAATTTTGCAGAATGTTGGCTGAAGATCTTATGTTTCTTTATTGGTGTGCACGCATGAAAGCAGCCAAATACGAAGTTGATGGAGGCGTTAAAATTTGTTCATGTATAATATACGAAGCGTATTACAACGTTGCAAGTTACAACGATGGAACATAACCTTCCGTCAATCCAAAATTTACGGAAGAAAGACATTGTATATTTTCGGGAAATATCACAAGTTGTAAGAGATAAAGTGATAGGCGGAGAAGATGCTATCTGTATGTAAGCGAAACATTTTGTTAAGAGAAAAGTGTTTTGTTTTCCTGAAAAGGCGTATTCATAAAACTTATTTACGATACAAAAACAGAGAAATAGCAGCTACTGCGTTCAGCAGTTTGATTGACATTTTGCCCCCTGACACCGTAGTAAAAAATAAAAAACTAAATGAAAAGTTTATTACATTTTCAGGAACCAGATGTTCGTGCAATGCCTATGTCGGTGTATCGATTTGCTGTCTCAGATAGGTTCAGGGAAAACTTCAATTTCATTCTGACCTTTTCCAACTGTTCCCCGGCCACTTTGACTCATTCCGCTAACAATTTTTGCGTCGTTTAAGTGTTTTCTGCAGATTTTATTTTTATTTTTGGATGTATTAAATGCTTGTTATTAGCACGGATGCACAATTTTTGCACTATTCCTGCCCAACGTTATTTGATAACAAATCTTTGTCAAGTAAAACACTGTTTTGACCAGACCTTGTAGTAATATATTCATTTCCTAGGTACTATAATATTAATTTCGCTTGTTTAAAAACGATTAATGAAATAACTTAAAAGACAAATAGCCCATTTGAACGGCTGAAATCGAATAACATCGTTCAAAAATGCGGAGATGTGTTTGTTCAGTCATCCGAAGTCATTTTTGTGTACAACTCGGCATTTATGCACAATCGATGTTAGAACGTTAAAAGGACTGAAGATCAGAGAAACACATTTAGCTGAAGAATGAGTACCGAGCAACATACAAGTATAGTCAGCAACCTGAGAAGGGACATAAATGAGGTGCTATTTAGCAATTTGCTTGAAGCAATATATGTTAAAAAATGCAATTCCTACAGATTCGTAGTCAACAAAATACAAATTTCTGTGTTGTAAGATCTTCACTTTTCGTCGTCGAAGTGGAAATGCAGGGTTTCAATGAAGTGTTTTTAAAATACAGGCCGTGCGACAACACAGCCAATTGCATTTTTGCAAACATGACCCTATAAATACTGCAAATGTTTGGATTTATACTTTCAGGGAAATAATTAACATTTTTCGAAATATAGTGCGGTAATACACTTTTCATGGCCTGTGAATATGGTCTCAATATTTGTCTGTTACGGTGTACTGTCTCTTTGAAGACTTTTTTGTCTACAGCTTTTGTGTTCCTTAAACTTCAACTTTACATCATATTAATGTTAGATTTATATAACATATGTAATTGTACATGTATTATCAAAAATGCAGAAGAATTGTAAAGCCATTAGTCCTTTGAAAACAGGAAAAGGTCCTAACCCTGTTGTAAACCATAGGCGAATATCGGTTACACCATGTATTCAAAGTTCATGAGATACTAATCCTAGAAGGACTACAGCCAATCACAGAAATAAACTCACATGGAAAGAGCGGCACAAGCCATCTTTTCACCCTTACGGGAACACACTGAGGAAGTATACCAAAATAAATTAGGAGTTGCTCTGTGAATCGGTCTGCCTTTTGCAACACGATGAATTGCAATTTCTAACTGGATAAGCTGCACAGTCATTTCAAGTATTTCCATTTGGTTTAAGACATTCATTCAGTTCTTACGAACAGAATTTCTACAAAATTTTCGATAAAGTAGCATTTCCTCTGCGCAGATGGTCTTTTTCTTGCTACACAGTGTATGACTTCTAAACGTATTGATGAGTAGCTAACAGGTGTCTGTCTGGTAAGTCGACGTATAGTAGTAAACATTATGTGTTGACACTGAATCCTTTAACAACTCAAGTGTACACATTTCACTGAATACCTAGACTGACAGTCCAAGAACTCTAAGTATATTTGACGGGCTAGCAGCTGAAAGACGCGGACATTCCTAAATATACAGGATGAAAAGTATTTAAACCGACAAACACAGGGAGATTGTAGGGGACATCAAAAGAAATATTTTTCCCTAATGTCATTTTTTCCTATGAGGAGTATTTAAACCGGTAGAGGAAGATTTCTCTGGAGGTAAATTAATTAAACTAACAAACGCTTTTCCATTTCTTTATGACCAAGAGACAACACATTAACACAACCCAATTTCAATTACAGTGGACTTTCAAAAATGCCTCCATTGACACGTAAACAGACGTTACACCGTCGGATCATGTTCTGTCTGACACGGTCAAAAGCACCAGGAGTACCCTGAATTGTTCCTGCTGCTGCTATTATCCGGGCAACCAGATCCTCTTCTGAAGCAACAGGAGTTGCGTAAACAAGGTTGCGCATCTCTCCCCACATAAAAAAGTCCAGAGGGGATATATCTGGGGATCGAGCAGGCCATGGTACAGGACCACCTCTGCCAATCCACGTTTCTGGGAACCGTCGGCCAGGAATCGACACACACGACGACTGAAATGTGCCGGCGCCCAGTCATGTTGGAACCAAATGCGTTGTCTTCTAGTGCGCGGGACGTCTTCCAGCAATTCACGCAATGCTCTGGCGAGAAAATCGTAATAGTGCCTGCCATTTAATAGCCTAGGTAGCAGATACGGCCCAATTAAACAGTCCCCAACAACACCGGCCCACACATTAACGAATAATCGCACTTTATGAGCGCTAGTAACTGTGGCATGTGGGTTATCCTCACTCCCAACATGCGAATTGTGCATGTTAAAGACTTCATCATGCCCGAACAGAGGATGGAAATGTAGGATGCATTTCACACTGTTCCAGGTACCACTGCGAAAACTGTGCTCTGGGTGGATAATCACATGGTTCCAGGTTGTGGACACGATGTAAGTGAAATAGACGTAACAATTGCTCTCGAAGGACTGTTCTTACATTCGTCTGATTCGTTCCCACGTTACGTGCAGTTGTACGAGTGCTGATTGAAGGATCCCGCTCCACATGCTGCAAGACAGCTTCCTCAAATTGCAGCTTTCTTACCGTGCGACGGCGTCCCTGTCCAGGTAATCTGATAAATGACCCGGTCTCACGCAGACGTTGGTACGCAGTAGCAAAGGTCGTATGATGCGGGATACGGCGATTAGGATATTATTGTTGATAAACCCGCTGTGCAGCTCTTCCGTTGTGGTGCGCTACGTAGTACGCACCAACCATACCTGTGTACTCACTCAACTCACTCCAGGTGTATCGTTCCATTAGCAAACAGAGACGATGCACTGCTACACTGGTGGACAGCAGTTACCTACAACTGAAGAGCGTAATACGGCCTCCACCGGTTTAAATAATCCTCATAAGAAAAAATGACATTAGGGAAAAATATTTGTTTTGATGTCCCCTACAATGTCCCAGAGTTTGTCGGTTTAAATACATTTCACCCTGTATAGGTGCATTCCCAGACGAGCCTTTGTCCAGTGAAACCACTGCATCCAAACTGCTAAGAAAGTGGCGGAGGGCAACGTTCTCATGCAACCTGCTTGCAGTGATTGGGAAGCAAATCGTACAGTCCCTGCCTCAGACGGCCTGGTGTGTTTCACTACTGCTGAGTACCTCTGTACAGTCTGGACTAAATCTACCCATATGGGAAAAGTGGATGTCATTCTAAATGAAACACGCCACGTAACAAGTGTCTCTTCGAGGGCTAAACCCCTCGGTAAACTGTTCAGAACTGCTGGTTCCTCTGCTTATATATTCGACCGTAAGTAATAGAATACACGCTAAAATTCAAACAAACCTTCAATGAAAAACTTGTAATTTGTCCTGCAGATAGCAAGTATCCAGTAAGATTAAAGAAGAGTGAAGCTTCGAGGACAATGTGGACATAGAACCTCCTGCATGATACCACTCGCAAGAATTTCAGCCAACGGGTAGTCAACTGGAGGAGACAACTTCGAGGTCCCTCAGGAGACTAATATCAGGTGTTTCACCAGTAACGACAAACCCATGACGGTGGGGGGCTATAAGATGACGGCAACAATTTTTACTATTTTAATGAGAAGCAAGATATGGAACACAGATTGTCCTGTCAGTCCTTATAAGCGTACCCTCGAAGGTCTGTGACTTGGAAACAATGCAGCTACTGACGTCGCCCAATACTGGTCCGAAAATTTTAGAAGACATTGACAGGTCTCCTCTATTTACTGTCTGCCTCCATAGCAGAGTAATCAGCGCAGTATTCCCACTTCACCTGTCGATCAAGTAGATTCTCTCAGTTCCGCTTCCGCCGTAGCGCCACGTGTCTTCCTTGTTCTCCGTACAGTGTGCGTCAGTCCTTGTGTGCGTCGTATTGTTGTATGTTGTCTAGTGTCTGGTGTTTGTGTAGCTCTTGCTGACGTGGCCTTGTCTTGCGCCATTATGTCTAACATGCTTCCCGCGACTGTTCCAGGTACATGTACTGTCAGATTTAATTTCGATAAATGCACGCGGCATGTGCGGCACGGTTCGTTACAGATACGTGACTATTTGTTGGACAAGATTAAAGTTACTGCAGATCAGGTGCACACCCCGTGCTTTGATTCAGAATTATATGTGCTTTTTGTTAAATTACTTGACCCTCTTCAGGTTGACAGGACACTATTACGTCACGGTTCTCAGTTCCCCTTTACTCATCGCGATGGTTCCACTAGCACGACTCTTTTGGCAAATACAGAAGTGTTCTACGTCTGGGTTTTTAATCTTCTGCCCGAGGAAAGTGACAGTTTTCTGAGGTCCATCGTGCTCCCTTATGGGGATATACCACATATTCGAAGGGAACAGTGGTCTGCTCAGAACCTCTTACAGGTCTGTAGTGGTTTTCGATCGGTGGAAATGGTGATTAAAAAAATATCCCTCTCACTTGCAGGTATGTAGTTATCGGGTTCGTATTACTTATACCGGCTAGCAAGGAATCTGCCTGATTTTTAATCGGAGCGGTCACCCCCGTACCAACCTTCCGCGTCGTGTCGTGGCATTAAAACCTGCTTACGAACAGCGTAAAAAGATGACGTTAGCGGATCTTCTCTGACAGGATTCTGCAGCTGAGCCAGTCTTTGTTCCAGTTCAGTTGTCTGGGAAAGCATATATATTTCCCATTTTGAATATTAACAGGAGTTGTTCTGAATTCTGGCTCGTCGCTTTACGACAATTTATATATGACTCTGCTGCAGATTTTTTTTTTTTTTTTTTTTTTTTTTTTTTTGTACAGAAAGTATTATTTTATCGGTTTTCAACTTCTGGATTGTCAATCTTTCTTTAACGTGCATTTCAGACTTTTTACAGGCAGTGCTTTCTTTTATTGGGGACTGGCTCCGGTCGTTTATGGAACGTTCACGTTTCTACAAAGAGGAAATCATTTATCTACTTCATAAAGATTCTATTGGGACGTGATTTTATTTTTGTTCTGTTGTCGGCGGATCACTAGCTAATTTTAGTTTTAGTAAATAACTCGTTGACGTGGTACTCTCTTTGCACCTACGCGATGCTTAGATTTCACCGTATCCTGCACTTACCCTAGCAGTCGACCTGATTGCTTTTGCTTTTCTCATTCCTTGTGTGGATATCTACTGGATGTTGATGTGATACACGCGTATTTTAATGATCATTGTGCTGCAGCCCTCACATTTAATTATGTGCCGGTAAAATTGTATGCCTTCCCTAGAGGCTCAATATACTCAATATACTACAAGAACATTTCCTTGGAGTTGTCATTCAGCAAGTATGGGCCCGTT
Source organism: Schistocerca piceifrons (assembly GCF_021461385.2). Classification (NCBI taxonomy): domain Eukaryota; kingdom Metazoa; phylum Arthropoda; class Insecta; order Orthoptera; family Acrididae; genus Schistocerca; species Schistocerca piceifrons. The sequence continues at coordinate 1,068,508,673 of NC_060139.1, forward strand.
GCTCTCGGGCTACAGGACGGTACTCGTTTATCATGGTATGGTGGACAGTGCGTGCCAAGCCACAAATTCGCACAGGTCTCGCTCGTTTTGGTACCGTAAGGGTGGCGGATGTCCGATGGACCCAAGAATTTTATTATTCCCTGTTACGTCAGGTTTACGATAATGATGTCAAGCTCCTCTACGGATGATGGATGTGCGACGAGATAAATCCAAACTGCCAATTTCAAATTGGACTCAGGACGAGATCTGACCCACGTCCACTTTACAAGATGAACTGATTTCACTATACCATCTTATCTGCCTGTGGGCGTGCAGTAAACGTATTCGCAATGCAACCCTTGCTAACACCGATGGTCAAGTGTGAACGTCCCACAGTGGTATTTTCTAATTTTCAATCAATTTTATACTACTTTACTAAACTGTATGATGCCCAAATTCCGACTAAAACTGTGCGGCTGATCCCGGCGGAGGTTCGAGTCCTCCCTCGGGCATGGGTGTGTGTCTTTGTCATTAGGATAATTTAGGTTAAGTAGTGTGTAAGCTTAGGGACTGATGACCTAAGCATTTAAGTCCCATATGATTTCACACACATTTGAACATCCGACTAAAAATTTTGATGTCGACTTCTCCCCTTTGCTGGGTTTCGTGGTCGCCCTCCAATTAACTTAAGTTTTCTGAGAGATTTCCACACATACGATATGTATGATATTGTTACCGGGTCTCAATCACGCCAGTCACCTGGAGTGGATGGAATTCCTAAGGAATTTTGTGTTCATTTGTGTCCTCTCATAGCTGTTACAATAACGTCAACGATCAATGAAGTGATACGGGGAGTCTCGCTTCCTGCTCCTTTCAAGAACAGTAAAATGGCCCTCATCACGAAAACTAAGATTCGACCTGAACTTGACTCATTTCGATTAATCTCCTAAAGCAGCATCCACAGCTCATGGTCTCGTTCTCGATTCCCGAGCACTGGGTCCCGGGTTCGAATCCAGGTGGGTCAGGGATTTTCAGCTACCTCGAGATGACTGGGTGTTTGTGTTGTCCTCATCATATAATCATCATTCACGAAAGTGGCGAGAGTGGACTGAGCAAAGGTTGGGAATTTGCATGGGTGCCGATAATTGCGCAGTTGAGCGCCCCACAAACCAAACATCATCATCATCATCATCATCATCATCCTAAAGCGGCGTGGAGTGGCCGCGCGCTCAGAGGCGCCATTTCACGGATTGTGCGGCCCCTTCCGCCGGAGGTTCAAGTCCTCCCTCGGGAATGGATGTGTGAGTGTTGTTCTTAGCGTAACTTTGTGTAATTGTTTAAGTAGTGTGCAAGTCTAGGGGCCGATGACCTCAGTAGTTTGGTCCATTAGGAATTGGCACACATCTGAGCGAACTCCTAAACCTCGACTATAAAATTGTCATCCGAGCTGTAAAAACCCATCTCTCTAAGTTCCTCGGCAAAATCATTGCTGTTCACCAAAGTTGTGTGCCTGAGAGTACGATACTAACTTCTGTCATCGAATGCAGAGACGGTGTTGCGGTCACTAATATCTCCGGAGCTTTGCTTTTTCTCGACTTCCGCAAGGCGTTTGGGTTTTACTCAGGACACATGCCAGGTCCCAGCCAATACTTCCACTGGTATCCGTGCCTCTGTGGATGTGAATGGTCACTTTGCGACCCGGATTCCGATCCGTCGGGGCCCACTCCATGTGGGGCCCATTATCCATGTCATTCTATGTTTTGTTCTTAGAACCCTTAAATCCGCGTACTGCAGTGCAACTACGTGGCTGGACTACTATGGGAGAACGATTCTCGATGCGGACCTAGGCTGGTGATGTCATGGTTTGAGTACGAAACGTCGGTGACATTTCTGGGCACAAGGATACCTTGGATTACTTTAACCGTCTTGCCGATGCCCACATTACTGATCACAAATGCACGTCCTGCCCTTGGGCAAAGGTGGTCGATACGACTGACAGTTGATGGATCCCAACCAAAATGGTGGCACTTAACCATGAGGTTGCGACTCCTGTTCAGGGAGCGATTCTGAACACGAACGCTGTTCACTTAGCCTTATTCACCAAGTGCTTTCTTAGACACCTATATTTTCAGTAAAGTGTACTACATCGCACAGATATTCCCTCTTACCGCGAAGATGGCCTTCAGACTCAGACCACTATCCGGTCCATTCTGTGGCGAGTTCGGTATGAAGTGGTGGTCAGGCCCCGCAAGCTTGAAGGATTAGGTAAAATTTGGAAATTTTTGTTAAGGTCTTATGAGACCAAGCTGCCGTGGTCATCGGTCCCTAAGCCTACACGCTACTTAATCTCACTTAAACTAACTTACGCTATGGACACACACCCATGCCCGAAGGAGGACTCGAACCTCTGATGGGGAGAGCCGCACGGACTGTGACAAGGCGCCCAAGACCGCGCGGCTAGGTGTTCCACATAGTAAAGTGAAGGCGCCCGTCTTGTTTGTACGACGCAATATCTTAACATGCACACAGGCGCCATATTCCATTGCATTTCGTTTATTTTCCTGTCTCCAGCTGGTCAGTCTGACTCCTCCCGTCGGTATTGAGCGGATTAACAGTAAACTGCAATGTACTCGCGAATGTTTTATTATTGTTGATTTATTAGGTACTGATATTGTTTAAAAGGCGCACCCGACTATCAGAGCCTTACTATCCCATTGGGGTGAACCCTCTTGCCTATCTCCTATTGAAATAGCTTCCCCGTCAACATTCTGGAAAATTATCAAGTCTCAGTCTTTCTGTATTACCTACGGGATGGAGATCGCCTCATCGTGACGTAGGGTCATCCATCGTTTAATACCAATTGGCGACCGCCTTTACCGCATAGGCCTTTGCCCGACCGATCCATGTGACGAATGTCATCTTAATGAGTCCTTAGTTCACGGGCTTATCTCTTGTGGACGGGATCATTTGCACTGTATCCGTCGACAGTTGCTGCTGAGCGAATGTTTTGTAGGGCAGAAGCGACGATTTGTCTATGTTGCTTTCGGGGAACAACTGGAAATTTAATGATTTCTCTTATTTTATCTGGTGGATCTATATTCTTTAATACTGTAATTGGTGGGTAAGTCGTGGTACTATGTGGTGTCTCATTAATTACTTCTTGGACGTCTCGTAGATATAGGTCCCAAGTACAATGGTTCTTTCTACAAAATAGTCTACAAAGTGTTCCCAAATATTTCATGGTACGGCGGCCGGATTTACACTAGGTTTATATTTGGAAATAAAGTTGGGTTTGATTTTTAATTTATCTAATGTGTTTTTCCAATGCACTGATCTGTACTGGGGCCCATTATCTGAGATGATTCTTTTGACTCTCCCAACTTGTTGTATAAAGTCCTTTTGAAGTGCTTTACTAATTGTAAATCCAGTAGCTTTCTTTAAGGGTTCAAGTGTGGCGTATTTTGATGCTAGTACAATTATAAATGTAGGTTAACCCTTCCCTTGTTCGTGGAATTGGACCATAAATATCGGTTGTAGCAATCTGTCTTAATTTATCAGGGATAATTGGAAACATTAGGGGTTTGGTCTGATATGTCACAAGTTTTGACTTTATGCATTTTTTACAATTTTAAGAACGTGTCGAACACGTCGCCTCATATTTGGAAAATTGTACTGTTTGTTTCATTTTTAGATAGCATTTCTTGGGTCCAAAATGTCCACTGCTAAAGTGGGTATACCAAATGTATTTATTAATAACTTCGTTAGACATGCATGCTAACCATTGTACAGTATCATCATTACGTATGAAAAATAGGATATTATCTTTTACTATGTAATTTTTTCTAATTTCTGTGTCAGTGTTGGTGTTTAATCTTGAGGAGGGTCTGATCTTTGCTTTGCTCGTCAGATACATTTTTAAAGCATTTGCTATAAAATTTTCGAATGGTACGATTTTTAGATAATGGATAGTCCGTTCTTCATTTTCAATGTTCATTTTCTGGTTCTCTGCCATTCTCTGTGGTGAACGAGAACGAGCAATGCATTGTCCAGAATATTTTCAGGTCCTGGTATGTATGTGATTGAAAAGTACCTGCAGTACTTGCATCCATCTTGCCAAACGTCCGTGGGTTAATTTGGAGGAGATTAAAGACTCTAATGCTTTATGGTCTGTGTATACTTGTGTTTTTCTGCCAAACAGAAAACGTCGATATTTTTGAAATGCCCATACTGTGGCTAGAGCTTCTAATTCTGTTATAGAATAATTCTTTTCTGTTTTCGATTGTACTCTACTTGCAAAGGCTATTGTTTTATGTATTTTCTTACTGTTTTCCTCAATTTGTTGAAATAGTACCGCCCCTAGCCCGGTCTTTGCACTATCAGTTACTTGTCAGAACTCCTGACTTAAATTTGTGTGTGATAAAATTGAAGCATTAGTCATGGCCTCCTTCAACTTATGAAATTCTTCAACTGCTTCTTTATCCCATATCCAGGATGTGATTTTTCCTGTCAGTGCACACAGTCTAGGTGCTGCAAGTGTGTCTATCCATATAAATTTTTTGTAAAAATTTATCGACCCCCCAAGAATCCCCCTAGACTTTTCTTGTTGTAGGGAGTAGGAATATTACGAATAGCGTATCTTCTTCTCGTCTGGCGTTATACATTTTGAAGATATGTTATGTCCTAAAAATTTAATATCTGATTTTCCTAAATGCGATTTAGTAATGTTGACAGTGACCCCATATTTTTCCATTATTTGTAGGAAATTATCCAGTACATAATTATGTTCTGCAAAAGTTGCTTCCGCCACAAGAACGTCGTCCACATAGCAAGCAATTTTCTGAAGTATGTCGAGATTCAGTATAGAATTCAGACCGCGAATAAAGGCAGCTGACGAAATTTTAAGTCCAAACGGTAAACGTTCGAAGTGGTAGCAACGACCAAAGACAATAAAGGCTGTGTATTTTCGACATGAAGGCTCCAATTCTATGTGCCAAAACTTGAACGCACAGCGATGGATGAAAAAATCTGTACTCCATGAAACTTCTTAATCAACTCTTCCAATTTCTCTGGTCTATCTGTTTCCCAAATTATAATTGTATTTGAAACTTCCTGGCAGATTAAAACTGTGTGCCCGACCGAGACTCGAACTCGGGACCTTTGCCTTTCGCGGGCAAGTGCTCTACCAACTGAGCTACCGAAGCACGACTCACGCCCGGTACTCACAGCTTTACTTCTGCCAGTACCTCGTCTCCTACCTTGCAAACTTTACAGAAGCTCTCCTGCGAACCTTGCAGAACTAGCACTCCTGAAAGAAAGGATACTGCGGAGACATGGCTTAGCCACAGCCTGGGGGATGTTTCCAGAATGAGATTTTCACTCTGCAGCGGAGTGTGCGCTGATATGAAACTTCCTGGCAGATTAAAACTGTGTGCCCGACCGAGACTCGAACTCGGGAACTTCGCCTTTCGCGGGCAAGTGCTCTACCAACTGAGCTACCGAAGCACAACTCACGCCAGGTACTCACAGCTTTACTTCTGCCAGTACCTCGTCTCCTACCTTCCAACTTTACAGAAGCTCTCCTGCGAACCTTGCAGAACTAGCACTTCTGAAAGAAAGGATACTGCGGAGACATGGCTTAGCCACAGCCTGGGGGATGTTTCCAGAATGAGATTTTCACTCTGCAGCGGAGTGTGCGCTGATATGAAACTTCCTGGCAGATTAAAACTGTGTGCCCGACCGAGACTCGAACTCGGGACCTTTGCCTTTCGCGGGCAAGTGCTCTACCAACTGAGCTACCGAAGCACGACTCACGCCCGGTACTCACAGCTTTACTTCTGCCAGTACCTCGTCTCCTACCTTCCAACTTTACAGAAGCTCTCCTGCGAACCTTGCAGAACTAGCACTTCTGAAAGAAAGGATACTGCGGAGACATGGCTTAGCCACAGCCTGGGGGATGTTTCCAGAATGAGATTTTCACTCTGCAGCGGAGTGTGCGCTGATATGAAACTTCCTGGCAGATTAAAACTGTGTGCCCGACCGAGACTCGAACTCGGGACCTTTGCCTTTCGCGGGCAAGTGCTCTACCAACTGAGCTACCGAAGCACGACTCACGCCCGGTACTCACAGCTTTACTTCTGCCAGTACCTCGTCTCCTACCCTCCAAACTTTACAGAAGCTCTCCTGCAAGGTTCGCAGGAGAGCTTCTGTAAAGTTTGAAAGGTAGGCGACGAGGTAGTGGCAGAAGTAAAGCTGTGAGTAGCGAGCGTGAGTTGTGCTTCGGTAGCTCAGTTGGTAGAGCACTTGCCCGCGACAGGCAAAGGTCCCGAGTTCGAGTCTCGGTCGGGCACACAGTTTTAAACTGCCAGGAAGTTTCATATCAGCGCACACTCCGGAGCAGAGTGAAAATCTCATTCAGGTATAATTTTATTTATTTATCTTGAATCATCGAGTACCAAACGTATGCTCCCATCCTTCTTACTTAGAACGTGTAAGGTTGAATTATATGGTGACTTGGCGGGTTCAATTATGTCATCATCCAACATTTTTCGGATTTCAAGAAATACTTGCTCTCGATAACTATATGGTATGGAATAAGGTGGAACACAAAAGGGTTTATGATCTTTGACCTCAAATTTGTATTGACAATCTTTAATGCTACCTGTCTTTGGTGCAAATACCACCGCATGTGATCTCGATATGCCTTCTAAATTTTTTTTTTATCGTGGGGCGAAATATCATCTATTTCCTCTATCTTCTTATTAATCTCTTGATGAATTTCTTCTATTATTTCTGGTGGAAGTGGGTCAAGGTTTTCCTCAAACTTACATCTAGGGTGTCTCTCCTCATCTATTTTATTCCCTTCTTGACTTAAATGCAATAGCTTTACTTTTCCCTGTTCTTTTTCATCGTTCAAAGGTTGAATAAAATATAGTATTACATCATTTATAGTTACGAAGCCTTGTGGTATGCAAATGTGAATCTTACGCTCATTACGAAATCTACACCGATTATCATATCAGCCGTAAGTTTTGGTACGATTATAAAATTGTTTCCAAACTCGTAATCTTGGCAATTGAATGAAAGACGTGTTTCGTATTTCACCTCTGTTGAATTTTTTCCTAAGGCTCCAAAAACTCTTATCCTTTTTGTCCTTAAAATCGTTAATTCTTTCTCTTTATTGTACCTTTCAAATAGGCTTTCTGATATAGCCGTCAATTGACTCCCACTATCTATGATTGCTTGCTGTCGTGATTTCACCAATGTTTATCTTTAATATGGGTTGTGTAATTGTGGATGTTACGATTTCCTTTTCTTGCATCAAATCCTCTAGTATAGATTCATGGCCTAACCTGTGGATAATTGTACCTTCCCTTTGTGTTTGTGTTTGCATTGGTGTTAACTCCGTGAACAAAACCGTTTGCCACCTATCTACCTCTTTTCGTCTGTTTTCGAGCTCCTGTCTCTCCTTTTCCTTCATTTCCAAACATTCCCGAATGTACTCTCTCTCTATCTCGTCATAGTCACCCATGGTGTATACATCATACGTCTTTTGTGTTCGTGGCGTCTGTGTTTTGTTTCTATCTAGGATACTCTGCTCTGTTTTATCGCGTTCATTTACTTGATTCTCGTCAAATATATTGCTAAGTCCGGTTAACAATTCTTCATCGCGTAATTCTTTAATACACGGAAGTGGTGGCAGTTCATCCTCGCTTTCAGAATTTTCCCATTCTATACTGTTTTCCGAGGCTATGTAGTGCAATTCAAGTGTATCTGGTGCTGACTCTTTATCGGAAATTTTCGTAAGTCCCTGTTTGTCTGAATTTTGCCAATTTTCAGTTTTTTTCTAATTTTGATCTAGCTACTTCCAAAACATGAATGTCCTTTTTTGATTGTTTTAATGAATGGACGTCAGTTTGCCTAACATCTTCCGGATTTTCCCGTCAATGTTTACGTTTTTCAGGATTTGGTGGCCTAATTTCTACTTCTGGTTCCCCTTTGCTGTGTTGTTCTTGTCTCTGTGGACCATAATTTCCTTGGTAATTATTCGCGCCCTGGTCTCGCCAGTTGCTGCTTCTAATATCGTGACTTCTTTCAAAGTACCCTTGACCGTTGGCATTTTGATTCCTAAACCCATATCCGCCACTGTATGAGTGTCCATTACCGTTCCTATTTCGGTGCCAATTATTCTGGTTATCGTTTCTATGCCAATTGTCTCCATTGTGCGACTGTCCTTGTTTGTTAAATTGACTGAAATTATTGGTGTTAGGATTGCGATTATTATTATTGGAATATTCGTTTCTAGTCCTCTCCTTTTGCTGTTCCCTTTCCTTTCTATTTTCTTTCACTTCGTCTTCTTTAAACATAAATTCAAATTCCCTTAAAACCTCTTTGAATTCTTCGGTATTTTTATTGTTTCCTACTGACGCCTGTTGATACTTTACCGGTAATTTCATTCACATAGACATATCAGCACTCCGTTACTGTATGGTTTGTCTAGGCATTGATTCTTTTAGTCCATTGTATCAAAGAATTTTACCAGGCTTTTCTCTCCTGAGTTTTCATATGGTGTCATCTGAAGTAACTCATTCTTAATTTTGTTTTCCGACTCCTTACACCAATATCTTTGGAGAATTGCTGTTCTGAACTGTAGGTAAGACGTACAGGTAGCTGCGATCTTTTGCATCATCTCTGCTACTGTCCCTGACATGCGTGCACAAATGAAGTCAAGTTTGTGAGCTACGCTCCAGTGGTTTGGTAAGCCTACTTGAAACTGATCGATGAATGTGCGTGCATGCAAGCTACCGCTTTCTTCCTTGAAATGTTGAAATTTTCGAACTGTAAGGAAGTGGTATGTATCATATCTACTCATAAATCCGGTTTGTGGCTGATTCATGGACTCAAATAATCTGGCACAGCTTGTGTCGTCGTGTTTATTCTCTGGTAATCTACTGCCTGTCCGCCTATTCTCAATTTCCTGACTCATATCCGCGTCATATAGTGTCATTGGTGAACAAAAGTGCTGTTCGTGTGTTTCTTCTCTCGTCGTTCGCGGTATAGTACCTGTGCTGTTGTTATGTTGTGTCATTGGATTTACTGGTTCAGTTGCCTGTCTTTCCATTGGTATCGGCTGAATGTGTGTGTTCCGTTTTTCTAGATACTGTGCATGGTCCTGTGGCATGTCATGTATTACTTTAATCGGGGTTCTCTGTTTCAATTTCTGCGCGAGTGTTACGGCTAGCCTTGGTTCTACTTGAACTTTCTTAGACGGCGCGTGTTCGTGTACTGAATTAATGCTTGACGTGTCAGTTGTTTCGCTACAGGTGTAATCTGTCTCGATCTTTGCTTCGATAGTTTGTATCATCTCTGTTCGAAGCTTTTCAAACTGATCTTTGTTTTTAGTACTGTTTTATTGATCCGCTGATCATATATTTTCAGTGCAACCTTTGCGACCTTGCTTTGAATTGATTCCGGAATTTGTATTGCTGTTCGAGTGGCTTTTTTCGTAAAACGTTCCACCTTCTTGTCAACGTTTACGTTGTCCAATTGTTGCTGACCTTGTGTTAGTACCTGAATTCTTTCTCTAGATTCTTTCGCGTCTTTGTTTATCTGAGTGATCTGACTATCAATTCTGGTGATCCCTTCTTCCATTTGGATTTTAACCTGTTGGATCTGTGTCATAATAGGCTGATTATCCTGTTTCAATTCCTGATACTGTTTTGTCATCTGTGTATTCTGTTTCGTTATCTGTGTATTAATATCCTGATTCTCTTTCGTTATACTAGCGTTCATTTTTTGTAACATCTCCATGATCTCGTTCTGTCCTGTAACACTTACTTCTGCTGAACTATGTATTCTCGATCTTTTGTTTTCTACTCGGTCAATTACGTCGTTTACTGTGCTATGCTGTGGCGTTTTAAGTTTGATAACTGCAATAACCCGTGCTGTCTGTGTTGAGGACTAGTTGCGTTTTTCATTGAACCATTACGTAGCCCAAACAACTCCGCATTCTGCTCTCTCTCTTGTGTATGTCTGGTGTTTGGAGGTACAGTTGCGTCTGTTACGGAACATTTTCGTGGCGCTCGCAACTCCACAAAATTCTGTGTCTGTTATTGGGGCATATTTAGAATGTGTACGATAGGTTCGACGTATTCTAAGTGTTCCCCCCCTTCCACACTGTCTACTTCTCTTTGAACGTTAGCTAACTGCCGGTTCATTGACTGTATTGATGCGTTTTTTGTCCCTCAATATGCGGCAAACAAACGCGTTTTCTGTGCTCGTTTCGCTTCTAATCTTTGCCATTTCCTACGTGGGCTGTCTGTTTCTGGATCAGAATGTGCCCAACCTGGAATTTCATATTCTGGAAATTCTACGTTCTCGTCCCTTCGATTCCCATCTGTCTGATCTGTCTCAATTTTATCCCAGTCTAACTGAGCCTTCTCATTCTGCAGCTCTGTCCTATTCTCTGATTCACCGTCTGTCCTATTCTCAGGTTCACCTTCTGTCCTATTCTCAATAATCTCGTTTACTTGCTGTCTATCTGGTTGAATCTCCCCCATCTTGTCTACTTGCTGTCTCTCACGTAACCTTTTGGCTTTTGCTCCCATTAACATGGAAATTCTTTCAACACACCACAACCCTATCTACAAAACTGTACGCCCACTTATCAGTTGGTTGAACCAACAACAACAACAACGTCGTGACTTCTCGGCTAATGTTCTGCCTGCCCTGCTACAGTCTCCAATCTCCACCTGTAGGCTTACAAAGGGAGAAAAATGTTATTTCTTAATTCTAACTTATATGATGCTGCGTCACACTGCGTCTCTGCGTCTGTGCCTATCACCTGAAAATCCTATGCCCTAACAGCTACACAAAAATCGTAAAAAAATGCAAAAGTTTCCAACACAATAACATACACCCATTTCCCTACAATTCTGCTTTCTTCACTACCTGTATCTATTCTGATCCCAATCTTTGCAAATAGCTATGTAATATATGAAAGAAAGTTCTTCAAAGTGCTACTGCTGCGACCTGCCGTACCTAGCTATCCTGACACTTTCCTATCGTGGTAGCTTACCAATTTTACCTATACTGGCAGGGTTGCCATTTTCTGTGAGCGTGTGGGTGCTATTCTGTCATTCTATGAAACGGATTAATCTGAGATGTACTCTTTACCGTGTGGCTCCTACAAGATGCAATCTCCACCCCTACACTATACAGAAGTCAGACAGACGCTCCTCACGTTCTAAAGAGATATGCCTGAAAAACTTTCAGCAATAAATATCTTCTGGAGTCGTCCGCTGTAAGGTAATGACACAAGAATTCACAAAATTTCTTACATAACTAGTGGGATACTTGGGTACTGGAGTAGTGCTAGTTAGTGAAAGAAAAACATGAAACTAAAGAAAATTATTTTTTTTTTTTTTTGCAAAAATTCTGAGAAATCACAATGGCACTTTTAGTTATGAACTGAACAAGTTTTTTCTGGGTTCTTTTCGAAATGTGAAGTTACCTCTTAAGGATGGGATTCGCTAATGAAATTTCTATACAAAGTTTAAGATTGTTATTGACTTGGCAGACTGGCTGAGAGACACACCTACTCAACTTGAATAATTATCCGTTAGAGTGTTGATAGGTATGGTCGAGGCTGTCGTGTGTGAAATGCAGTGAAGTGTACTGATGTGGAGGAAATATGGGGCTCGCAAGAGCTGTAGCACACAATACCGTAAGCTGCGATGACTGCTGTCTGCGGCACTCGCTGGATTGACCTTCGCCAATCAAACTCTCCCTATGCCTCGATGAATTCAAGGACTCCTATTCGCCCCTAGTCTAACTACTGGCGTGGTACACTGGTCAGATAACCAGTCCACCATGATGCCACTCAAAAATTCGCTCGCAGGTGTTTAACTATTAACTCTGTCTGTTCACAATGCCCAATAAGAGTGGCGGCCAACACAGTGAACAATACTTAATCGCAAGGACTCAATATAGAGTAGCACTCCGATTCACTCTTGACAGAGGCGCTCTCCCAGTGAAGTACTGAGAAGAGACTTGTTCCCCGCTCTTTGAGTACAGGTACAAGCACACACGCTCTCATTACGTGTTCTCGCTCCAAGAGCGACAACAGAACAGTTCCTCTCCATGTCAGATGTGAAGGGGTATATCTTACAGTCTCTTCCATTACTCCTTCAGCTCAAGCCATCAGGAATACCATCTGCCAATCAGCATTGCTCTTCTAAAATGGGAGAAATGTGTAGCACCAGCATTTGGCGTTTGCTGTCTCCCTGTGGAAGCCTCTGAAACTGTTGCTATGTTTGTAAAGAATGCCTAGGCTGGGTGCTCCCACACAACGTTGCGGAATTTGCTTTCAAACTGAACACGGGGTCATTCTCCCTTTCACTCAGGCAAACGCTGTCTGCTCTACGGGCGGTCGCCAACCTACGTAGATAGGTTGACTTGTCCTCTGAAGGGACCGGTCTCCTGCATGCAGTTTGCCTCTCCCAAACTAAAAGCATTTGCTAACGTCATGTCTTGAATGTGTGTGTACACCAGCCTTGAGTATTTCAACTTCGGTTTGCACTTGCGATTTACTTGTAATTTTGCATATCGTTTACATGAATTCGTAGAACACTGACTTTATCTTGTCGAGTTTGGGTTCGAATGAAGCGTCTTTATGTGCAGAATATCATTGTGAGGGCAGAATATATAAGCAATGAAGGTCAGTAGACCATGACGTCTTACAACCAGTATCTGGGGACCGAGCATTGGATGTGGCTTCGATTGCATCATCTATCACTTTTTGCAGATATGCTTCTTCTTTTCTTTAGTCGACAGGGTGTTGCTTAATTTCCCCTGTGGTCTTTGATTCCTCCCTGCTTCTGGTGCTCAATGACGTGAATCCTTGTTTCACTCACTCTTATTCCTTATACACATGTATAAGGAAAGAGATACAATAGGTTGTTCAGAATATTTTTATCTTGTATTGTTTATAAAACTTATTTCTTTTTCCAATTGAAGGTCATAATACATGATGCTTTTAACTGTAGTCATCTGAACATCATGAAAGTCACTCTAATAATAATAATAATAATAATAATAATAATGAAGGCGATAATCGCCGCTGACTGCCATGCAGCTGGCCCAAGTTTGATTCCCGGTCAAGTAGGAGAATTTATCCTCTCTGCCATTGGGTGTTGTGTTGTCTTCATCATCATCATCGAAGCACAAGATGCCGAAGTAGTTTCAAATAAAAGTATGTACACTAGGCAGCTGAACAACACTAGATGGGGATCTTTGGCCAATAATGCTCTACGATGATTTCGTATTTCACCTTCATAAACCCTATACACCTGTGTTCCAGGGGTAGAGTCCTTCATTAGTAATAATAACGTCCTCGGTCCGGGGCTCGAAACTCGTCATCGCTTAAATGTTGATTAGTAATTAGCATTGGTGGCTGAAGACTTAGGGCATAAGAAATCAGCCTCATTCTGCCAACGGCCTTGTCAAAGAGGGCGGAGGAGCGGACAGAGGTTCAAGGCACTCACTTGTCCTTTGGGTGAGAAACTGCTCGTAAAGGCGGAAGAATCAGCAATGATCAGTGGCACATGGATGCAGAAGGTAATGGAAATTATTGCATTAAAGACACATAACGTGTATCTACAGGACATGTGGTCTGTGTAACTGAAAAAAAGTGTGATGATGCTCTCTCCATTGCAAAAGATTCCGCAACAGTCCCCCATTCGGATCCTCAGGAGGGGGAATTTATACAAGTTCCGTTTATTTTATTTTATTCTGTTGTATACCTGATGTTCCGCACTTACGTGCATGAATTACAAGTTGTTATAATCCTTTAGTCCGAGTGGAAGAGGCAGGATACGATGGAAGGAATCTGGATTGGGGATTCATACAATAAAGCTTTTGCAGAATATTATCTTTGACACTTGTTGAAATTACTCAGTCAACTCGCTTTACTACTGCACATTGAAGTGTGCTATTGGCAACTCCTAAATGTGTAATTGGTTAGTACAGCGACCAGTGTTCGGGACTTGGCCGCTGAGCGTGAGAGAGCCATTGCGCGCCGCCTAAATACCAGCGCCAGCCACGCGGAGGGAAGGCGAGCCCTCGCCGCTCCGCCGCCGACGCCGCCTCTGACGCGCCGCCGCACCGCCGCATCCGCTCCGGTCCTGAATGGCGGCGCGGAACTGCCCCGGCTGCTCACCGGCTGGCGCCTTTGTCAGCCGGCGAGGCGCTTTCCACGGCAGCGAACAGAAAGAGGGCGGACCGCGAGCCAGGGGCTTAGGGCCGGACAATAGGCGCGGCCCGGAAGCGCACCCACCTGGCCTCGCCAAGACTCACTGCTTTAATTAAAATTTCAGAGTGTTGCTTTGTATCTGCCGGTCCGCGCCGGGATGTGTTAGGTGCTTTCTAGAAAAGAAACTCAGCCCGCATGAATTTCAAACCAGAAATTTACTTTCCTTCCACAATCGGGTATTCAAATTCGTCTTCATTTGATAAATACAATTATTTTTCTACTTTCCTCGTCACATCAGGATTGCCTACTGTATCAACTTATATTTCTTTAATATACGTCTACATTTGCATCTATATGGCTACTCTGTAAGCGCCTGGGAGAGAGTTCCTCGAACCACCTTCACAATAGTTCTCTGTTATTACACTCTCCAATACCGCACGGAAAAAAGAAAACGAACACCTTTATCTTTCCATGCAAGCTCTAATTTCCCTTATTTTATTGTGACGATTGTTTCTCCCAATGTAGGACGGCATCAACAAAATGTTTTCGCATATGGAGGTAAAAGTTGGTGACTGAAATTTTGTGAGAAGATCCCGACACTAGGAGAAACGCATTTGCTTTAATGATTTCCATTCCAAATACTATATCATGTCCGTGACACTCTGTCCCCCGTTTCTTGATAATACAAAACGTGCTGCCCTTCTTTCAGCTTTCTCCGTTAATGTTACCTGGTAAGGTTCCCACGGGTGAGCGTAGTGCAGCCTCTTTAGCAGATCTGTTCCATCTTCTGAGTGTACTGCAAGTAAAATGCAATCTTTGGTTCGCCTTTCCCACAGCATTTTCTATCCGTTCTTTCCACTTTAAGTTGTACATAATAGTAATTCCTATGTACTTAGTTGAACTTATGGCCTTGAGGTATGATTGATTTATTGTGTAACCGAAATTTTACGGAATGCTTTTAGTACTCATATAGGTAATCTAATACTTTTCATTATTATTTTTCGCCAATTTTCGCACCATAAGGATTCCTTACGTAAACTGTTTTGCATTTGGCTTTTGTCTTCTGATGACTTTACTAGACGATAAACGACAGCATCATCTGCAGACAACCTAAGACGGCTGCTCAGATCGTCTCCTAAGCCGTATATATAGATAAGGAACAACAGAGGTCCCATAACACTACCTTGGGAACGCCAGAAATTACTTCTGTTTTTCTTAATGTATTTCCGTGATTTATTACGAAATGTGGCCTCCCTGACAGGAAATTACAAATCCAATCGCATATCTGATACGATATTTCCTATAGCCAATATAAGGAACATATAAGGATATTTGTGAGCTCAAATGGCTTACAAGAACTAAACTAAGAATGGAAGAGGAATCGAACTTGAAGTCATCATTATAGAAAGGTAATACAAAGCAATTAACGAATAACACGGAAGATACTGCGAGGAGACACCAAAAGGTAAGTTACACATTTCGTCCCGCGTTAAGGACATTGCGGTAGTGTGGCGCATTAGCAGAGGAAAGTACGTGTGTCGCTTTACATGCAGACACAGACCTGCTGCAATACGGATAACAGGAGCATCACAGTGTCTCTGTGAACCGGCGCGACCACTGGAAAAGCTCTGCAAAGCTGAAGCACGTGCGACAGTACGGGCATTGTTTGGAAAACAGCTAAACTGCGCACAGATTCACCGGAAAATTCTGACGTCAAGCCGTAGTGAAATAGAGCAAACAATGTGATCGAGGCTGTTCAGACGTATGCGATGCTGTCGGCAAGGAGGAACAGAGACATCGGCCACAGACGACAGTGTCCGGCCACTCGAGGAACTGATTGATGGCGGCCGCAGGTTTTTCCAACGTCGACGACGTTCACACTGTCGTTCGCAAACGGCTCCGTGACCAAAGAATGAACTTATGTCGTCAAGGAAGTGTACTACTGGTACAATGTCCAAAACGTTATTTACAGAGACATATTGACAATGCTGTAAAACAGTGTCGTATTTTGGTGTCACTTCGAAGTGTAGAGCAACATAAAATAAAATCTACTTGATTAGACGTAATAATGTCTAATTTACCTTCTGGAGCCACCTCATATACTGCACGTAATAACTGAGTCGGTGTAAGGCGCCTTAGGTGGTCATTCCCTGAATAACTAACAACGATAAAAGTAGTCCACCTCGTATTCAAGATATCTAGAAGGCGAAATACTTTCAGACCACAAGAGTTTTGTGTGTCAGTGTGTGTGTGTGTGTGTGTGTGTGTGTGTGTTTATGTATGTTTGAAATTTACACGCGCTCAATGGTAATATTATCAGCGCCCTTACGCACATTAATGGGGGTTGGACGAGAAACTGGCCGACTTTGAGCAGGAGAGACACCACAGGATATTTTAATTCCCACTGTCTATACTTTTACAAATTACTCATGAAACTTTGTCAGCATGACCAGGAAGGATTCAGCATTCACACTCCTAGCATCGGAAGTTCAAAAACATAACAAAATAAATTTTTTATACACGTGAAACTTCATCATTTTTTCACTTACTATTGGCTCCATTTGTTGCTATACTTTTCTTCATAAGTAAGAGAGATTCTTCGATGAATTTTGGGCACCATACAAAACATACTAACAGGTGTATGAAACTCTAGAATTGATTTAATTTATGAATAAATGAATGATCTGTTACATTTTAAATTTCATGTTTAGAAAAAAGTCAAATTTTGTAGCTAATTATCCCAATTTTTACCACAGTTTTAATAAATTTGGAAAATTCTAGAGTTTCATTCACCTGTAAGTATGGTTTGCATGTTGTGCAAAATTCATCCAAGAATCTGTCTTACTTATGAAGAAAAGTGTATCTAAAGTAACAAATACAGCCAATAGTTAGTGAAAAGATGATGAAATGTCACATGGAAAAAATGTTTTGTTTTATTTTTGAACTTCCACAGCTATAAGTATGAATCCTGAATCCTCTCTGATCATTCTGACAAAGTTTTATGAATTTATTCGTAAAAGCATAGACAGTGTAAATTAAAATGTCCTGTGGTGCCTCCCCTGCTCCAAGTCGGGCCGTTTAACGTCCTAGCTCCCTTAAAAGAAAAAAAATATGAATAAAGTCAGGAAAACAGCTACCATACGGTGAAGAGAGAACCTATAAAACGGCACTCTCGCACTCACCGCCACATCATCCGTATTCACTCACACAATCACTGCATCGGACACGCCTGAAGACAACTGGGTGAAAGGTGCCATACGTGGGATTAAAACGGTTGTAAAACCACAGAAGAGATGAAGGAAAGGCACAGGGGAATGTGACCGACTGACCACTTACTAAAAACGTGGGTGAGCAAGTCACCCTGTTAACACATTAAAAACAACTCTCTGAAATTCTCGGAAACAGTTTGCACAAATCACAAAACATCGAAACTGTGACCAAATTCGTTTGAACGTTACTTAAAATAGAGGTTGGGTCTGCTGGCAAATCAGCCGCTGCACACTTGTCGGAAAATAAAGCGCACTGTTAGTAAAATGTGATCTGTACGGCACAAGTACCACACGTTGGAGGGGCCTCTCATGAGGGCAAAAACCCATGTGTCACATGGCTGCGGCTTATGCAAAGGCGTGAAGGGGGACCTCGTGCCTCGAAGGAGGAACTCCACGGCCGCGTTGCGGGCTCTGCTAGGCGGAGCTTATTGTCTGCCACATACAGCCATTCATCGTGCCATCGACACTCGACGCTGTAAAGCATACAGGAGGAATGCACACTGAACTAACCGAGAATCATTACACATCCCCTTGGATTCTATATCCGCCCGTTCGTTTCCCACAATACCCAAGAGCCCCAGCACCTAGCAAAACGACACCTCCTTCCCCAGGCATTGTAAGTGGAGAAAGTCATCCTGGGTACCCTGAAAATTTTTTTCCGCTGCATACATACATTGTAGAGACCGAAGGGCACTCAAAGAATCGGAACAGGCGAGGAATTTAAAAAGCAGGGCACATCTCGTCAGCTCCAGTGACCTCAAGATCGCAAATAAACGCTTATAAGCAACCGAATCCACAGGGCACGACTCAGGAAAACAACAGAGCAGCCAACGGAATCCACCCTACCAATTGGATCCATCTGTCAACACCACTACACATTTGTAGTGCTAATTTAAAATATCAGGAAATATCCCATTCAAAAGATAAGCAAGAGTGAAATCTCACCGACACTGCACTAAATATAAAATTACTCTGGGCCTCTGCAGTAATCCGTGTGCACTCAGTTAAAGCCACAGATTTGAGCCTGCACATGTCCCTCATCAAGGGACTCCAGCATACGTTTCGAACGGATCCCAAACTGCCTCGTTGCCTGTTGACAGTCTGTAAAGGGGCGTTCCACAGCTGGACGATCAACGGTATGGTATGCTAGAGAAGTGGATGTAGAGAGAAGCTGACACGCCTGACGCACGACAAGAAGCTGCCGCCGGATGGTAAGTGGTGGTTCACCAACCTCAACACAATCACTTTGTATTGGGCTGGTTCTGTAGGCCCCCATGGAGAGCCTCATGTCCTCATGGTGTACAGCATCAACGATTTTCAGGTACGAAGGCCTCCCTGCCCAGTACGTTGTGCACCCGTAGTCCAGCTACTATCGAACGAAAGCCCTATAAAACTGGAAGATATACTCTTTGTCCGCTCACCAAGATCTGTGGGTAAGACACTTCGAACTCTTCACTGCCCTTCGGCGCTCTTGGCTTCAGGTCCTTCAGTTGTGATAATTGCAACAGCTTTGAGTGGAAACTGAGGCCCAAAACCGAAGAGAGTCTTTAAAAGGAATAGTGTTCCACAGACGCAATTCAGGTAATTTAAAAATACGTCGAGAATGATTAAAATGAACGCACACGTACTTTTCCGCAGAAAACTTAAAACAGCCCACTCTTTCAGCTTCAATGCAAGTAGCAACTGACGAGTTGCTGTTGCAGTACTGCTGGGAAGACAGAAGACGGCAAAATCGTCCACAAATAAGAGGCACTGCACAGGACCTCTTACAGTAGACATGATACTGTTGATGGCTATGGCAAACAGAGTAACACTTAAAACTCTATCCTGAGGAACACCATTATCTTGCTTGAAACTGTTCGACAGCACGTCGATAACTCGGCACCGAAGAAGTGCTTTGATAAAACGCACGAATAAAAATGGGAAGAGAGCCACGAAAACACCACTTGCGGAACTGTCCTAGAACAATGTGTCTGCAGGTTGTATCGCATGTCTCACAGATATGCCTCACGCAAGGTCGGGGTTTCGTCAGCAGATCGAAATCTCCTGAATCCACACTGACAGCGACTTCAGAGTTGCCTGGTCTCCAACATACAGACGAAGCGATTGTTAACAATTTGCTCCAATTTCTTTCCTACACAGCTCGTTAATGGACGCTTCAGTAAGTACTGGGGCACATGCACTCCTTTGCCAGATTAAGGACAGGTGTCAAAATTGCCTCCTTCCACGAGTCTCGAATGTTGCCCGACTATCACATCGAATTTAAACATTGGTTTGAAGATCCTCAGCATACTGTATCGGATATGGTCGTGACTAGGTCCAGTTTCACGAGCGACAGGCAGTGCTGAATCCATTTCCCACATGGAGAATGGGCAGTTATAGGTGTCCCAGTTGTTAGTCCTACAGTCCAACTCGCTCCTTACCATGGCGACATGGTAACGACACAACGACGGACCCTGGCTGACAGCGGCAGTAGTCAGCGCAAACTGTCCTGTCATTATGTGCGCAATGTCTCCACGTGTTGTTTGGAGACACCCCTAATTCAAGAACGCTGCTGTAGGTAACCAACTGCGTTTACCAGAATTCCTCCTGTTGGCTCCCCATAACGTACCAGAAGAAGCGGAACGGTCGATAGAGTCCAGGAACCCTTGGTCTACTTGATGCTGTATCGAGACTTTGCCCTTTATAATCTACGGCTGCGAGGTTTTCTGCGATTGGGTAGCTCTTAAACCGTCACTGAGCTGTACACCTAATCGGAATGACTGAAAGGCAATTATCAGTACAACGCACAGGTAGCCTCCTGGGATAGTGAGAGGACTTTGAGATGGAGAGGTCAGCGGCATTGTTGATTAATTGTGTAATGTTGTCCACCCACTCCCAGATGCTGCTATGAAACTCAAACACAGCCAGCTGCTGATCATCCCTCATGGCTGCATCCTTTCAGGGAGAGACCTACTCAGTATGTGAATACAGAGTAGGAACTAGTCACTTGAACGTAGGTCATCAGCGACTTATCACTGAACTAGGTCTGCAGGGACTGGAGAGCAGAAGTTAAGGCCGATGGCTGTGAATGACGTAGTAGTAGCACAGAAATTAGTGGAAGTACTTGTGCTGAGGATGAGCAGCTAGTGAAACGTCATGAGGCTCTCCAAAACCTGAGGGCATTGGTTTTGGTTGTGGTCGAATCCCACAATATATGATGGGCATTGAAGTCCCCAGGGGAGTTGTTCTATAAGACCTGTTAGAGACTTAGCATTAAACATATCGTGCAGAGATAAATATAGCAAGAAAACAGTGGTCCGCTGACATACATGAACTTCAACTGCAACCTCTTGCAGGTCAGTAGCTAAGAGGACAATAGAGAAGTGGTATGAGTTATTGAGAAACAAAGCAACACCTCCTCTGGCCCTCTCATTCTTGCTGCAGAGTGTATAGCCCCTTAGAACAGGGGCATCAGACGCTTTAAAATACGTTTCCAGCAAACACATCAACAGGGGGTGTTCCTGTGCTAACAGTTTCAGTTCTACACGTCCCCTGAACTACTGAATGTTCCACTGCAGTATGGAAGCCATTTTAAGAAAGGAGGTTTACTCTGTCTTTCCCCTTCTCGTCTCGCCATGGTGGCGAGACGGCAAGTGGTGGTGGGGGGGGGAGGGGGGGGAGCTACTTGAGGGAATCGCTGGTTCTCTCAGGCAGACTTCAACATCCACACCAGCAATAGCAGAATCATCATCAGATTCATCCGACAGTGGTCCAATGACTATGGAGTGGACTACTTTGGCCATTTGACATTTATGCGAAGCTTGGATTTTTTTATGGCGGCAAGGCTGATGTGACAGAAACACTCTTGTGGATTTCATCCGATGTCTGCCATGAGGGTTTGCTATTTCAACTGGCATTATGTTTGGCAACTTTCAATGATCAGTGATAGGATCACTCGGTTGTGGAATCAAAGGCACAGGGTGGCAGCTGCATTTCCAACTGCAGGCAGAAGTGCCCTGCTCAGCTGTCATAGACTGGATGCTAACACTGGCTTTCTGAACAGATTGCTTCTACGCTGAGGCAAAAGTCTTAATGAACCTTGGTGGCTGAGTGGCCTTAGTGTCTTCTTTGCATCAGAGTACGGGAAACGTAAGTGTGAATTTAATTCCCTGAATCTTCCATTTTCAGTAAAGACAGGACTGTCCTTGCTCCGAAAGGGCCTGGCTGAAACTAACACATCTGGGAAGGACAGCGCATTGAAAATTTTATTCATGCGTCATACTGCCACATCAACCACATGTATCCTGACCGTTACAACCAACAGTGTTGTGACCAAAGTGTTGTCACATGAAGCAGCACATTGGATTTGGGAGACAAGGTGTAACCTTAAGGTGGAGAAATCTCGATGCAATATACGCTGACACCTTTGACAGACTGTATGTCAGAATAAATGATGCTGACTTTTGGAGCTCATCATCACCCCTTACGTAACATTTTGAATGTTGGTCACCCTTGCGCTTTTTCATTCATGCTGCAGTTCTTATGTATGCATATCCATAATGTCCTGGCATGTGAAACATCTTTAACGCTATTTAAACCAGTGTGCAGTTCATTGTTGCCGGTATATTCTCCAAGTAGCTTGGCGATGAATAGGTCCTTTACTTGGGGAGCCTTCATAGAACACCAGCAGAAGAATGCCATTCTGCAGCCTCTTGACAGATATGAGTAGCCCTGCAAGCCCCTCGAGAGCTTTGTGGATGTAGAATATCGACAATTTTTCAAAAGAATCATCCACACATTTCATCACAACGAAAACTTTACCTACCACAGGATGTGGTCCACTTTGGTTACTATCGTTGGCAGGTGCACTAGCCACAGGAGGCCTCTTATGATCCTGGGTGTCAATAGTCCCCAACAGCCCACCCGAATAGCTGGGAGTAGAAACACGGGATTTAGGCTTCATGATTTTCCCACCAGCAGCTAGGGAAGAAAGTTGACCCAAAAGGAGCCCCTCTTGCCTGGGTAACCCTTTTACAACTGAGGTGTGACAGGTTCCCCAGAGGTCGCCTGCTGGTGACTGTTCCTCCTCAAAAGCCATACATCTCATTGGTGCACAGCACACCTTGGGATTGAGAGCGTATCTATACAGGTTTTACCCTCGCGATCCAGGCATTCAAGTCAAATCCTCGTTACTTGTGACACACAACGTTTCACTACCACGCCGCACGGTGGTCGCTGTAGCGTGCAAAGAGCTTTACAGTGACAGAGGACTGGCAGCACTCTTCTGTACCTAGCTCAGGAATCCCAGGGTTGCCAAGCCCGTACTCAACAAATGAATGCTGAGTCCCTGAGTGCTCAGACCACAAGAAGAATGTGATACACCGAACTGTGAATACTACAGAACAGTGTAAATAAGTCACGTTTGCAAAATACCGATATGAACTGTTTGCAGGAGAACAGAAGAAGTGGCGGAAGCCCACTTCGGGAAGATTAGTTGATCTTCCGGATAAATGTAGGATGACACAAGGCTATACTGACACCACAGCGCGTGTTTGAAGACAACAATTGCAATATTTTCACATTTAGAGAATGCTTTTAGCTAGCATTATCTGGAATACCCTCTGAACAAAAGTGGATGAAACAGAGTGAGCGAAAGGTAATTTACGATTTGTACAAAAACAATATTGCGTCTGAAAGAGGTCAAGGTCGTGCAAGGCGTGTATTTAGTGAGGCAGTGTTGTAGCCGATACGCCTAGTTAATCAGTCTGTACATAGAACAAGCTGTAAAGGGCGCAGAAGGCTTACTTTTAAAGGGCTTAAGGGGCCAGGAAGGAGAAATAACAACTGTAAGGTTGTCGATACCATTGTTATTCTGTCAAAAGATGGTTCAAATGGCTCTGAGCACTATGGGACTTAACATCTGAGGTCATCAGTCCCATAAAATGTAGAACTACTTAAACCTAAGTAACCAAAGGACATCACATACATCCATGCCCAAGGTAGGATTCGAACCTGCGACCGTAGCGGTCACTGGTTCCAGACTGAAGCGCCTAGAACCGCTCGGCCCCACCGGCCAGCCGCTATTCTGACAGAGAAAGCGAAAGACACTTTAAATTAGTAGAACGGAATGGACAGACTCTTAAAAAAAGTTACGGTGAACATCAACAAAACTGAAGCAAGGGCAGTGGAGTGTTATCAAATTAAAGAAAGTTTCGCTAAGAAATTAAGTCATGAAGAGCGACTGTAAATGTAACAGACGGAATGTTGCTACTGTGGCAGCAGATTGCGATCACCGAAATAGAGAGAATACTAAACATATGGTTAGAGATTCGTAAAAACGGAATGTAAATGTGAAAACTGATAAGTGTTTTGTGAAAATTTTTGTCTGGACTGTACGCTGGTACAGATGTGAAATGGGGACGGCAGTTGAAACAGAAAGGCTATATAAGCTTTTGCAATGTGATGTTAGAGAACAATGTTGAGAATTAAATGGGTAGATTTGATAATTAATTATGAGCTATTGAATAAAACTGAAAGGAAAAGATATATCTGGCCGTACTTGAATGAAAGGAGTGAATGATTAATGAGATACGTCTTGAGGCATCACTTTGGTAGTGTTGGGAAGATTGAGGAGGTGGGTGGAACGTAGATGCAGATGAAGGCCTGGCCGCACTGAGCAGGTTCAAGTGCATGTGGGCTGAAGTAGTAGAAGAGAGCCGAAAGCTTGCAAAGGGTACGCTAACGTGAAGAGCTACATCAGTTTTCGGACTGAAGGCAAGGGAAAACATGCTGGTTACAAACAGGTAACCACTAGAATAGTTTACGAAACGAAGCTCTTTCGTGAGGAAATGTCTAGAGATGCATAGAGCAATTCTTAAAGTGTACTCTAACTGCCATGGGTCTCCTTAATTCAGTTTTCTACATCTTTAGGTGCTTCGCTTGGACCCGAATTCAATCAGCAAGTCTCTTACCCAGAAAACTATTCCTCCATAATGTCAGTAAGCTTGACACAACGACTATAATGGAGAATGCGAATGAAAAAAAAGAAGACACATTGTATAGTGTCTCCTAAACGTTCATGAGCCGGATCTCAGACAAAAAAAGAGCATGAAATGTGATGCTGGTCAGTCCTATGGAAATGGGTATTCACGGTAACCTAACAGGAAGATTTTACCTGCTATTGTAAACGTATACTGCACGAAGTTCGAAGTTCTGAGCATAAATCACGATTATGAACAGACGTTTGACATCTGGTGGTAGATAGTCCCTTCCACACTTTTCCGTCTCTCTTTATAAGGAAGCTATGTTGGTTGCACATTTTTCTAATGTTGTGTATGCACCTTACAGATAATGGTTGCATCGAGGTTTTCTCATCTTTTTGAATCCAGTAAAGAACTTGTCCTTCCATCTATTCGCCTACCTATAAGACATGTTAAGCTCTATTTCCAGCATAATTACATCTTTATTTCTAATCTGTTCGATGCTCTGTTCGTTTTTCTACTCTCCTACTAAAATTCATCACTATAGTACCAGATGAACAACCACCAGTACTTGATAAATTACTTCACTAAAAGCATTTGTTTCTCGAACCTAACTCAGAACTGCTACAGGATGCTAATACTGAACTTTCCTATCCAGGTGATTGGAAACGAAGATTCGCAAACTGAGTATCATTTACCAACAGTACCACAGACTGCTTCTACTCTTCCATTTATTACGTTAGCTGTCAGTCCTACCATTGTCTCGCAACTGCTCATTGACTAATTCCGCGAATTATTCCTCAATTTTCACTATTTTCATTTCAGTCTGTTCACTGTATCATATTTTAGTATTAATACAGTTGGTTTTAGACTTACATTCCACTTGCCCTTTTTAACCAGTTTCTTTGCATTAGATTCCACAGTCGCTAAAACTGATTGAGGATTTAAACTGTGTTTTACAGGGCTGTGTACTTTTGTCCAAATTAAAATTTGATCAACAATCGCTACATGCTTGTTTAGGCCTTACGACTTCATAAAGTTGTGTTATCTTGTAGGTGTGCATCTACTATTTTCGTGCTCTGGCAAGATTTTCCTTTTGGTGCACGTATGAATCAGCACAAATTTTATTACAAATACATTGGTTAACATGAGCAACAAGGTGTGATCCCTACATTCAGAGCACACAACGTTGTCAACCTTATGTATCATAAGGAGATGTCACAAGCTAACTAAATAACAGAGGACATATTACATGTCAGCAGTTGAGATTGTGCTGGCATAAGCTGTCGCCAGCACACTGGTTGGAAAACAGGTTGCAAGAAGATCGATAATAGGCGCTGAATAAAGTGGGCCAATCAGGAGAGAGGCCAATGACAGACCCACAAGCAATGTGCCGCCAATGGCATCTCGACCGCTAGTATTTAAATCGACACCGCAGGCTGCAGGGCCCAATCAGTCACAAACAGTAGGCCCAGTTTCAGCCAGTCAGCCGCAATCGGAGTCTCTGTCTCAGGAAGCACATACCTGCTAGAGTAGTGTACAGAGCGCGATGTATACCTCACCAGCAGTGAGGCTAACGTGGACTATTACGGAATAGCTTGTACCACAACACAAGGACTACCTTAAGGATAAGTAGCTTTCTGCTGAGGTTAATAAAGAACCCTGTTAATACATGTTGCAATTTGTGTTGTAGAAAGAGGATACCGGCCACCAAACAACATCCTCCTCCTTGCTTCTCATGGTACAAGACTCTAGAGAGGCAACGACAACTCAAAAGAGTTGATGCATGAGTATGTATTGATACATCAGAATAAGTTCTGTTTGATTTGGCAGGTGATCTGTCAGTTTTAAGGAATTTTTCATTGTCTTCCCATTAGTGTCCGTAAAGAAGGCTACGAAACACCATTTGTCTCTTATTTTGTTAGCTATAATCCTTATTCTGAGAAAATTAATTCATGATGAAGAATTCAACTACGCACAAACACTTTTACTACAGGTTTCTTTCAATATTGTAACCAGTTTCTGGTTAACATGGCGACATTCAGATAGCTCACTTTTCCACTCACACTAATCTGTCTGTCAGCAGCAGGTCATCCGCTCACACAGTGCACGAAGATGTAAGTATTTAGCGCCCAAAGGTTATTTGACTAGTAAAACCGTGATTACGTGACCGATTGGATCTCATAAAGCAAGACCGTTGTATACACATAGGTATGATGTTTTTTTAGTACTACGGGCGAACTGTTACAATATAAACGGCACATATACTCTAAATAAATCACTGTGACTCTCAAACAATCCTTACATTCTTCATGTCAGTTTCAATTTGAGACATTAACTTTTCATTGACTATTTTTGTTTACTACAGATATATTAAGGAAAGGCAAAGCTACGTTCCTAGCATTTGTAGACATAGAGAAGGCTTCTGACAATGTTGACTGGGAAACTCTCTTTCAAATTCTGAATGTGGCAGGGGTAAAATACAGGGAGCGAAAAGCTATTTACAATTTTTACAGAAATCAGATGGCAGTTACAAGAGCCGATGGGCGTGAGAGAGATGTTATTCAATCTGTATATTTAGCAAGCAGTAAAGGAAATAAAATAAAAATTTGGAGTAGGAATAAAAATCCATGGAGAAGAAATAAAAATTTTGAGGTTGCCGACGACATTGTAATTATGTCAGAGACAGCAAATGACCTGGAAGAACAGTTCAATGGAATGGACAGTGTCTTGAAAGGAGGATTTAAGAGGGACATCAACAAAAGCAAAACGAGGATAATGGTATGTAGAACAATTAAATCAAGGATGCTGAGAGAATTAGATTAGGAAATTAGACACTTAATGTACAAAAGGCGTTCAAAAAGCTTTGCACAGACGTCTCCAGTTATTCTATTTTTTGCAGGAGGAGAATGAATTTTTTTGTGAACGTACTTGGAACATTTTAGCTACACATTGAACCTACTCAATGTAGCCTCCATCAGCTGTGACGCATCTGGCCCAACGTTCTTTTCATGACGTAAAGGCATTTTGGTAGAATTTTGGGGATTGACTTTTACTCCATCGACTGACACAGGAAATAAGGTATTTCTCACTATCAAATGTTTTATCGCGCAGGTGGGCCTTCAGACGGCCAAAGAGGTAAAAATCAAACGAAGCCAAGTCCGGACTGTAGGGATGACGAGGAACAATTTTCTAACCCATTTTCCTGATTTTCTCCTGCGTCATAAGGGCTCTATCGGGTTTGGCATTGTCATGGTATAGTCTGATGAGCTGACCGTGGAGATGTAATCCGTGGGTCTTGATGGCACGTCGCAGCTTTTCCAAAGACAAGCAGTAACAGTCCCAGTTAACTGGGAAGCCAGGTTCCAAAAAGTCAATGAAAATGACTCCACACTGACCCCAGAAGAGGGAGGCCATCACCTTTCGGCCTGCTGTTCGTGAAAGTCTTGGTTTGTTCTTCCGAGGGGAACCCGTATGACGCCACTCCATGGGTTGGGTCTTGCTCTCAGGTTCGGACAAAAACAACCATGTTTCATCCTGGGTAATGACGCCGTCAAAACACTGTTTCCACTCTTCAGTAAAGGTTTTCATAAGACACTCTTCGTCATCGTTTTCATTTATCTTGTCAATAATCTAGTTTCCCAACGTGCACGGATTATTTTTGTACCCTAGCACTTGTAACAATGATAACACACTATCCAATCGGAAACCAGTCATTACAGCAAGCTGTCGTGTCGTCACACATCTGATCAATGTTGTCCTTACTCAGATCATTTACTGCCGTCGATGGACTATCGCATCGTGGATTGTCCACTGCTGCGATCCACTGTGTCCTCTCCATAAACAGTGAGACTCATCGCCGGTCAAAAAAAAAAAAAAATAATAATTTGGGGAGCACAATAACTGATAATGGGCGAAGTAGAGAGAACATAAAATGTAGACTGGCGATGGCAAGAATAGCGTTTCTGAAGAAGGGAAATTTGTTAACATTGAGTATAGATTTGTCAGGAAGTCTTTTCTGAAAGTATTTGTATGGAGTGTAGCTATGTCTGGAAGCGAGACATGGACGATGACTAGTTTAGACAAGAAGAGAGCATAAGCTGTCGAAATGTGTTGCTACAGAAGAATGCTGAAGATTAGATGGGTAGATCACGTAACTAATGAGGAGGTACTGAATAGAATTTGGGGAAGAGGAATTTGTGGCACAAATTTAAAACACTCATGCTCATAAATTATGGATAATGTTGGTACAAGGTGAAACAACGCTCTGGTGGGCGGTTTGCAGGTTTAAATCACCTCGGGGTATGACCATGCGGTGCATTTGACCTGCGGTCGCCGCACGGTGGCGCTCGTAGCAATCCACATACGAAGAGGTGTGTTGGTGCAGGTCAGAGTACGGTGCAGCGAGTAAGTGTACAGACGTTTTCAGACGTGGTAATGCTGACTGTGTGTTGAAAATGGCTCAAAGAACGCATATTGATGTGTTATGAGGGGTAGAATACTAGGGTGACTGGAGGCTGGCCAAACACACCAGGTCGTAGCATGGGCCCTCTGTGTGCCGCAACGTGTGATCTCACGATTACGGGAACGATTCCAGCATACAGGAAACGTGTCCAGGCGCTAGAGTATGGGACGTCCACAGTGTACAACACCACAAGAAGACCGATATCTCACCACAAGTGCCCGCCGACGGCCACGGAGTACTGCAGGAAGCCTTGCTCGGGACCTTACCGTAGCCACTGGAACAGTTGTCTCCGGACACGCAATCTACAGACGACTGAACAGACATGGTTTATTCGCCCACAGACCTGCAAGGCGCATCCCACTGACCCCTGGTCACAGGAGAGCCCGTAAACAGCACAGTACATTGTCATTGGAGCAGTGGTCCCAGGTTATGTTCACGGACGAGTCCAAGTATAGTCTGAACGGTGGTTCTCACCGGGTTTTCATCTAGCGTGAACCAGGAACCAGATACCAACCCTTTAATGTCCTTGAATGGGACCTGTATGGAGGTCGTGGTTTGATGGTGTGGGGTGGGATTATGACTGGTGCACATACACGCCTGCATGTCTTTGACAGAGGAACTGTAACAGGTCAGGAGTATCGAGACGTCATTTTGTTTTCAGGGCTGCAGTGAGTCCCACCTTCCTCCTGATGGATGATAACGCACGGCCCCACCGAGCTGCCATAGTCGAGGAGTACATTGAAACAGAAGATATCAGGCGAATGGAGTGGCCTGTCTGTTCTCCAGACCTAAACCCCATCGAGCACGTCTGGGATGCTCTCGGTCGACGTATCGCTGCCCGTCTTCAAACCCCTAGGACATTTCAGGAGCTCCGACAGGCACTGGTGCAAGAGTGGGAGGCTATACTCTAGCAGCTGCTCGACCACCTGATCCAGAGTATGCCAACCCGTTGTGCGGCCTGTGTACGTGTGCATGGTGGTCCTATCCCATATTGATGTCGGTGTACATGCGCAGGAAACAGTGGCGTTATGTAGCTCATGTCTTTCGGGACGGTTTTCTAAACTTATCACCAATAACGTGGACTTACATCTCTGTGTCGTATGTGTTCCTTATGTGCCTATGCTGTTAGCGCCAGTTTCGTGTAGTGCCACGTTGTGTGGCACCACAGTCTGCGAATTATCCTTAATTTATGATCATGAGTGTAGAAGAAGCTATCGGTTGGTGGGACAAGTTCTGAGGAATCAAGGGATCACCAATTTATTACTATAGGTCAGCGTGGAGTGTAAAAACCATAGTGGCAAACTAAGAGATGAATACACTAAGCAGATTCATAAGTATATAGGTTGCAGTAGTTGTTTGGAGATGAAGAAGCCTGCGCAGGATAGAGTAGCATGGAGGGTTGCATCATACCAGCCTCTGAACTGAAGATCACAACTAAAAACAGAAAGACCATCTACAGACCATCCACTACCCTCCATACTAGTTCTTCACGCATGAAAATGCTTATGACTTCGTATTTTGTGATCTGTATGTCGTACAATAAGAGAATTCAGAGGCATGTTTACTGATGTACGTGGATACTTTAAAAAGTGAACCACGCTCCTCTCGACAAAGGCTAAAGTAGAGGGCAGATCCCAAAACAAATCTCACAAACTAGTTTGTCCTCTCGGCAAGAGATCATGGGTCAGAGAGAACGGGCTATACATAGTCAGGTCAGTACCACGACATTGCGTCTGCGTTGGAGAATCGCAACGGTTGGACACTTGGTTTCACAGACGGCAGGCAGGTTATTTGCTGGCACTCCCAGTCATTCTACCCCCCCCCCCCCCTCCCCCCTCTGGCTTATGACTTTCTGGCTCAACATCGAAGCAATGCGTGAAAAGTGGGCAGCGCATGTGTCTACGGTGTGTCACACACAAGCTTCTTCGGCTACAATGTCAGTGTACTCATTTCCATGGATTTTCATGTGCCCTGGAACCCGGCTGAATCTGCTTTCTCTTTTTGTTCATGAATATGCATCAGGGAGACCTAAATCGACGGCTGAATTTTTTGCACTGGGTACATCTCTGGAAAAGCCAGTAGCGCCATCAAGCGAACAGAGCAGATGAGGAAGTTCTTCCCTATTTCACGCCTCATCAGCTCCATTGCCCTGAGGATTATATGTAGCACTGCACTGTAGACCGTAAACTCGGTTAGTAGGTGATCCCTGGGAGCACAGCCGGGAAAAAACATTCATCAGCCAAGTGAATCCCCTTGTTTAAACCCATGAGTGTACTCTGGAATAAAATTTAAGATCTTGTTTAAAATGTTGCTTATCTTCACTGTAATGTAACAGTTGAGGTAAAACACTGACCGCAAATAAAGTCTGCTCGCAATCTCTTCATGAGATGGGTTAATTATCTAATACGCATCACACAGACAACACCTTTCACAAGTACACTAAGCAGCTAGCAGGCTGTTCCAACCGAGCTCCATGGAGCCGGAGCGCTCTGGAGCGCTCACTGCGGCAGCTCGGAGCCGGCGTGGAGGGGGAAAGCATACTCACTGCTCCCTGGCCGCATGCAGCCGCAACTGACGCAATAATCCGTGTTCAAAGACAGCTATGACTAACAGCGGGAGCCCTGTACCTCTATTGGAGCATACCTTTCTATTCACTGTGAGGGATGGTCGTCCGCAGTGTCTTGTATGTCATAAAGTATTTAATTCTGCGAAGAGGTACAATATACAACGACATTATACTCGTCTTCACGCAACGCACTACGATCAGTTAGAAGGCGTTGCACGCAGAGAGCTGGTAGCCAGGCTTAAGATCGACATACCAGGAGATGTAAGTTTAAAAACGGTTTCGTAATACGGAGGATATCAAAACAAGCAACATAATTCGTGTTCTGTAATGCGTTTATAATTTTCAGGTGAACGAGAGCGGAGAAAACACTACTGAATCTGCAATGCAAGCAAGCTACAGGGCCGCTCACATCATTGCGACAAGTGGCAAGCCGTTTTCGGTGGGACCACTCGTAAAATCGTGAATGGTAGCAGTTGTAGAATGTTTGTTTCCAAGGGAGGTTCAGGCAATTGAAGGGGTTTGCCTGTCAAAGCAAACAATGTCTCGTCGAATCCTGTACGTGGCAGTGGATTTAGAGACACAGCTCACGAAAAAGGCGCAGAGCTTTGTTGCATTTTCGCTACCGCTTGACGAAAGCACCGCACATGCTGGGCTTGCAGTCTTTATTTATTTCCTGAACATCGTATTTCCTGCTGTAGCATGTCACCACGTCTTAGCAGCTAAAGTATGAGGTTGTCTATCTTGTAAGACGCAGCTGGCACATCAAAACGTTTGCCTTGCCGCCTACCTCAGCCAGCCGTGCCACGTGCCGGCGTGCCGGCCCACTTGAATGGTCACAGCGAGCGACACGGCTCCCTGAAGGAGGGAGCGCTCCGCGGCTCACAACGGAGCCGACGAGCTGCAACAGCCTGCTAGAGGATCAGGGCGAACGTTTTTTATTTTTAATACATTGGCTCTCGGTAGGTGCCCATACAGGTATCTAACTAGTGGACTGTTAATTATGACGATACGAAATTTGGCACAACACAACACAACAACCAGTCCCTGAGCGGGGAAAATCACCAACCCAGACGGGATCCGAACGCTGAACTCTCCGTTTAGCATTGAGCCGCCCTGAACGCCCAGCTACTGAGGAGGACATGCAGAAGTTTAATAAGGCTAAACAGCACTTTGCAGACATGTTTGCGCAGTGATGCAAACTTCCTTACAACGCATTTTAATTTTTTGGGTGAATCCGAGAGAGGCACCGCATGCGGTGTAGACTCCACACCGACACAGTGTGGGCGCATCGGCACTGCAGTTGCCTAGTGAACGACAGAACATCATAAAATTGTATACGTTTCGATCGAGGAAGTTTTACATAAGTTTTGGGGAACAACTGAGATAAATCGATAAGTATCCCTTGATAATCTTTTTCGGCGTCACCATTGGTCCTCAGTGTATGTTAAATAGTCAAATATTTCCTAATATTTGAGTGGTTGTATTAAAAGTAAGTTCTGTTGGGCGTGTTTTGATTATAGTGCAGCCACCTTGGATATCAAGGTCATGAATTTATAAGACGCAGCTGCTCTCCCCTACAGATCGAGATACATGCCGTACTTTTTTTTCGTTAAGGATATTTCCCGCAAAAATCAACAAACAGTTTTCAATAAGGGAAAACATTTGTGTTGTGTTTGTATTTTCGTTCAAACGACTTAGCATGCACGACGTTTCAGATCCGGAATGACACAGATGACAATGCAAAAGATTAAAAAAAGTATCCCCACATATGTGTAATTGGTGTAGAGAATTATACTTGAAAACAACGAAGAATGATTGCTCATGTTGCGCAACTAGTAAGTTTTGGTGAGACGATGATTGCAAAAATTTTTCTATGTTTTGTGTCGATTTTTGCCGAGAAAATACGAAGAAAACCAAATGAACTAAGTTCGTAACTCTGACTCTTGTTTTTTATTTAATATTTCACCAGGATTTATTGAGTGCGTGAATTAAAGACAAATGGATTATATGTCTTATATTGTTTTTAACTATCAGTAAGTAAACTAGTTATCTAAACCAGTAAACTACGTCGATGTATATAAGTAAGATAATAAAAAAACTATCGTTAACGCTTAGTTTTTCTTCACCCTAAAACATATTTATAACCAAAAATCAATTTATAAGCATATAAACTGGTTTTGACTTAGAAACTGGGTAGTTTTGTGATTTTCAGCGTGCGACTTATCACCGATAGCATAAGGGATTGACGCCACAATTTAAAGATGCTTTTATGGTCAAATATTATGTTTGAATGTCACATTGTAAAAGCCAAAAAACTGTATGTGATAGATAACTGGTTTGTTTGGTTGTACAAAGAGATAGTTTTACTAAAAGCACACCATGGCACTTTAAAGATGCTGTATGTATGCCTACATCAAACAAGTAGGGTACTGGCTGAGGAAGCTACGTCAGAACACTCGATCTTGAAGAGGATGTGTTTAATACGGCAAATTGAAAGAGATCTAAAGCTGGCTATTGCTTGTTGGTAACTGTACGAACGTGCAGATAGTCATCACTTTCCTGCATACATGTGCTACACAAGGGTGACGACGTTTGCAATAGGAACATACGCAAGTGGGAAGACGAAAGAGTACAAAATCTGGCGTGTCAATCCCTCGAGCACTCAAGCACCAGCCACAACTGCTCTTATCAGCGATTTAATTATTGTTTCTCGAGCGTTTTCTAGCAGATTCAACAAAGTTTTGGAGGATGTTATAATACTATAATACAGTGTATCGCATTTATCACTTTATTTATTTTCTTGCAATCTTAGTGTTGTGCTTGTGAACAGAAAAGTATGTATTTCGATACTTTATTAATAATGGTCCCCAATTAATGAACTATAATGTATATTTGCTATGAAATATTCAAAACCAACATTGTAAAAACCTGTAGAAGACGCGAGAAATGCTTGCCAAGTCAGGGACATTGTACTGTGTAAAATTCTAAAATCCAAAGAGTTTTGGCGTTTAGTTGAGGCGTGAGAGCACGCAGACGTAGATATGGAGTTTTGGAGAGTTCAATCGCACAGTGGACTAGCTTGTACGGAAGGGGCTGTGTTAGTGTGCGTATCGGCGTGACGCGTAAAGTGTGGCGAGGCACTGCAAATGTTCAACGAGTTAGCACATATCTGGGTCACAGTACGTACTGTAATCAAGAGCATGTGGTAAATGAAATAATGGAAGAAGAATATTGTTGTTGTGGTCTTAAAACCAGAGACTGGTTTGATGCAGCTCTCCATGCTACTCTATCATGTACAAGCTTCTTCATCTTCCAGTACCTACTGCTACCTGCATCCTTCTGAATCTGCTTAGTGTATTCATCTCTTGGTCTCCCTCAACGGATTTTACCATCCACGCTGCTCTCTAATACTAAATTAGTGATCCCTTGATGCCTCAGAACACGTCCTACCAACCGATAACTTCTTCTAGTCAAGTTATGCCACAAATTCTTCTTCTCCCCAGTTCTGTTCAGTACCTACACATTAGTTACGTGATCTATCCATCTAACCTTCAGGATTCTTCTGCAGCACCTCATTTCGAAAGCTTCTGTCCTCTTCCTATCTAAACTATTTATCGTCCCTGTTTCACTTCCATATATGGCTACACTCCATACAAATACTTTCAGGAAAGTCTTTCTGACTCTTAAACCTATATTCGATATTAACAAATTTCTCGTCTTCAGAAACGCTTTCCTTGCCATTGCCAGTCTACATTTTATATACTCTGCGCCACGACAATCTTCAGTTATTGTGCTCCCCAAATAACAAAACTCATCTACTACTTTGTCTCATTCCCTAATCTAATTCCCTCAGCATCATCTGTTTAATTCGACTACATTCCATTATCCTCGTTCTTCCTTTGTTGATGTTCATCTTATACTCGTATCCCATTTTCAAGACACTCCATTGCGTTCAACTGCTCTTCCAGGTCGTTCGGTGACTGTGACAGAATTTCAATGTCATCAGCAAACCTCAAAGTTTTTATTTCTTCCCCATGGTTTTTAATTCCTGTCCCAAACTTTTCTCTTGTTTCCTTTACTGCTTGCTCAATATATAGACTGAACTACATCGGGGAGAGGCTACAACCCTGTCTCACTCCCTTCCAAACCACTGCTTCCCTTGCATGCCCCTCGACTCTTATAACTGCCATCTGGTTTCTGTACAAATTGTAAATAGCCTTTCGATCCCTGTATTTGACACCTGCCACTTTCAGAATTTGAAAGAGAGTATTCCAGTCAACACTTCATAAGCTTTTTCTAAGTCTACAAATGATAGAAACGTAGGTTTTGCCTTTTGTTAATCTATGTACTTACATAAGTCGTAGAGTCAGTATTTCCTCACGTTACCCGAAATTTTTACGGAATCCAAAGTCATCTTCCTCGAGGTCGGCTTCTACCAGTTTTTCCATTCGTATGTAATGAATTTGTGTCAGTATTATGCAGCCGTGACTTATTACACTGATTTTTCGGTAATTTTTACACCTATAAACACCTGCTTTCTTTGGGATTGGAATTACTATATTCTTCTTGGAGTCTGAGGGAATTTCGCCTGTCACATACATCCTGCTCACCAGGTCGTAGAGTTTATCATGGCTGGCTCGACCAAGGCTGTCAGTAGTTCTAATGGAATGTTGTCTACTCCCGGGGCCTTGTTCCAACATATGTCTTTCAGTGCTCTGTTAAACTCTTCACGCCATATCATATCTCCCACCTCATCTTCATCTGCGTTCTTTTCCATTTCCATAATATTGCCCTGTAGTACATTGCCCTTGTATAGACCCACTATATTCTCCTTCCACCTTTCTGCGTTCCCTTGTACTATGTCGCTAAAATTACCACAATTTTCTCCTTACTGAAACAAGAGGCTATTGCCAGTTATTGTTGGCACGGAGTGCACTACACCGCGCTATCTGCAACGCAACGCAAAGTAAGACACTGCCGTTTAGCAGCACAGTTTTGCATATGACTGGCCAGTGCTGTACATCCATAGGAACTGCATCGCTACCACGGTGCATTTCGATGACGAACGATAGTTCCTGTGACCACGTGCCGTGTGTTTCTGTTGTGCTGCAGGTGGTGCGATTGATGCAACGTGCTGTAAGCAACAGAACGGTCCGGTATTCGTTTAGGGAAGAAAGCCGAGATGGTGTTTGCGCACAGCCTAGGAGAGATAAACGGTCGAGAGGCTGCACTGGGGTGCCAAATCATGTACGCTCACAGACAACAGGGCATCATACACAATTGTGTGTTCATGGGTCCTTTCAGGCAGACGAACGTGCAGAGAGACGGCGGACTGTGCGGCACCAGATTTGAACGACGTCGTTCTACAGGATATTGAGCACTTCGTACTTGGTCGTCCACCCTTGTTATTCCCTCTTGGCTTTTCTATATTACCCATCTCTTCCCATAGTTTACCCATTTTTTTCCTCAGAATTTCGAACACCTTGCATCTTTTTATATTGTATAACGCTTTTTCCAGGTCGACAAATCCTATGAACGTGATTTTTCTTTAGTCTTGCTTCCATTATCAATCGCAAAGTCAGAATTGCCTCTCTGGTGCCTTTACCCTTCCTAAAACAAAACTCATCGTCATCTTACACATCCTCAATTTCCTTTTCCATTCTTATGTATACAGACCGCATCATAATTAATGGCGTAAACGCATACAGGTGAAAGTACACGATACTGGAAGCAAAAAAGTCTCAGTAAACATAGGCTCGAAAATACTTACCTTAAGAGGAACGAGCAATTTTTCATCTTCGCTACTGTGAAATAAATCACTTCTATTCCAAGCTTTCTGCTTTCCAATTTTGAGGGAGTAGCAGTATGGACCAAGACAAGAAATAAATGTACAGTAAACATGTGCTCTAAAATACAAGCCTTAAAAGTTATGAGCTTTTGTTATGTTGCAAAGTAGCGAAGATGAAAAAGGCTCATAGCTCTTAACTTATGCATTTTAGAGCATATGTTTATTGGACTTTTTTTCATGTTTTGGTCCATAGTGCCATCTCTCAATATATGGAAAGCAAAGAACTTGCAGTAGAAGAGATTTGTATCGTAGTATCGAAGATGAAAACCTGATCATAGCTCTAAAGGTATGCATTTCTTACCCTATGTTTACTGAGACTTTTTTACTTTTAGTATCGTGTACTTATCAATATCAAGAGCTCACATGAAAACCCAGTTCTAAGCAAAGAAAGGAAAGCAGAAAGGTGGAAGGAGTATATAGAGGGTCTATATAGGGGCGATGTTCTTGAGGACAATATTATGGAAGTGGAAGAGGAGGTGGATAAAGATGAAATGGGAGATATGATACTGCGTGAAGAGTTTGACAGAGCACTGAAAGACCTAAGTCGAAACAAAGCCCCGGGAATAGACAACATTCCATTAGAACTACTGACAGCCTTGGGAGAGCCAGTCCTGACAAAACTCTACCATCTGGTGAGCAATATGTAAGAGACAGGAGAA
The DNA here is from genome assembly GCF_021461385.2 of Schistocerca piceifrons. Classification (NCBI taxonomy): domain Eukaryota; kingdom Metazoa; phylum Arthropoda; class Insecta; order Orthoptera; family Acrididae; genus Schistocerca; species Schistocerca piceifrons. The sequence goes on from NC_060139.1 coordinate 1,068,546,669, forward strand.
ATTCCCTCAGACTTCAAGAAGAATATAATAATTCCAATCGCAAAGAAAGCAGGTGTTGACAGATGTGAAAATTACCGAACTATCAATGGAAAGACTGGTAGAACCCGAACTCGGGGATGATCGGTTTGGATTCCGTAGAAGTGTTGAGACACGTGAGGCAATACTGACCCAACGACTTATCTTAGAAGAAAGATTAAGGGAAGGCCAACCTACGTTTCTAGCATTTGTAGACATAGAAAAAGCTTTTGACAATGTTGACTGGAATACTCTCTTTCAAACTCTAAAGGTGGCAGGGGTAAAATACAGGGAGCGAAAGGCTATTTACAATTTGTACAGAAAGCAGATGACAGTTACAAGAGTCGAGGGACATCAAAGGGAAGCAGTGGTTGGGAAGGGAGTGAGACAGGGTTGTAGCCTCTCCCCGTTGCTATCCAATCTGTATATTGAGCAAGCAGTAAAGGAAACGAAAGAAAAGTTCGGAGAAGATATTAAAATCCATGGAGAAGAAATGAAAACTTTGAGGTTCGCCGATGACATTGTAATTCTGTCAGAGACTGCAAAGGACTTGGAAGAGCAGTTGAACGGAATGGACAGTGTCTTGAAAGGAGGGTATATGATGAACATCAACAAAAGCAAAACGCGGATAATGGAATGCAGTCGAATTAAGTCGGGTGATACTGAGGAAATTAGATTAGGAAATGAGACACTTAAAGTAGTAAAGGAGTTTTGCTATTTGGGGAGCAAAATAACTGATGATGGTCGAAGTAGAGAGGATATAAAATGTAGACTGGCAATGGCAAGGAAAGCGTTTCTGTAGAGAAGAAATTTGTAAACATCGAGTATATATTTAAGTGTCAGGAAGTCGTTTCTGAAAGTATTTGTATGGATTGTAGCCATGTTTGGAAGTTAAACATGGACGATAAATAGTTTAGACAAGAAGAGAATTAAAGCTTTCGAAATGTGGTGCTACAGACGAATGCTGAAGATTAGATGGGTAGATCACATAACTAATGCGGAGGTATTGAATAGAATTGGGGAGAAGAGGAGTTTGTGGCACAACTTGGCTAGAAGCAGGGATCGGTTGGTAGGACATATTCTGAGGCATCAAGGGATCACCAATTTAGTACTGGGGGGCTGCGTGGAGGGTAAAAATCGTAGAGGGAGACCAAGAGATGAATTCACTAAGCAGTTTCAGAAGGATGTAGATTGCAGTAGGTACTGGGAGATGAAGAGGCTAGCAGAGGATAGAGTAGCATGGAGAGCTGCATCAAACCAGTCTCAGGACTGAAGACCACAACAACATCATCGTGTACTTTTAACTGTATTCGTTTACGCCATTAATTATGATACAGCCTGTATTATTCTTTTCAGGAACTTGGCTGCATGAGCTGTTAAGCTGATTGTCCGATAAATCTCGCACTTGTCAGTTCTTGTGTGGATGGTATTTTTCCGAAAGATGGTATGTCACCAGAATCATACATTCTACACACCAACGTGAAGTTTCGTTGTCACTCCCCCAAAGATTATAGAGATGCTGATGGAACCTTATCTGCCCCTCGTGCCTTTTTTGATCTAAGTATCTAAGTCCCCCAAAGTTCTCTTAAATTCCAATTCTCATACTTGATCCCCTACCTCTTCTAGATCGACTTCGGCTTCTTCTTGTATCACATCAGACAAATTTTCTGCCTCGTAGAGGCCTTCAATGTACTCCTTTCACCTATCCGCTCTCTCCTCTGCTTTTAAGAGTGGAATTCCTGTTGCACTTTTAATGTTAGCACCCGTACTTTTAATATCACCGAAGGAGTTTTTGCCTTTCCCGTATGCTAACTCAGTACTTCCGACAATCACTTCTTTTTCGATTTCTTCACATTTTTTCATGCATTCATTTCGTCTTAGCTTCCCTGCACTTAGCTTCCCTTTATTTTATTCTTCAGCGACCTATGTTTCTGTATTCCTGAATTTCCCTGAACATTTTCTGGTTCCTCTTCCATTCGTCCAGCAAGAGCAGTAACCACTGATGTCATCCAAGATCCTTTGCGTAACGATATATGATAAGCCTTGGATGGTGACGTTCTATCTTCATCTACTTAATAATTCGCGATGTGAGTGGACATTTTGGTCGGTACTATGATTGCAAAAAATCAGTCCAGTCACGTATCATTGAGCCATTAACTTCGACAACGTCAATAGGAGTGGGTTTCGCAGGTGCATCTTTAACTATGCCTGGCCAGTCCTTTGGGATCTCCGCTTTTGTTTTACGTCTGATGAGTCTCATTTATTTGTCATTTTCCAGGTATGAATGTCCTCTTACTGGGAATGTCGCATGAATTGATTCAAACGCTTTGCATAATAGACAAGATAATGGATGAACCTGAAAAGGGTGTAGTTTTTGTTTTGACAACCACATGAGTCACAGAAGATTTCCAAATTTTTAACCTCAGGATCCAGAAACGAAGTAACATAATGATGCAGGAAAAAATACTTCATTGAACCTTTCTTCCCTGTTGTTTCAGGATAAACATAAAACACTGCATTACTGTCTCATAATCGATGTACGTTAAATAGATATAGAGAAAGCTGTCGCTTATAATAGACAATCTATGTGCTGATGTTTGAACATGGAAAATTTCGTTGGAAATTCGTACATATCGATTCTGTTTTTGTAATCTTTCTGCTTCTCTGTCGAGATTGCTCTTTACACTGATAGAATGCATAAGCTTTACGGTGGTGCAGTTCTTCTCTCTCATAATATTACTTTGAACGTCTGATCTTTCCTTTCCATCTATTGCATGTGTGACTTGTGCCTCTAGAGCTTTGAAAGATACAGAAAATTTATCACAAGTACTCCATTTCGAGGGAAAGCGAATGAGATATCAAATTTTGTATTAAATATTTTATGATGTTTCATATGATACGGAACAAGTAAAATGTATCTCTAGAAATACCTGTCACAGTATTGAGTGTGAGTTCTTCAGACAAATACAGTTTCTGTGTCTTATTTATGCTGTAATGACTGGACTGTGCTTTAAATGACTTGATGTGAGCGCAGATGTTTTCCTCTGTTTCTGTTGAAAATTTGTGAACTTGGTTTCCGTGTTTCCCTCGTTAACAACTGACGCCATGCCTTAATTTTTTAAAGGAATTCCTGATACTTCCTAATCTATTCTTTGAATTACCATGTAGTCATATAAAGGTCTTTTCACAAACAGACAATTCTGTCACAGTATTGTTTCTCATTATTTTGACCTTATAATGAAATGTATAATCACGCAAAGTAGCTACTGTCTAATCTCAGCGAGGCCTTCGGCGTTGTACATTGTCAACAGAGATCAGTCTTGTCAGGCGACAACTTTACTCATTCCAGTCCATCAGAAAACTGTAATTAGATATAATTGTGGAGTTCTCTGCATCAGTTAGCAAATGGTACAATTCTTCTTGGAGTTACAATGCTCTCCTATTTAATGTGACATTACTCTTACCTTTTTAGATACTTCAGATTGTCTACTATAGCTCTGTCTTCATCTACACTTACCACTGCAGCTTGACTCTGGATATTTCATCACCTGTTGAAACACCGACCTCAGTTGGATTTTACACGAAATTCAATTCTACCTACCACACCACAAAGCGCTAAAGCGATAGTCAAAGTTGATCGATGTTAGCACAAATAACGGCACGAAATTCAGTTGCACCACAGCACAAAGCAAAGAAGCTGATGTCAAATCTGGTCCATGTTAGTTTCGACAATGCATGAGAAAGATCAACGATGACACTGCATTTAACAATGTCAACAATGAGACTTCCGTAAAAGCAGACAAAAAATCAGTACAGCTCAGAAATCCGCACCTGCTGGACTTCACCTTTTCTGTCCCTGTATTGGACGGACTTAACACGTTTTCTCCGTGTATACCACATTTTAATCTGGCTACGACACCGTAACTATACCCACCACATTCATTTAAGTCCACCCAACTGAAAGTACATCTGATGAACTTCATAATGATACCACTAACTTATTTGCCTAAAATTTGTTCTTAACCCCTTCTTTCCGTGTAGTCTTCAATTATAGGCCACATGTTTCTTGGTTACATGTTATGTGTCTGTAATGCAGTGGTTTCCATTGCCTTCTGCATTCTCATGCCGTTGATCAGTGCTGATTCTTCCGCCATTAGGGGCAGTTTCCCACCCAAATTACAAGAGAATTGCCTGAACATCTGTCCTCTCCTCCACCCTCTTTGACAAGGCTGTTGGCAAAATGTGGGTGACTTCTTATACCGGTAGCCAATGTAAAACAGTACCGAGCACAATTTGATTACTACTCAAACACGCTACCCCTAGACCATGGGTGCACACCATTGTCTGATGTGGGGCGGCCCAGATTATTGAACGGCACTGATATTTCCACCAAGGTACATGTTGCCTCGTAATACAACCTGAGGACTTTGGGATTGATAAGACAGCTGTATGATGGAGCACATTTGTGATACCGTCCACCCACTCCTGGACGCTGTCGCAATCTTCAAACACAGCCAGCGGGCTGAACAGCGTCCAGTTAGCCCTGCTGACCATCAGTTTTGATGCCTTCTCTTCAGGTAGTGCTGCATCCAGTAGGGGAATGCGGATTTGGAAGTGGTCTGGAATGAATGTCGTCAACGACCCCCCGATAAACAGAATTTGTGAGAGTGGAGAGCAGAAAGAGAGGTCGATGGCTGAGAATGAGCCAGTAGCAGTACAAAAATGAGTTTGAATACCTGTGTTGAGGATGCACAGCTTGTGAGACGTCATGAGACTCTCCAAATTCCGACCCCAAGGGCACGCAGAGGTCGAGTCCCACAAGACATGATGGTCATTGAAGTCTCCCAGTAAGAGAAAAGGTAGCAGGAGTTGTTCCAAATGATCTGTGAGAGCCTCAGAGTCAATTGCATATTTCGGGGGTAGATAGAGTGATCAAACAGTGACCCTCAAAAACTCATGAATTCCGACAGCAACGACTTGCAGGTCAGTAGCCAGGGGGGAGAGCAGAAGAGTGATGCTCGTTATTGACAAACACAGCGCCCCACCCTTAGCTCTTCTCCCAGTCAGGTTATCAGTGCGACGGAGCATATAGCAGTGTAGTAATGGGACATCAGATGCTTTAAATGCGTTCTCTACAGACAGAAGCACAGGGGACGTTCCTGTGTTAGGAGTTTCAGTTCATCCACATTAATGTTCCACTGTAGGATGGGAGCAATCCATCATTTCATCCGGACTTTCTGCGGGTAAGGGGAGCCCTAAATGTGTGGAGCCTCAGTCTAGAGCGGAGATTATTGCCACATTTTGACAGCAAGATCCATCACCTCGGAATAAGATTTGAGAGAGACGTTAGGGCGGATTACGTCGACGTCGTCGGATTGTGTCCTCCTTGTGTCAGTCACTGGGTGATCCTTTACCTTCGTCTTTGCTTTGGAGGAGCAGGGAGTTCCATAATGTCGGCAACCACTGTCTTTTTCTAAGTTCTGGGGGGAGGAGATGGTTTCAAAGTAACTGCAGCAGCACAAGTACACTGTCAAACACAGGTACCAATGCTGACACTAGCAACCTCCGTGAGTGTAGTGGCACTGGTTTTCTGGACTGGCTGTTTGAGGACGGAAGCAAAGGGAGCAGCAAATGTGGGCTGCTGCATGGCCTTGTATATCTCTTTAGCTTCGGAAAATGGTATATGACTTAACGTTTTTATCTTATGGATCTTCTATTCTTCAAAGACGGCACTGCAGTCTGTACTCTAGACAGGTTGATCCCCAGAGCAGTTGACATACTGCGGAAAATAGGAACAACCAGCTCCATCATTGGAAGCATTACCACATTGATAACAAGTGGCTTGTCCCTTACAACCGAGAGCTGTGTGCCCAGAGTGCTGGCATTTAAAACAGCGCATTGGGTTTGGGAAATAAGGCTATATGCTTAGCTGAAGGAGACATACTATGACGTGCTCCGGAAGTTTGCTGGTGTTGAATGTAAGTATAAAAGAGTCTGATTTGACAAGATCGCCATTAACCCTTTTCATAATGTTTCGCACATCAACAATGCCTTCTCAGGACCACTCAGCTTTCAGTTCTTCTCGTGGTATGCCAATTACATCCCTGTAAACCACAACACCTTTGTTGTAGTTCTAGGTGCCGTGCAGTTCTGTTTCAGATGCATACTGCCCTAGCAGCTGGGCTTTCTGGAGGTTCTTTACCAATTGGGAACTAGACGTTTCGCCAGCGCTTGACAGATTTTAAGGTCCCAGCAATGCTCTCTAAACCTGTCTGTGTGTAAAATGGTGACAATCTTTCGAAACTGCCCTCTTTTCTTGTAATTATCATAAACTCATTCCGAAAAACAGCATGTGTTCTGTTGCCACCGAATTAGGAGATTCGGCTACCCGAGACCTCTTGTTAGACTCCTTCCATTGGCCTATCCTTCCCTCTGGGAGGAGGAAGCGAAAATTTCGATGGATCCATCCTGGTTGCACGAGTAGCTAAGGGAATAAAAGTCCACATAGACAGAGAGAGCCCTGAATGACTAGGTAAGCCTAATACAAATGAGGTGCGGCAGGTTCCCTTCAGATTGCCCGATAACGAGCGTTCCACTTCAACAGCCGTGCATCTCATCAGCACACAGCAGATATTGAGAGTTAAGTGGCTTCTACCGTCCTCACGATCCGGGCGGTCAAGCCAAGTGCCAATCCCCGTGATATACAATGTTCCACTGCTGTGCCGTATGGTGGTCGCTGAAGCATGCCGAGAGCTTACGGTAACACAGAAGTGCCGGCGCTTACCGCTCCCTCGCTCAGGAACCCCGTGGCCGCCAAGTCTGTACACGGAAAACGAATGCTGAGCCGCTGAGTGCATTTGCTATTCTCTATACTGAACGGGGAAACGTGACAAAACGAAAACTTACCCAACGAAACTGCATTACTTCTGTACATTGACTATAAGGAGGTTTGTAATGTTCCACCCAGGACTGTTATTCAAACAAAGTGATACTGTAAATAGACGCTTGATTTAATGTAGCAAATTATTTTACTGTAACAGAAAAGGGAATTGTAATATAAATGTAACTGAATAAAAGCCATCTGTTGCATTTGTTAACAAAACTAAAAATGGTTCAAATGGCTCTAAGTACTTTGGGACTTAACATCTGAGGTCATCAGTCCCTAGACTTAGAACTAACTAAACCTAATTAACCTAAGGACATCACACACATCCATGCCTGAGGCCGTAGCAGCAGCGCAGTTCCAGATTGAAGCTCCTAGAACCGCTCGGCCACAGCAGCCGGCCGTTAACAAAACTACTTTCGTGTCTACCGTTTTGCAAGATTATCACAAGAAATTGTAACTGGAATTCACATACTAATTTCAAGATCTTTGGCGATACTGTATTCCTTCTATCTAAAAATCTATTTTTCGTATTTCATTGTAAAACTCTGTATATTTTTTCTGTTAAGAATGCGACAAATATTTAAACACCTCTACTCAGAATGAGATTTTCACTCTGCAGCGGAGTGTGCGCTGATATGAAACTTCCTGGCAGATTAAAACTGTGTGCCGGACCGAGACTCGAACTCGGGACCTTTGCCTCTCATTCTGGAAACATCCCCCAGGCTGTGGCTAAGCCAAGTCTCCGCAATATCCTTTCAGTAGTGCTGATTCTGCAAGGTTCGCAGGAGAGCTTCTGTAAAATTGGGAAGGTAGGAGACGAGGTACTGGCAGAAGTAAAGCCGTGAGGACGGGGCGTGAGTCGTGCTTGGGAAGCTCAGTTGATAGAGCACTTGCCCGCGTGAGGCAAAGGTCCCGAGTTCGAGTCTCGGTCCGGCACACAGTTTTAATCTGCCAAGAAGTTTCACCTCTACTCAGGAACAGCGAGAACTTTTCCTACATGGGCTGTGGAGAGCTGATAACAAATGTGGGCCTGGTCAGGCTGAACTTACTGTCGTCTGTCACCCAAGTTTTTCGTTTCAAGTTGTATTAATCTGGAAGTTACATATATAAACGAGTATTTAGTATTGGATTCCCCTGCCTTTTTTTTTTTTTAGAAAGTCAATCACTACACATGAGAGGCAGGCTGAAAAATATACATGCCTCGATCGGAATAATTCTCATGAGTTCTGTTTCCAGGCACGGGCATTATCACTAGACCATCTGATCCGACTTTAAATGTGATACTAAAACAACAGTAGCAGGAAATATTTTCAAAAACCGTAGAAGAGGAATTTTTTATAGTTTCAACGCGAGGGAGCTCTGACAGAATCTAGCACTTTTTTCTTCTTTGAACTCCATGCGATAGTCTCACTGTAGTAAATGGTTGTAACACACAGTTTTCCCCCCTTAGGCCGCTGCCAGCTGAAGTCAGCACTGCTAATTGGCTGGTTCTTCCATGTCTGGGATTACGGATGTTGTAAAAACTGCAGGGACGAATTCCTGATTGGGAATGGAGGAAAGAATGTCCTACGAAAGTGTGTCCGGAAATACATCGTTGCCACAGTAGATCCTGATTATGAATGAAAATTCCTCTGACCACGAGCCGTGTGTTCCGTGCGTGTTTCAGGCCGTGTCATTGATGCAGCGTACTGCAAGCAGCTGAATGATCCGGTATTCATGCCGGGAACAAGCCGAGATGATGCTTGTGTACGGCCGAGCACACTGAGACGGTCGAGAGACAGCACGGTTACAGCGGAACAAGTAGCCTCATGGATACTGACAACACGCAACATTTCAAGCCCTTTTCTGCGTTTGTATGATCTTGGTTCCCATCAGGCAGTCGACCGTGCAGGGAGGCGACTCACTGTTGTACAGTAGATTTGGCGGTCTGGTTTCTGCCTCTCGACCCTTTCCATCTGCTTGACCGTACACAAACATCATCTTGGCTTGTTCCCGATATGAATACCGGACCATTGTGCTGTTAACAGTACGCTGCGTCAATTACCCAGCATGCAGCACACAAGGAACACACAGCACGCGGCCAGAGGAACTTTCATTCGTCAGCGGGATTTACCGTGACAACGATGCTTCTCCGAACACTTGTCCAGTCGGGAAAATGTCCCTGCATTTTGTCGGTTTTACTAATATTCAACTTGTATATTGTCTTAACAGAAACTCCTGCTAGACACCAGCGCACAGTAGGGCCGAATCCCAAAACGTGGCCGAAACACCAAGAAGAGGTTTCATTCGTACAAACCGCATAATACGGTGGTTTTTGTGGTAGTTGACTACAAATTTGAAGTTAAAAAATTGTCTAAATAAAATTGCGGATACAGTGTAGCAACAAGACGCATGAAAATCCGTCATAATTTATTTTTTATGGTGTATATAGAGAATTTGGAGATCAATAATTACAATATCAACGCAGTGACAACGTGATTTGTCAATTAAACCCGAATAACAGAATATTAGTCCAAAATCTATTGGAGAATAACAATTCTTCGATACCGCAAAAATTGCCAAACGGCAATATAACGAAACAAACTTCAAATTCGGTTGATTAAATGAAACTAAAAAACGCAATAGTTTAATCAACGATAGATGTAATTGTTATGATAATAATAGTAATAGTTATTGTTGTTATTATTAGTAGTAAATTAGTAACTATTGATGACAATGGGTCTTTACATTCAAAAGGTGATGATTGATGTTGAACATGTTGTTCTGCTGCAAACAAAATGATGTGGTTGCTTTCATACCTATTAACCCGAATCAGTATCGCTGTCGAACGCCCCAGAGTCAGAATCTAAATCGGAATCTTCTACGGTCGGTCGTGGTGTGATTGGAAAATTGCAGGCGACAGTAATAGTTCTATCTCCTCTTTCGACAAACATGTCATATAATTCTTGTGACAGTTTTCTCATACTGGAAATATGTGGATCAGAAGTTACCAGAAGCCGCTTGAAAACGCCTTCCATTGCTTTTACTCGTGTTCACTTTCTGGAAAAAACTTCGCGATATCTTTTAATATCTTTGTTCCTCGCTTCTTGTGCTTCTTCGAGTAATTAACCGATTGGTAGCAATGCCTGGGCTAATATTTGTGGACTCTGAATCAATAGCTTATGCACTGTAGTGAGCATATAATACCGCGGATACAGCTCAACTAATTTTCTCACAGTTGCCAGGGTATAATAGGGGAAGTTATCAGCATTGATTTCATGTCCACTCGAAATGACTTGTAAGATGACGTAAAACCGTTCTCTCAAATCTGTGTCCAATGATGTTATGAGAGCAGTTGTTTTCGAATTGTCACAAAAGCGTCGAATTGTGTTTTTATCATTGATACTTTCGTAGCCAGGTTTCTGACAATGGACAGCAAGTGCCAGTTTTGAACTGAATCCCTTTTGAATGATCTTCTTGGGCGTTTCTACCGTTTCTTTTTCTTCGCCACTGCGTGATCGCCATTTTTTAACCCCAAGTTTGTATGACATATGCAATCAGCACTCTAGAAACCTGATCGAAGCACGTAATGGTGATATCCCAGACCTCAGATTCTGTTCGTTGTCTTGTTTTTGTAAAACATCATCAAAAACATCCTCGATCTAATTGAGATGGTTAGAAGTATTTCTACATGAATAGCATCGTTACGAAGAGTTTGTGGATGCGAGTGCGTTGCATACTTTGCCATCGATCGCTGTGAACGTCATATTATATAAAACCGTGAATTCTTTTCCATGCATTATATTTTCAATTGGAGCCACTGACTTTATCTGCTTTTCAGTATATTGTGCCTCACTGACCCTAGTTTCTGTACGTTCGTGCAGAAATTCTAGTTTCAGTGGTCTACAAACTAGCGAAAACGAGGTAAAGGATTCTTTCAAATTACTATTGTTGCCTCTGATTGTTAATCCACAGAAATAAGTTGTAAGGATATTACCGATTTCAAAATACATTCGGATTTGATTCGCACTCATCCTTAAATGTTTGTTTGTATTCACTTTGTCCAGAACTTGGCCGGCCGAAGTGGCCGTCCGGTTAAAGGCGCTGCAGTCCGGAACCGCGAGACCGCTACGGTCGCAGGTTCGAATCCTGCCTCGGGCATGGATGTTTCTGATGTCCTTGGGTTAGTTAGGTTTACCTAGTTCTAAGATCTAGGGGACTAATGACCTCAGCAGTTGAGTCCCATAGTGCTCAGAACCATTTTGTCCAGAACTTCCATGACAACCCCATTTACAAATGAATTACATGTGGCTAATATTCGCTTGATTCACACTAAGAATGATATCCTCTTGGCATAATAAAATACGGTCGGTTGTATGATCCAGTAAAACTTGTAGCTGGACGTAAGCCACGTTTTCTGTGCTGGTGATAACGTTATTAGGTGGATCTCAACGAAATTTTGCTTCCGACAGTTACTTGTGGGAAGGACACAGCTTACACTTATTGTCCTTACTTGCCGTTGTCAGTCGCTGATGTTGACTCTTTATGAATTTGTATTCAATGTGTAGAAAAAGTGCGGTATGGGCGGACAAAGTGTTCTAGATTGTCGCGGTCTATTCGAAGGCCAGTGTCGCTACTAGGACGCTCTCTATGGACTTGTCTTTGTTGTCTGATAAACAACCTTTGCACAATCCAATTGACCTGCTGAGTGCAGGCTTATTTGAATAGCATAAGTCATGTTATTAAATCCGTGTATTGAGCAAACACTAAAGGAAACAAAAGAAAAATTCGGAGCAGGAATTAAAACCCATGGAGAAGAAATGAAAACTTTGAGGTTCGCCGATGACATTGTAATTCTTTCAGAGACAGCAAAGGACCTGGAAGAGCAGCTGAAGGGAATGGACACTGCCTTAAAAGTAGGATATAAGATGAACATCAACAAAAGCAAAACGAGGATAATGGAATGTAGTCGAATCAAATCGGGTGATGCTGCGGGAATTAGATTAGGAAATGAGACGCTTAAAGTAGTAAATGAATTTTACTGTTTGGAGAGCAAAATAAGTGATGATGGTCGAAGTAGAGAGGATATAAAATGTAGACTGGAGATGGCAAGGAAAGCGTTTCCGAAGAAGAGAAATTTCTTAACATCGAGTATAGATTTAAGTGTCAGGAAGTCGTTTCTGAAAGTATTTGTATGGAGTGTAGCCATGTATGGAAGTGAAACGTGGACGATAAATATTTTATACAAGAAGAGAATGGAAGCCTTAGAAATGTGGCGCTACAGAAGAATGTTGAAGATTTGATGGATAGATCACATAACTAATGAGGAGGTATTGAACAGAAATGGAGAGAAGAGAAATTTGTGCCAGAGCGTGACTAGGAGATGGGATCAGTTGGTAAGGCATATTTTGAGGCGTCAAGGGATCACCAATTTAGTATTGGGGGCAGTGTGGAGGGTAAATATCGTAGAGGGAGACCAAGAGATGAATACACTAAACAGTTTCAGACGGACGTAGGTTGCAGTAGGTACTGGGTGATAAAGAAGCTTGCACAGGATAGAGTGGCATGGAGAGCTGCATCAAACCAGTCTCCGGACTGAAGACCACAACAACAACATGCTAACTCCTGTGGCGTCAAAGTTTCACGAACTGACTGCGTTGTTCTGGGTTTCGACCTCGACGCAAACACCCCGAAGGACGGCCATTGCATTTATTAGTCAATGGCAGATCACATTCAACCTGGTACTTGTCATTAACAACAGTTGCCGGAAATAAAACGCGTGCATAAACCATTCATTGTTTTGTTTCATAAAGGGGCTCTTTCTCCTTTTAGCCTCTTGCCACCTTGTTCTCAAACCAAGTAACAATGAGGGGAGAGAGAGACTTACATATCACACTGTACCTGCAACGATCGATGAACTTTCTCGGAAAGTTTGTTCATCCAGGTAAGGGATTAAAGCAAAAAGGCCATCGTTCAACAGGTGTTTAACGATTGGTGGTAAGGTCCTATGGGACCAAACTGCAGGGCTTATTAGTCCCTAGGCTTACACACTACTTAATCTAAGTTACGCTAGCTAACGCACACACCCATGCCCGAAGGAGGACTCGAACCTCCGACGGGGAAACCAGCGCAAACCGTGACAAGGCGCCCTATAACGACCGGCTGCCCCACGCCGCATAGAATATTTCTTGACGGATGAATTTCACGTGTTCAACATCCGAACCTGTGTGAAAAACATTACATTGGCATTAGCAAAAAATTAATTACAGACAAATAGTGAAATATCTTAAGTGTGATACATGGGAAATAATAGTTCTGAAGCCGCCAGCGCCGAGCACTACAACGACCGCAGCGAAGCGCCGTCTTGTGATGCGATTTGTGGGACGCGAGGGCCCGAGAAAGCTTTTCATCCTACAGGAGAATAGGCAGGTTTAGTCAGCTCATGTCAATTAAATCAGATAATTGATCAGTCTATAGTCTGGGAGTTGTAATTTCGCGGTGTATTGCGGTATATGCTACATTTGCTCCCGTTGAAAATGCAAGTTTGACAACTCATGGTCATTTCGTTTTCTACAAAGATCGAAAAAAGTATAATGCATATAGGATAACCATGAGATTTAGACTGCCGTAGTGCACGAAAATGTTCTATATACCTGTGACTATCGTTTCCATCTCGTAGAAATGAATTCCATCGCTTCACTACGAAAACGTCGACTAACTAAGCGAGCGCAAATTTGCCTAGTTGTCAAAGCGAAGCGTGTGGCTATGATGACGGACGCCTTTGAACTGACGTGATTCTACAGGTATCGAAGGTAGGAACCCATCATTTTGGACTGAGTTGCACAAATCCTTTCTCTACCCAAACCCCCGCCCCCTCCTCCCCAAATTCCAAGAACAGAAAATTTATTTTTCGAGGTTGTGGCCACGATTTGGCGATTCGACCCCACTGTGCATCGGCCGCTCAAATTCCACGCGAATGTCGCCAACATATCTACTAAGCAAAAAATACTAAGAAAAAATTCTACGTGAAATAGACGAAGTACTGGGGTAAATTTTTTCTGGAGACGGACTGCAGCGGAGCGTACGTGTAGCCATATTTTTAGACAGAATGCTTATGACTCCGACAAGTACAATGCCTTTGGGACGGGAACAGATTAACTCTGAAAAGCCCCTTCCTGGGCTTCTACATCTTTGGAAACAATGCAAAATTTCGGAAGGATTAACGACATGGGCCAGAAAATAGCTAAGAATTTGCTGAAAAATCCTCCACTTCCCCTCCTTCCTTGTGCTTCTGTATTCCATTGTATTATCCTCACAGGTAACGGACAATATGTGTCTCTTGTGAACGTATGCGGTATACGCCAGCTAAGAACGGGCTCTATTGTGAAATAATTATTGACGTTCCTCTGTAACCTCCCAGCAGTAATTGATAAATGGAAATGGAGCCAAGCGTAACCTCCTAACAAAAATTAAAAAAAAATGATAATTGACCATAAACCTCACAACAATATTGATTAAATAATGAACCATGAATCAAATGTAACCTCCTAACAGAAATAATAATATCTGGTAAATTTTATAAGAACAGCAGCGCTGACCTTCGGCCCTGTATTCTGAATAAAAAAGCAAAAATTCTTACCTCAATAAAAGACTGCAAATATATCTGCTCTTAATTATATATTCTTCGACACAGCTTCGTGCAATGCTGGCGTATATATATTTTTTGATTCTTGGAAGTAATGATAATGCATTGGAGATTGAAATGAATGCTTTTCTTTAAAACAGTTACTTTATATTATAAAAATTATTATTGGGGCATTTTTTCTGAACAAATTAAATTACAATTAACATACATTATTAATTATGCGCAAGGCTGCTTCTTTACCTTCTACAACAATACTCATCCTCCAGAACCCTGACCAGAGTCGCGCGCAGACCACACAGCCGATGCATGCCGACTCCCGCAGACTACTACCGTCCACTCGCTACTGTATCCGGCCGACTACTACTGTCGACTCGCGCAGACTAGCGCAGACTCGCGACAAGCAACAACTAACAATAAACTACTCTCTGGTCAGAGATTCTGTCATGCTTCGCCCATCGCCGGCGAAGCATACTCCTTACACCTCTACTACACCTGACTGTCTGGAAGCAATATTCTAAACAGTCGTCAGGCAGTTACGCTTCCGAAATGTCACGCTCCTCTACATCTGCACTCAAGTCAAGTGGATATCCACTGGAGAACAATTGTAAATTTTAAGTGGTGCGTTCACTGGTGAACTCGTATTTTCAGCTTGGTGCACAAGAACCGAAACACACGTCAAGTGGCCAGTACGGTATTCATATTAACGGAGCCAGTAAAGCCCCGGTACCCAGGCGCAGCAGTGGTTCCAGTGAAGTGCGTGGGAGCGGCAGCGTGCAGGCTTTCCGCCGCCTGTTGACTTTAATCTTGTCTGCGGCGAAATTCATCAGCGATAAATCAAACCCGATTGCGGAATCGGCATTGTACACGTCGAGTGATGGCGTCAGTGCGCTGTTAAACAGTCGACCAATTACTGCAGCAATCCCAGGGAACGGTCGACATCACTTCGATTCGGCACGTCCGTACTTGCAGTCTACGACCGTGTCAGACATGGACCGCCGCCTGTAACTGCATGTCCAGCGTATATGACGAGTCGTGTGAGCAGATCGGATAGTCTTATTCTCTGTACAGTGCATTAGTAGACGAGTTCAATTCAGAGGCGTGTAAGAGGCATTATTATAATTATAATTACACTTAGTGTAATAGTAATTATCAATATTGGAATTAACAAATGAGTGTCAGGAGACATGAACGACGGAAGAAGAAACATTTTTAACTCTTAATTTATCATTTTCGTGTACGAAAACACGAACATATAGCGGTTTTCACATTTCGGGCTTAAGTCACTGACTCTTCACTATTTTATATCCTTTTCTACTAATGATGTTACAATGAATTTACAGTCGCAATCTAGCAGTATAGATGGTTTACTGTATGAATCACCCCTATAACTCCATCTGTTTCTTTCTGAGATGTAATTCTCATTTTGCTAAAAGAAAATAAAAATGTTGTATCGTGACGCTTTTTAGGAATGCCGACAAGGGTTTTTGTTTTCTCGAGATGACTAAATACTCTGTGTAAGAAGCTTCGCACGTTAATACTTTCCAGATGTTCGAAACAGTTATTCGTAATCTTACGTAGTCTAGCAGGCCAAAAGTTGACCTGGAAGAAACGCTTTGAAGGGATTTGAAATGGAATTATTACAAAACCTCTTTAGAAGGTGTAGCAGGTGGCAGACATCAGTTCATTGGTAGAATACTGTGAAAATGCAAATAGACTACAAAGGCAGGCCGGTGTGGCCGAGTGGTTCTAGGCGCTTCAGTCTGGAACCGCGCGACCGCTACGGTCGCAGGTTCGAATGCTGCCTCGGGCATGTATGTGTGTGATGTCCTTAGGTTAGTTAGGTTTATTAGTTCTAAGTTCTAGGGGACTGATGACCTCAGATGTTAAGTCCCATAGTGCTCAGAGCCATTTGAACTATTTTTTTATGCTACAAAGAAAAATGCTTAGGACATACTCGTGCCTTCCATACTGACACACACATGAAAAGTGACAAACATGGGTACTGATCATATGCAAACAATGGTAGTGCCGATAGCCAAAGGTTTGTTTTACACAATGGAACAAGGAGAATCCTCTAAAGTGGTACAACGCTAAACGTCCTTTCCTATTCGCTTCTCAGCGGTTTGTGGTGTACGGATGTAGCTGTGAAATTACTTTAATTAAGAGCGTTGCTGAGGAAACAGATTCTGGATGACCTAGAAAGGCCGGCCGCAGTGGTCGAGCGGTTCTAGGCGATTCAGTCTTGGACCGTGCGACCGCTACGGTCACAGGTTCGAATCCTACCTCGGGCACGGATGTGTGTGATGTCCTTAGCTTCGTTAGGTTCAAGTAGTTCTAAGTTCTACGTGACTGATGACAGATGTTAAGTATCATAGTGCTCAGAGACATTTGAACCATTTGACCTAGAAAATTAGTTTCTAACTATTCCATTCCACTTACACATGATACACAAACAATTGTGAAAAATATTTTATGATAGAAGTCTGTAAGATCTCTTTGCTCTGCTCTTTTATGTTTCCAATACGCATTTTGAAGCGAAAGTTTTGTCATCAGGGTTTCCAACATTAGTGACGGAAAGCCCCGAATGAAACTTAGAAGCCGTTAAATGGGAGCTTTCCCACAGATACGCAAACACTATGTGATCAAAAGGGTGCTTCCTCATTTATCGTTTTGTTAAGTGCAATAAGGGGATCACACGCTAACGAAGAAAGACACCTCCACACTATAACACTGCCTCGTCTGTACTTCACGACTGGCTCTACACGCACTTCGCCAGTCCCAAAAGCATCCATCGGATTGCCGCAGGGTACTGCGTGATTTTTCATTGCAGATCACTCGTTTCCTCCAGTCACACACAGTGCAATGACGCCGCTCTTTACACCTCAAGCGTCACTCAGCATTGACTATAGAAATGTCTGACTTATTGGGAGCTGCTAAGCATTGCACTTTTTCTTTTAACTCTTTACGCATTGTAACTGTGCTACCTTAACAGCTGAGGGCACTTTGGAAGTCAGGAGTGAATTCTTACGTCAATTTTATGCCACAAAAAAAAAAGCATGTGACGCTCGATGATCCCTCTCTGTCAGTATATGAGGTTGAGCCTTGACTTCCTGCGATGCTCTTGGCAGGACAGTTTCTCTGTCGAAGGTACGCGTCTCCGGCGTCTTGATTGGCCAGCGTCCTCTATTTAGGACGGCCGCCGCTCAAGATGTGAGACTCGGTCTGGGGCAGTGACGGAGACTCGGTCGGGGCAGTGACAGAGGGAAGACAGCGCACGGAGCATCGCGACTAGTCAGTCGCATGCTTGGTGTACTCCGAGGATGCAAGGTGTTGACATTCCGGCGCTAGAGTCCGGTGGCGAGTGGAACTGGAGTGCGGAAGCAGTCACCGGCCTTCATACGCTCTGTTTAAGAGTCGCGTCTATCTGGAATCCTGAGCGTGGGAGTTTACCGTGCCGTGCATGTTAACGGCGAGCTCCTGGACTAACTTCGAATGGTGAGCCATTTTGTGGTGGAACTTTTGGATGTCATTGCTCCGTGTAGCCACTTTGATTTTCGCAAGTCATTCCTTAAACCACTTGGACATGGGTCGGGGATACTTGGTATTACAAGTCCATGTAACTGCCCTGTGCCCTGGTTCTGTTGCATTACAAGTGTGTCCAATAATGGCGATTCCTTTTTATTATTATTATTATTGTTAATATGTTAAGTGGCCAATCTGATGAATCAAATTTTATTCTCTGTGTAAAACTTCAGCGGCTAATTTAAATTGGAATTGCTAACTTCCTTTTGGTTGGCCACTGTAATAGTAACAATTCTGCGCCGTCAAACGGTACTTTGGTTCAAATGTTCAACTGTGTTGAAATCTTACGGGACTTAATTGCTTAGGTCATCAGTCCCTAAGCTTACACACTACTTAACCTAAATTATCCTCAGGACAAGCACACACACCCACGCCCGAGGGAGGACTCGAACCTCCGGCGGGATCAGCCGCACAGTCCATGACTGCAGCGTCTAAGACCGCTCGGCTAATCCCGCGCGGCGGTACTTTGGTATTTCAGGTTGAATGCGGAATGTCTGGTCATTATGACCTTGAACTAGTTGTGGTTTATCAATTTATCAACTGAAATTTCATGTCGTTGGTGATTATGTAATCAAATATTGCTTTCATGGTAACTGCAGTTGTCACACACAACACTGAACGTCTCTTCCTGCATTTGGCGCTACCCAGTGCTTGGCTGTTGGTTTTCGTATTTTAATGAACTGTATATTAATACTGGGTTTGTGTGTTCGTGTGCGCAGGCCCTCCTGCCTGTTGTTGTCACTTGAGCTCCCGAGCACGGAATTCAGACGCGCGTCCGATGAGTACGCCGAACGTCGAGATCTTGCTATTTGAGTATTTTTTTAAACCTAATAGCTTTCAAAAATTGTTATATGCATATTCACAAGTTCTAGTAATTGACTAGTGAGCTCAGGTCTGTAGTTACGTTACAGTTATATTTGTGTAAACTAATTTCTTTATTAATGAGCTTCAACAAACGATTTACCAATACCGAGACCGCAGCCCTCTGACAACAATGTGTATTTGAGAGATGGGATTAAAAGCTTTTATCCTGCAACTTTTCTTTCTATAGTGCTTCTGTAAGTTCTCATTATTACCGAGACATCATTGTAGTGTATTGAGTCCTCAGTGTACAATAATATTGTACTTTTACTGAAACACACGGATACTGGACAGGCAATGAGCAATGAGCATTACCTTCCGTACAATTATATCTGCAATGCACAAAAATTCACAGTATCCCTCCAAACACCCCATACGTCCATATCTAAACCAATGTGTAACTGCAAAAATGGAATTAAACGAACGAAAAAAGCATGATGCTGTTTTCAAGAATTTAGCAGTAACAACGAAACAAAATCAAATAGTAATGACATGTATTGGCTCAGTGATATGTCATCTTGCCTTGAATGTTTCAGTCAGATCTATATATCGATACATCAAGAGTTTCGACCAGAAACCTGTTCCAATTAAAACACTGAAGCCGTTCGTTTCATGATATAGCGACGACGGATGGTCCATAACGAGATGATTTACGTCAGTGCATTAAAATTCTTGTTGCTGCGTTTCTCTCCGGCAGGAAATTTACAAAATTTGCTTTCAATGTGGCCCCTAAAAGAGCAGCCGTAAACACAGCAGTATGTCATTATTTTACTGGAAACTTTTCAAAATAGTTTAACGCGTCCTGGAATACAGAAGTAACAGGAGGATTAAGTACGGCCAGAAATGTCACCTGACGCGGCTTCAGCCAATCACGAGCTCCAGACGGCTGCAAATGGAGGAGAACAATACGGCCACACTTTCCCTGTATGGAGCTCCAGTGACGAGTGTCGACTTGTTGAGTGTGTGCCCTGTGTTAGCGCGGTGCCACCACCGAGTACCTTCCAAAATACAACTTCGTGACGCGTGTCCTTCATTTTTGGTTGGTCTCTGCAAAATGCAACGTCATCCGTGTTAATCCCTGCTGTGTTTCTTTCTTTTCTCAAACTGACGGTACAGTTTCGCTAATGGCGTTCAACCTCAGCAACAATCCCTTAAATAAATTCCCCCTCATCCTCAGGGGAGGTATCAAGTCTTGTTTAGTAATCTCCAAATTGAAACTCTTAGTATACGGAAAATTAGCGAATAACTTGCTCATTTACAGGTATCTAATTAGCATCACGTGTTTGTAAAGCGTTCTACCGCACGGAATATCTTGAAAGGACCCACTCATGTCATCCCAACTGCATGGTGTGTCGCTCTCCACTGGTTCTTCTTCACTTACCAACCACTGCTAGAAGACTGTAATGGTGACCATGTCTCGTACCACAAGGGGGTAGCCAAGATGTATATTACAATGAGTGATGAAATGTCTTAGAAGTCAGTGTATTATGTGCACACTGATTTGTGTGAAACGAACAATGCTCCATAAAAGGTAAGTCCTACTGCCTGCTTATTGGCCACATAATCGCAGTGGTCTGTCATTCACTGGAACAGACTTTACTAGGGACGGTGCTCACACACGGTATTGTCCTATGTTGAGGATTTCTATGCCATTTTGCTCCGAGTTGCTGCCAAGCGCGTGCAGAAGTGGAACTCCTGCCAGGAAAATTAAGCAGGGAAGGATTATTATCTTCGGGCACAGTGCACTCAATTAAACTCACAATTCGGGGCCCATCTGACACAGATACGCGTTTTCGAACAGAGACGAAAAGCACGTTCTGTAAGGAATAAGGGCGCTACAGCATTTTATCATCCATCCAGAGTAAGGTCAGTGACTTTGAAAGGCTCCTGCTGTGACCAGCTCTCGCCACGTCTGGAGGTGGAAGTCTGGAACGGCGACAGCGTGCGGTACACAGAACATAGGGTGAATCAGCCGCCCGTACCGACGTCATTTTACGCAATACGCAACCTTATAACTGGCCTTCATAAACCACGAGCGAGATTTTCATATTCTCTTGCTCGTTACGTGCCAACTATTAGTCACATAAGAAAAACAAACAAGACCTATTTGCCGGAAATATCCAGCAACTAAATTGTGCTGGGATACGTTTTCATTGGACGCCACCAATTCCGAGTTATTCACGAAAAACGTAAAAAACTGACCTTCAAACGCAACCCCGCTCCCCCACTCATCCGTCACTAGTCAGGATTTCCAGTATGTGGTTCTTGGCATTCCATTCTACCACTGCACAAAAATTTCTGACAACACATACTATTCCCGATATTCGATCTTTTTTCGTCTCTATTCAATGGGCTTTTACGCCACCAACATAGCAGGCTATTTCGTTAACACTATTAATTTAAACGTGTTCGTGAAGGTAATGAAAGAAAAACAACTTTTGTAAATGTTAGGCTAAAACTACTAACGCTGACATTTCAATCCTCACTTTTAAGCCTTACAAGCACAGTAGTTTCATAGTCAGAACGCCTGAAAAACGCAACAGCGTTATTGTTTATTTTATGCTGTTAAAATTCACAAAACTGTGAAGTAAATTTTACTAAAACGTCAATTTTACAACTTGTCAGTGTTCGATTAAGCCGGTGGCGTTACAAGGCCAGTCATTTTAGACGAAAAAAGGTAGATTATGGGAAATAATTTGTGTAGTCGCAAATTTTTGTACGGTGGTAGGATGGAGTGACATGAAAAAATACCAGAAATCCAGACCGGTGGGGGTTGAGTGTGGGAGTGGGGGTGCGTTTGAAGATCACTTTTATATGCATTTCTTGAATTATTCGAAAACTACCGCCTCTAACGAAAACATAATGCAGCACAAAATTTAATTACATTACATTTCCTACAAAAACGTCACGCTAATTTTTTCTTTACGACTAATCGTTGTTTATGAATTCCAGATTTAGCATTGCTGGCGGTACATTTACATCTACATTTATACTCCGCAAGCCACCCAACGGTGTGTGGCGGAGGGCACTTTACGTGCCACTGTCATTACCTCCCTTTCCTGTTCCAGTCGCGTATGGTTCGCGGGAAGAACGACTGTCTGGAAGCCTCCGTGTGCGCTCTAATCTCTCTAATTTTACATTCGTGATCTCCTCGGGAGGTATAAGTAGGGGGAAGCAATATATTCGATACCCTCTCGAAACCTGGCGAGCAAGCTACACCGCGATGCAGAGCGCCTCTCTTGCAGAGTCTGCCACTTGAGTTTGTTAAACATCTCCGTAACGCTATCACGGTTACCAAATAACCATGGGACGAAACGCGCCGCTCTTCTTTGGATCTTCTCTATCTCCTCCGTCAACCCGATCTGGTACGGATCCCACACTGATGAGCAATACTCAAGTATAGGTCGAACGAGTGTTTTGTAAGCCACCTCCTTTGTTGATGGACTACATTTTCTAAGGACTCTCCCAATGAATCTCAACCTGGTACCCGCTTTACCAACAACTAATTTTATATGATCGTTCCACTTCAAATAGTTCCACACGCATACTCCCAGATATTTTACAGAAGTAACTGCTACCAGTGTTTGTTCCGCTATCATATAATCATACAATAAAGGATCCTTCTTTCTATGTATTCGCAATATATTACATTTGCTTATGTTAAGGGTCAGTTGCCACTCCCTGCACCAAGTGCCTATCCGCTGCAGATCTTCCTGCATTTCGCTACAATTTTCTAATGCTGCAACTTCTCTGTATGCTACAGCATCATCCGCGAAAAGCCGCATGGGACTTCCGACACTATCTACTAGGTCATTTATATATCGTGAAAAGCAATGGTCCCATAACACTCCCCTGTGGCACGCCAGAGGTTACTTTAACGTCTGTAGACGTCTCTCCATTGATAACAAGATGCTGTGTTCTGTTTGCTAGAAACTCTTCAATCCAGCCACACAGCTGGTCTGATATTCCGTAGGCTCTTACTTTGTTTATCAGGCGACAGTGCGGAACTGTATCGAACGCCTTCCGGAAGTCCAGAAAAATAGCATCTACCTGGGAGCCTGTATCTAATATTTTCTGGGTCTCATGAACAAATAAAGAGAGTTGGGTCTCACACGATCGCTGTTTCCGGAATCCATGTTGATTCCTACATAGTAGATTCTGGGTTTCCAAAAACGACGATACTCGAGCGAAAAACATGTTCTAAAATTCTACAACAGATCGACGTCAGAGATATAGGTCTATAGTTTTGCGCATCTGCTCGACGACCCTTCTTGAAGACTGGGACTACTTGTGCTCTTTTCCAATCATTTGGAACCTTCCGTTCCTCTAGAGACTTGCGGTACACGGATGTTAGAAGGGGGAAGTTCTTTCGCGTACTCTGTGTAGAATCGAATTGGTATCCCGTCAGGTCCAGTGGACTTTCCTCTGTTGAGTGATTCCAGTTGCTTTTCTATTCCTTGGACACTTATTTCGATGTCAGCCATTTTTTCGTTTGTGCGAGGATTTAGAGAAGGAACTGCAGTGCGGTCTTCCTCTGTGAAACAGCTTTGGAAAAAGGTGTTTAGTATTTCAGCTTTACGCGTGTCATCCTCTGTTTCAATGCAATCATCATCCCGGAGTGTCTGGATATGCTGTTTCGAGCCACTTACTGATTTAGCGTAAGACCAGAACTTCCTAGGATTTTCTGTCAAGTCGGTACATAGAATTTTACTTTCGAATTCTCTGAACGCTTCACGCATAGCCCTCCTTACGCTAACTTTGACATCGTTTAGCTTCTGTTTGTCTGAGAGGTTTTGGCTGCGTTTAAACTTAGAGTGAAGCTCTCTTTGCTTTCGCAGTAGTTTCCTAACTTTGCTGTTGTACCACGGTGGGTTTTTCCCGTCCCTCACAGTTTTACTCGGCACGTACCTGTCTAAAACGCATTTTACGATTGCCTTGAACTTTTTCCATAAACACTCAACATTGTCAGTGTATCGATGGTGTTTCGTTGAATGGTTCGCACGCTGACACTTATTGATAGCCCATCATTGAAATTGACAGTTGGCAATACTCTTCCTCTCTATTGCAACGTTTTGTAGTACGTTCTGCTGCTTCTAGGTAATTTATAGCCCAAGCAGTACTTTGTTATCCAAGACGATCATCAGACAACAAAATAAAGAAGTAGAAAAATCCCCGAACAGCGAATGGCCTACTCTAGGAGCCAAGACAAGCATCTTGATTCTGTATTTTCAGCTTCAGCTGTATCTGATTCGGCCGTTACACACTGTACAACCAAAGAATCTGGTACACCTATCTAATATCGTGTAGGGCCCCCGCGAGTAAGCAGAAGTGCCGCAACACGACGTGTCATGGACTCGACTAATGTCTGAAGTAGAGCTGGAGGGAGCTGACACCATGAATCGTGCAGGGCTGTCCATAAATCCGTAAGAGTACGAGGGGGTGGAGATCTCTTCTCAACAGTACGTGTCAAGGCATCCCAGATATGCTGAATAATGTTCATATCTGCGGAGTTCAGGGCCAGCGAAAGTGTTTAAACTAAGAAGAGCGTACCTGGAGCCAGTTTGCAGCAATTCTGGACGTGTGGGGTGTCGCATAGTCCTGCTAGAACTGCCCAAGTCCGTCGGAAGCACAATGGACATGGATGAATGCAGGTGATCAGACAGGATCCTTACGTACATGTCACCTGTGAGAGTCCTATATACACGTATCAGGGGTCATTACAGAGTCTCCACCAGCTTTAACAGTCACCTGCTTAAATGCAGGTTCCATGGATTCATGAGGTTGTCTCCATACACATACATGTGCATCCGATCGATACACTTTTAAACGAGACTCGTCCCATCAGGCAACATGTTTCGAGTCATCAACAGTCCAATGTCAGTGTTGACAGACCCAGGCGAGGCGAAATGCTTTGTGTTATGCAGTCATGAAGGGTACACAAGGGGGGGGCTTAGGCTCCGAAAGCCCATATAGATGGTGTTTCGTTGAATGGTTCGCACGCTGACACTTATTGATAGCCCATCATTGAAATTGAGAGTGGGCAATACTCTCTCAGGATGTAAAGGTTGGCTACAGCGCGCATACACAAGCTCTGTAATGTAAGATATTGTTGTCGCGCTTCGCAGCGCACGGATTAACTAGTGGCAGTTTGGAGGCCAGCGTAGGAGCCCGCCTGCTGGGGTGCGCACGTGTGTTGGGCGAGGGGTCGTCGCCGAGCTGCCGCACTGCCGTGTCCGCCAGCAGCGACACAGGATTTGGTATTTAGTTGATATTTTTTGTAACTTGCAGCGCGCTTATTAATTTAAAGAAAAGAGTTTGTGTATGAGCGTAGCAACAGATGCTAATTTCGATAGTGATAGGAGTTGAATTCTTAAGGGGAAACCATTGTTAGATTAGGTATTGATTTTTGTCATTTATTTCTTTTGTAATTGTCAGAGAATTGTTTCACTATGTATTCAATTGAGAAGTATTTCAGTCTGTATCAACAGTTTGATTAATTTGTAATACTGCTTTAATGCCACTGGAGGCAGATTTACAAACGAAGCGATTGTTCAAAGAGTTTCTAGCGTTTTGTTAATTGAATGAGGAAGAATCGCTTTCAGAATATAGTTTTTGAAAAAAAAGGAATTATGTGTTTGGGTTATCATTTATCGAGTTTAGATTTGGCCAAACCCTTTCTCTTGAATTATATGTAGTTGTAGTAAGCATCAGCAGCCGCAGCAACAGCAGGAGCCGCCATACACAACATGCATTGCACTCGGCATGAATAATAGGTTTTTTTATGTTTTTGTTAAATACTGGAATGCAGCAGATCAAGCAGTGGCAGCAGAAAGACCAAGTAAGTTATTTGTTGCGCACAGGACCAATAAAAATAAAATAAAGTTTTGGCGATCTCTGTAATAGTAAAGTTAACAAGAGTACAAGCACGAGATTTTCAGTAGAAAACACAAGATA
Organism: Schistocerca piceifrons; assembly: GCF_021461385.2. Lineage (NCBI taxonomy): Eukaryota > Metazoa > Arthropoda > Insecta > Orthoptera > Acrididae > Schistocerca > Schistocerca piceifrons. The sequence continues at coordinate 1,068,572,591 of NC_060139.1, forward strand.
AGAAGATAGAGCTCGCAACTTTCAAAATCTGCGTAAATTTGCGAAAGTGTTGCACTTCTGTCACGCTGAACTATTCTACTCAGTCGTCGTTGGTCCAGTTCTCGCAGGATCTTTTTTCGCCCGGATTCCTGATATTCACGCACGTTCGTGAAATGGTGGTACTGGAAAACACCACTTGAGCCCTGCCTCGGAGATACTGTGTCCCATCGCTCGTGCGCCGACTATAACACTACGTTCAAACTCAGTTAAATGTTGATAACATGCCATTGTAGCAGCAGTGGCCGATCTACCAACTACGTAAGACAGTTGTCTTATATAGGCGTTGCCGACCGCAGCGCCGTATTCTGCCTGTTTACGTCTCTGTATTTGAATACGCACGCCTACACCAGTTTCTATGGGGCTTCAGTGTACATGGACAAATAAGACATACGTGAGCTGCCTACAATTTACACAGTACAATGCTTCTGTTCACGACTTACCATATACGTTATATTTGAGTAACTATTGAGTTTTGACGTTATTAAAAACGTAATGCAATAATGACTTTGAGTGCGGTCTACTAATAACTTACGCAGGGGGGAGAGATATCCCAGGAGACTTGATTAGGGCATTTATTGCAGCTGACAATAAGCGATCGGAAATACAAAGAAAAACATTTTTAATTTGATGGTTCGTGTGAGCAGAAGGAACACCAACGAAGAGAAGGTGGCAATGTTACTTACGTATTGAAAATGTAAGCTAGCTGAACGCAAATTGCAATAATGTTTGTTTACAGCAACTGAAACAAGTGGACGAGTTAAGCTATCCCAGGTGACTGGATTGTGTACTGTTGTTGTTGTGGTCTTCAGTCCTGAGACTGGTTTGATGCAGCTCTCCATGCTAATCTATCCTGTGCAAGCTCCTTCATCTCCCAGTACCTACTGCAACCTACATCCTTCTGAATCTGCTTAGTGTATTCATCTCTTGGTCTCCCTCAACGATTTTTACCCTCCACCCTGACCTCCTATGCTAAATTTGTGATCCCTTGATGCCTCAGGACATGTCCTACCAACCTATCCCTTCTTCTAGTCAAGTTGTGCCACAAACTTCTCTTCTCCCCAATACTATTCAATACCTCCTCATTAGTTACGTGATCTACCCACCTAATCTTCAACATTCTTCTATAGCACCACATTTCGAAAGCTTTTATTCTCTTCTTGTCCAAACTATTTATTGTCCATGTTTCACTTCCTTACATGGCTACACTCCATACAAATACTTTCAGAAACGACTTCCTGACACTTAAATCTATACTCGATGTTAACAAATTTCTCTTCTTGAGAAACGCTTTCCTTGCCATTGCCAGTCTACATTTTATATCCTCTCTACTTCGACCATCATCAGTTATTTTGCTACCCAAATAGCAAAACTCCTTTACTACTTTAAGTGTCTCATTTCCTAGTCTAATTCCCTCAGCATCACCCGACGTAATTCGACTACATTCCATTATCCTCGTCTTGCTTTTGTTGATGTTCATCTTATATCCTCCTTTCAAGACACTGTCCATTCCATTCAACTGTTCTTCCAAGTCCTTTGCTGTCTCTGACAGAATTACAATGTCATCGGAGAACCAAAGATTTATTTCTTCTCTGTGGATTTTAATGCCTACTCCGAACTTTTCTTTTGTTTCCTTTACTGCTTGCTCAATATACAGATTGAATAACATCGGGGAGAGGCTACAACCCTGTCTCACTCCCTTCCCAACCACTGCTTCCCTTTCATGCCCCTCGACTCTTATAACTGCCATCTGGTTTCTGTACAAATTGTAAATAGCCTTTCGCTCCCTGTATTTTACCCCTGCCACCTTTAGAATTTGAAAGAGAGTATTCCAGTCAACATTGTCAAAAGCTTTCTCTAAGTGTACAAATGCTAGAAACGTAGGTTTGCCTTTCCTTAATCTTTCTTCTAAGGTAAGTCGTAAGGTCAGTATTGCCTCACGTGTTCCAACATTTCTACGGAATCCAAACTGATCTTCCCCGAGGTCGGCTTCTACCTGTCTGTAAATAATTCGCGTTAGTATTTTGCAGCTGTGACTTATTAAACTGATAGTTCGGTAATTTTCACATCTGTCAACAGTTTTCTTTGGGATTGGAATTATTATATTGTTCTTGCAGTCTGAGGGTATTTCGCCTGTCTCGTACATCTTGCTCACCAGATGGTAGAGTTTTGTCAGGACTGGCTCTCCCAAGGCCGTCAGTAGTTCTAATGGAATGTTGTCTACTCCCGGGGCCTTGTTTCGACTCAGGTCTTTCAGTGCTCTGTCAAACTCTTCACGTAGTATCGTATCTCCCATTTCATCTTCATCTACATCCTCTTCCATTTCCATAATATTGTCATCAAGTACATCGCCCTTTTACAGACCCTCTTTATACTCCTTCCATCTTTCTGCTTTCCCCTCTTTGCTTAGAACTGGGTTTCCATCTGAGCTCTTGATGTTCATACAAGTGGTTCTCTTTTCTCCAAAGGTCTCTTTAATTCTCCTGTAGGCGGTATCTATCTTACCCCTGGTGAGACAGGCCTCTACATCCTTACATTTGTCCTCTAGCCATGCCTGCTTAGCCATTTTGCACTTCCTGTCGATCTCATTTTTGAGACGTTTGTATTCCTTTTTGCCTGCTTCATTTACTGCATTTTTATATTTTCTCCTTTCATCAATTAAATTCAATATTTCTTCTGTTACCCAAGGATTTCTACTAGCCCTCGTCTTTTTACCTACTTGATCCTCTGCTGCCTTCACTACTTCATCCCTCAGAGCTACCCATTCGTCTTCTACTGAATTTCTTTCCCCCATTCCTGTCAATTGTTCCCTTATGCTGTCCCTGAAATTCTGTATAACCTCTGGTTTAATCAGTTTATCCAGGTCCCATCTCCTTAAATCCCCTCCTTTTTGCAACTTCTTCAGTTTTAATCTACAGTTCATAACCAATAGATTGTGGTGAGAGTCCACATCTGCCCCTGGAAATGTCCTACAATTTAAAACCTGGTTCCTAAATCTCTGTCTTACCATTCTATAATCTATCTGATACCTTTTAGTATCTCCAGGATTCTTCCATGTATGCAACCTTCTTTTATGATTCTTGAACCAAGTTATGCTCTGTGCAAAATTCTACCAGACGGCTTCCTCTTTCATTTCTTAGCCCCAATCCATATTCACCTACTATGTTTCCTTCCCTCCCTTTTCCTACTGTCGAATTACAGTCACCCATGACTATTAAATTTTCGTCTCCCTTCACTACCTGAATAATTTCTTTTATCTCATCATACATTTCTTCAATTTCTTCGTCGTTTGCAGAGCTAGTTGGCATATAAACTTGTACTACTGTAGTAGGCGTGGGCTTCGTGTCCATCTTGGCCACAATAATGTGTTCACTATGCTGTTTGTAATAGCTTACCGCACTCCAATTTTTTTATTCATTATTAAACCTACTCCTGCATTACCCCTATTTGATTTTGTATTTATAACCCTGTATTTACCTGAGCAAAAGTCTTGTTCCTCCTGCCGCCGAACTTCACTAATTCCCACTATATCTAACTTTAATCTATCCATTTCCCTTTTTAAATTTTCTAACCTACCTGCCCGATTAAGGGATCTGACTTTCCACGCTCTGATCTGTAGAATGCCAGTTTTCTTTCTCCTGATAACTACGTCCTCTTGAGTAGTCCCCGCCCGGAGATCCGAATGGGGGACTATTTTACCTCCGGAATATTTTACCCAAGAGGACGCCATCATCATTTAACCATACAGTAAAGCTTCATGCCCTCGGGAAAAATTACGGCTGTAGTTTCCCCTTGCTTTCAGCCGTTCGCAGTACCACAACAGCAAGGCCGTTTTGGTTAATGTTACAAGGCCAGATCAGTCAATCATGCAGACTGTTGCCCCTGAATCTACTGAAAAGGCTGCTGCCCCTCTTCAAGAACCACACTTTTGTCTGGCCTCTCAACAGATACCCCTCCGTTGTGGTTGCACCTACGGTACGGCTATCTGTATCGTTGAGGCACGCAAGCCTCCTCACCAATGGCAAGGTCCATGGTTCATGGGGGTGGGGGGACTGTGTACTACCACAAGCTAAAATCACTTTTATGTAACGTTTTGAATAACATCGTATTAACATTAACGGTACATACAATATAACACGTTTTTGAACGGATTTTGAGTAGAGGGTGTCTAATACCGAGTAAATAAAGTAAAGGGCACTGATTGAAAAAACCCGTATTGCTGTTCATGTATTTGTAACGAACAAATTTACAAGAAAGGTATGACGCTGGTTAATGTCCCCATGTTAGATAAATAAGATTTGCTTCATAGATTTTTTTTTTTAATTTGCATCTGGACAGAAAAGTTATGATGCGTGGTTGAATAAACAGTATGCCAAATTCGAGAAGTGGCTGTTTGTGCCTCGAGGCAAAAATTGAGGACTAGCAAGCCACGTCCGGGAACGTCATTCAGTGACGTAACACAGTGTCGTCATTATGTGGGCGTGCGACTGCCGCATCTACGATGGCGGATCGCCAGCGGAGCGTGGCGTAATTGCTCAGACAGGCTTCGAACTCCAGATGGCTTCTTGGTGCCCAAGCCCTCAAATCAACACTGCTTGTGGCCTTCCGCCGTTCAAACTCAGATTCACTGCCAAATGGGAGGTCTTGTGGAAGGAGGTTCTCCTACGAAGTCGAGGTTCTGTGTCGTTGTTGGATGATCATGGGTTTCTGGCCTCAATACTTGCTCAAGACAATCGCTACAACCCACTGAAGTTGATACCTATGTTTTTATTATATCCTTTATACTTTTCCTCACGAACGGTGCACCAATATGAGGTGAGATGGCTTGGATGCCTTAGAGATACAGATATCCGTACCGTAGGATCAACCGCAACGGAGGAATATCAGTGGACAAGCGAGACCAGCATGTGATTCCTGGGGCAGCGGCTTTATCAGCAGTTGGAGGAGCAATAGTCTCGACGAGTGACTGATCAGCCCTTGTAATACCAGCCCGCACCACCTAGTTGCGTGATAGTATGAACGGCTGAAAGCAAGGAGAAATACAGCTTTATTTTCCCCAAGAGCATGTAACACGACATTTTGTTGGTGGTGCCTTCTTGGGTTAAATGTTCTGGAGGTGAAATAATCCCCTATTCTCATCTCCATGCGGCAACTAGTCAGCAGGATATCTTGAATTGGGAAAATGAATCTCCTATCCTATGAATTTGAGCATGGAATGATGGAGCCTTTAATCGGGTCGATAGGATAGAGAATTTAAAAACGAGTATGCTCGTTTTTGTGGATGTAGGTTGCAGCCGTTGTCCAGGGATAAAGGAGCTTGTACTGGATAGACTAGCGTGGAAATCTGCATAAAAACAGTTTTCGAACTGAAGGCCATAACACAGCCCTGATGTACTGTGGAAAATAGTGCTTGAAGTACAATGTTCTATGTTATGTATTCACTGAATACTTTTTAAGTGCAATGTTGTATGTTATGTATTCACTGATTACTTTTTAAATAAGTTCCAATCGTTTCCGTTCTGGTTGAACAATGTGGTATTGAATACATGCAAGTTGTCATGTTGCCAGATGTCACTTTTGATATTACAACCTTAACCCGGGATATATACGACGGGTACGGATAAAAAGGGGATTTTCCGTGTTCCATTTCGAAAATTATAGCGTCTCCGAGTATAAATTTTCCTGGCAGGATTCGTCGTAAGACCCAGGCTTGCGTTGGGGATGTAGTCGACTCCGGAGATAACTCGGCAAAGAAGTAACGCTGGTAAATGAGGCGAACGTTTCTCATCGGGAAACTAACGACATTATGAGGTAATACCTGAAGGAAAGGCAACAACTGAGTAATGTAGTTGTAATACCTTCAGAGGATCAACGATTAAAAGAAAATGGTTCAAATGGCTCTGAGCACTATGGGACTTAACATCTGAGGTCATCAGTCCCCTAGAACTTAGAACTAATTAAACCTAACTAAACTAAGGACATCACACACATCCATGCCCGAAGCAGGATTCGAACCTGCGACCGTAGCGGTCGCGCGGTTCCAGACTGAAGCGCCTAGATCCGCATGGCCACTGCGGCCGGCGATCAACGATTACGTGAGTCACTATTCATAATATTTTATGATATGTCTCTTGCGGGCCACTGGTGAAATGAAACATTTTAGGACCAGTAAAAAATCACTGAGTGAAGATCCAGGTGGGTGACGTTTCAGTACCTGGCCCATCACCCATGTGTAGGTTACCAATGATTTCCCAAAAGCATGTAAGACTCAGTGATATACGAGTACATCTTGGACCACACTAAATTTGTGCCTTGCCTGTGACATCTTCATTGTTGAGCGGACGCTAAACGAGCTGTGTGATGTCCGAAAAAGACATTTTCTGATAGGCTCCTACATTGATTGGTCATGTTTATTCGTTTTGAAATTACTTCCTCTAATGCTTCATTTGTAAGGCTTTTAGCCCCGACTGGAACGAGCAGAGGACGTGGGGGCAGCCCGTTCTGTGGGGGTAAAAATCGGCAATCGGCAGTGTGGGTCCGGCCGTTGCACACACACACATACACACACATATATGTATAGAGCTACGTTGCCGCCATTACCCCGCGTGTTTGTGTTTACGCGCCACCGCGCCTCATTACGGGGGCAAACACCAGCAGTGGGCAGTTCGTTTTCCGCACGAAGGGTGGCGCTAGGAAGCGGCCAGTCGTTTTCGCGCAGTTCCTGAAAGCCGCTCAGAGCTAGAGGGTTCGTAGGCTCTGACACCGTAGCACGAACTCTGTTTTTTGTTGAATCATTAAGCTCATATTAACCATATATACCTTAGCGTGCAATCACACACATTTCCCTACAATTTATTGATGCGACTTCTGACCTTTCCGATGTTCTGTGTACTTTGTCTTACTTCTTAACGACTTATTTTCGAATTATGACAACTGTAGTGCAGTGCGCGCTCGGTATAAAGTGTGCACAAAGTGGGGAAGTAAAATAAAACGAGAACTGCCCAAATATAGAAATCTATCAGATTTTATGACCAAATTTTAAAAATTTGAGTCGGAGCAAAAGAAAGAAAACTTTAGCTTACAAATCTTTCATCTTCTTCTGTCAGACGCAACAAGGTTTAATGGCGACGTTCTGTATTTCGTTACACAAAATGTGACACTGGTCTAAATGGTGAACGATTAAGTGAAGGATTATTAGGAGATGTTGAGTATGTCAGTAGCAAATGAACAAATGCACTTTCTGCACTGATGGATTACAGACACATTATGGATTTTAAATTTTATATTCATTGTATGTTTAAGAACACCAGACTCACGAATGGACGACTTTTAACATTTAAAGAAAGTGGATGTATCTTATAAGAAATAAGTATTAAATAAATGTAATGCCTTTCCCATTTACAAAATCTGGCAGCGGAAATGCATAGTGTATTGGGTGGAGGTGGTGGCGTGTGCATTTCTCCAGGAGTCAGCCATTGAGGAACACAGTGGCATCTCGCAAAAAGTGTATTGTCGGTGTCTACCTGATAGCCAGAGTTTACGTGCTAATGAGCAGGATTCTGGTCGGAAGTAATAGCCAGAAGTTTGAAGCAGAAATTTCTCTAACCACAATGCTATGGACGAAATGTGTCTCAGTTTTATTTCGTCTCACCAGCAGATCTCGTTTTTCGTAGGTCTTGTTCCTGACAGAAGCTATTACTTGCAGTCCTATACAGGGTGTAGCTATATTCTTTTCACATACCTTAAGGACAGGTCCATTACATCAAAACAAGAAAAATCTAGTAACATGATTTCTAAAAATCATACCTTAAGTAGTACAGGTACTCGCTCATCTTCGATACTGTGAAACACATCTCTTCTTCAGCACGTTCATTGCTTTCTATATTCTGGGAGTAGGTTGTATGAACGAACATATGGAAAAAAATCTGCAGTAAACAAGGGCTCCAAAATGGATACCTTAAGAGTTAACAGCCTTGTTCAATAGAAGATCTGTGGTTCACGCCAGTGAATATGAGCAAATTTTCATAGCTCTTAAAACATGCATTTTCCACGCAATGTTTACTAGACATTTTTTCTCACGCCGACAACCCGCCCACGGCGCCATTACGACACATCCCCTCTAATATCCCTGATTGTTTGTGCTTGCACGATACGTTACATGCAATTTCAAATAAAAATGCTGACATGGTGCTGGGAGCATCACAGCACGCGCCGGAGCATGCGCAGTCGAGAACATTTCTCTGAGCTGACCATCGCTGCGACGCTCGACACTGGTTTCTAGTTATCGCAGAGAGAGCGCTACAAAACATGTTTTGGTGCACACTGTCTGCATGCCGGTACGCATTCAAAAAGAAATGGCGCAATTTTGGTGGGATTTCCGACTCGCATTGAGAGAGTTATGGCATAATTTTGGTACGTTTTTGGTTGACATTCGAACATCAGTGGCATAATTTTTGTGAGATACTTACATTGGCTGACAGTTGCATTTTCTACATTGTTCAGAGAAGACTTGTGGCGTTATTGACCTGTTTAGCGCCTCTTAAGCCTCGTAGAATTTTATCTACCTTATTTTCTTCTGATGATTACAGGGTGATACGTGTAGTTAATGATGGTGCAACACAACACGGCCGATTTGAATTTTCATTCATTCGCATTTATTATTATTGAAACCACGATGATCAGGGGTTCCCAGTGATAGGTTACTATAAATTTTACAATACAAACCAGTAAAAAAAAAAAAAATTGTTCAAATGGCTCTGAGCACTATGGGACTTAACTGATGAGATCATCAGTCCTCTAGAGCTACTTAAACCTAACTAACCTAGGGACATCACACACATCCATGCCCGAGGCAGCATTCGAACCTGCGACCGTAGCGGTCTCGCGATTCCAGACTGTAGCGCCTAGAACCGCTCGGCCACCCCAGCCGCCAAATCAGTAAACTAGATAGGTTATTAGTGGTCTAATAAATTCACAACTGACAACAACTGACTGACAGAGGTACATGTCTGCGTACTGAATGATGGTCAGTGCCTGAAGAATTACATGACGACTGTACTAGTTGAATGCCCACGACCATCTTACTGTGGAAACGTGCATGATGCTTCTATAAGCAAGTGTGTAGTACGGAAATAACAATATGACAAAATACGAAACTACTGTAGTGTAGATAATAACCGGAAACATAGTAAATGCAAAAATCACACAAAAATTCGGGCTGTGAACTTATCTTGATTACCTATGAGCAGTACATTAAAAAACTGTAAAATGGTAGGAGCTGTTTTATGGTGTAGAGGTTTCAACATTGTCCGCCAATTCCAAAACCTGCCAAGAATTTTCAGGAAAGTTACTTTCTGCAATTAAGATATTCCATAAATTAACATGTTATTTTAGGAATGTTATATATTTTTGTAATCAGAAAAATTATGTCTGCAAAATTGTAACACGAGAACTGTGACAGTCTTGAAATACAAAGGTTTTAGAAGAAGTAAAATGTTAGTATGAAAGAGGAAAATGATGGTTTGAAATAAATTATGCCTGTCTGGAAACAAACAGTTATTAGCGGGCCCAAATTTTGAAGTGCAAATGGTTTACACGACACTAAAATCATAAACATTTCCTTGGATATAACGTTCTCATATAAACTAAGTCTACCATTATCAACACCAGTCTGTAAGCTATCTTGTAACTCATGAAATTTACAGAAAAACCGCACGAATAAGACTCTACCTTTTATGTGTAATAATGGTATGTGCGTTATGCATGGAATAGAAAACAGAAAATTTATTTTAGGGATGAAATTCCACGAAATACAGCTATTCCACCTTGTCTGGTTGACTGGTTGGTTTGTTGTTTAAAGGGACAAAACTAATTAAGTCATCTGTGTCTATTTCCATAAAAGACACCCGTCTCCATTCGTCAGCCACTCTACAACATTCTAAAGCCTCCAGCATAAAGGCTTGCGCCAAAGCCCACACACATCACAAACGAAGTCGAACAAACAACACTAGGGGGAAGAGGGGGAGGGGGTGGGGGAACGAAGAATAAAAAATGCGGGTAGGATGAGAGCCTGGAAAACATAAAAACCCTTATTTGCATTCCAGTCTTCGAATCTCTCCACTATAAGTTGCAATTTGCGAGTCATTGTGGCAACAATGGCGGAAGAACTGGAAAACATAAAATCGTTACACAAGTAAAGAGCACTGTACAGGACTCCTTATCATAGAGGTGGTACTGTTTATGGTTACAGTAAAGAGGGTTACACTTAAAACACTGCCCTGGGAGAGACCATTCTCTTGCTCAAAACGATCTGGTAGCATGTCACCAAAGTGTGGCCTAAACAACCACTTAGACAAGGAAGATGGGGAGGTGGCCGAGAAAACAACATTTATTCTAGAATACTGTCTCCAAGTATTTTCACATTCCTTACTAATATTGAAGAAAATACTGAGACAGTTATACTGATCTAGGAAAAATTGCCGAATATCTGCCTCCAGCAGTGTCAGTTTGTCGATAGTGGAGAATTTCTGGAATCCACAAAGCAAGAGACTAACTGCTCGTTAAGGGGATACTCCAGTGACTACTGAGATACGTGCGGTCTTTCCTCTCTCCAAGAGTTGGGGAAACGACCAGTCTGCCATATCAAACTGCAGCATTTCATTAGGATTACCCTTGATGTTATAGGCGAATGTCGAAGCATGCAGTACCAGATTTACTTCGTGCAGTTTGACGAGTCTCAGAGTGTGCCAATTCTAACTCCCACATGGAGAAAGTGTAGTTGTAGGTCTTATAACTATCCGACCTGAAGTCCAAAATGCCCCTCTCTACAGTCGCATGGTAGTGGAAAAACGCCAGTCCGCAGCTCGTGGTCGTGGGGTAGCGTTCTCGCTACCCGCGCCCGGGTTCCCGGATTCGATTCCCGGCGGGGTCAGGGATTCTCTCTGCCTCGTAATGACTGGGTGTTGTGTGATGGCCTTAGGTTAGTTAGGTTTAAGTAGTTCTAAGTTCTAGGGGACTGTTAAGTCCCATAGTGCTCAGAGCCATTTGAACCATTTTTGGAAAAACGCCAGATACCGGCTAGCATTAGCAGTAGTCTTTGCAAAATGCTCTTCCATCGTTGGAGCGATGTCTTAAGGTGTCGTTGGAAGACACCCGTGTTTCAGCACTGCTGCTTTTGGCAAACGACAGTGTTTACCAGAAATCCTCCTCATGGCTATCTATGTTTTTGTGGAACAAATGTAATGGTTGATGGTGTCCAGGAACGCTTGCCTTGACCATAACTTGGTCTCCTTAACTACGCATCGAGCCCTGGCTCTCAGAAACTGAAAGGCTGAGAGATAGTCTGCTTTTCAGCAGTACTTACACTGTCGAAGACCTGCACGCCTGTCCCAGAGAACTGAGCTGCATTCTGTGGTCCACAGGGGTACAGGTTTCCTCCTGAGACTTTGGTAGGAATAAATCAGCGACATGATGGATGACTCGTGTAATGTGGGCCACCTATTCCTGGATCCTGTCGCTGTGTTCAAACACAGCCAGCTGGCTAAAAAGCATCCAGTTAGCCCTTCTGACCATTCATTTTGGTGGCTTCTGTTCAAGTAGTGCTCCATCCAGTAGGTGGATCCACAGTGGAAAGTGGTTACTGGAATGAAGATCATCAGTTGTTTCCCACTTAGTCTGCAAGGGTGGGAGAGCAGAAAGAGATATGTGTCTGAGCGTGATTCAGTATCAGCTGAGAAATGAGTAACAATAAATGAAAAGCACCAATTTGCTTTTGTTCTACAATATTATTTTTAATGCTAACCGGTTTTCGGCTTATAAGGCCATCTTCAGACATTTACTGAGTATTATCACCAAAGAAGTTAAATGTTAGCAGACAACATTGGAAGAGAAGTAACACATCTAGAGTGAAGTAGAAACATACAGCTGGAGGTTGCAGAATTCAGACTCTGCATTTGCTGAGCATGTACTGAGTGAGAGTCACAACTACCAGCCAGTGTCCCATGTACTTCACCTAGCAAACAAAGGCCATAAACTCAACCTGCTGGAAGCCCTGGAAATTAACAAACATCTTGCTCACAGTCCAGATCTCATCTTAAATGGCCAGACACAACTCAACACTTCCCCTCTCCTAAACTTCATATAATCATCTTTGTTGTTCATTACTTCCCACATTCTCTCTTCCTACATATTCCCATTTTCCTGTAGTCATTAAGTTGTTTTATTTATTGCAGTTGTCTTTGTATTCCACATATGCTGTAGTTTCAATAGTTAAGGGTTTGCTTTTAACTTGTACTTGTATTACTGTCCATGTTTAACTCCCCTTGTACTTGTCTCATCAAGCACTGCTCATATTTTACTTTGCTCATTTATTTAATGTAAACTGGTATACAGCCACTGCTTTGATTATAATGTTAATGTTAAAGTGCAGTACCATCACACTCCCAAACTGTAGGTTCCCTCAAACACCTCAATTTTCCTGCATTTACTAATTTCTGTTTATCTTATTGATATTGCTTAAGTTCCTCGTGTATTCTGTATTTACATTGACAACTGTCTCTTCTTTTTTAATTGGGTGTGGATCACTCTCCATGTTTCATACCTCTTGATGCAGCCTTGTCTAGTACTAATTTTATCTTTTTTTATTAGTTTTGTTTATTAATAGAAACTGTTATGAAGGCATGCTGTTCCTATTTTGTGCTAAAGGTTTTCCTGTCAACTCCATTGTTATTTATGTACTGTTCAGTTTTTACTATTTCATTGCAAAGATGTTACTCACTGTATGTTTCTACTTCACTCTAGATGTGTTACTTCTCTTCCAATGTTGTCTGCTAATATTTAACTTCTTTGGTGATAATACTCGGTAAATGTCTGAAGATGGCCTTGTAAGCCGAAAACCGGTTAGCAATAAAAATAATATTGTAGAACAAAAGCAAACTGGTGCTTTTCATTTATTATTATAATGTTGTCGTACCAAGAACTGACGGAAGATTCTGTTAATATGAGAAATGAGTGACACTGCCAGTATTGAGGATGCACATCTCCTGAGACACTATGAGGTTCTCCAGGACTCGACCTGTAGGACATGTACCAGCCCCGTAATAAATAATGGGCATTGAAATCATCCAGTAGGAGAAATGGGCAGAGAGTTGTTCAATAAGGCCTGAGAGAGCCTCAGAGTCTATCATATCCTGTGGAGTTAAGTACAGTGAGTAGATCGGACTCACATTAACTGCACAGGCTTACTATTTGTACGTCAGCAACGAAGGAGAGAGTAGAGGAGTGGTGTGTGTTAGTGACAAACACAGAAACCCCTCTCACGGATCTGTCCCCACGCAGGTCATACTTTTGGTGAAGGGAATAGCCACATAGCACAGAGGCCTCAGTGGCTTTAAAATGTGTTCTTGTAAACAGAAGCACAGGGGGCGTGCCTGTGATAGGAGTTTCAGTTCACACATGTTCTGAATCCACTGATATTGCATTACAGCATGGGATCCATCTATCGGGAGGCAGCACTCTCATGCTGCATTTCTGCCACGGAGGGGTGCCCACAATGGGTGGATTCTTAGTCGTGGAGTGATATTATTGACACAGTCTGACATCAAGGTCCATTCGGTTTACAGATGAATCATGATAGACGTCAGAGATGGTAACGTAGACATCGTCGGATTGTGAAATTCCTCTCTCCATCAGTGGGTGATTCTTCGCCTTCGACATTGAGTTTTAGTCTGAAGAGGCTTCGGAGTCATGAATGCGGAAGTGGTAGTGGCAATCGGCCAGATTGTATCTTTGGAGGGGTAGGGAGTGCCACAACATCTGCAACCATGACCTTCTATGAAGTTCTAGGGGGAGCGACAGGTTTCGAAATGACCACAAGAGCGCAAGTGCATTGACAGATGCAGGTACTATTGCTGACACTAGCAGCCTCCGTTTGTGTAGCAGGATCGGATTTCTGCACTGGCTGTTTTAGTACTGAAGCAAAGAAGATAACGAAAGTTGGGGACAGCATGCTTTATACGTATTTTTCGCCTCCATACGGAATGCACTTCGTAGTCTTAAGCTCTTTTTGTTCTTCAAGATACACGTTGCAATCCCGACTCCAGACAGGCTGAGCCCAAGAGCAGTTCACGTACACTCTTTGACATAAAACTTGACCGGCGGCCGGCCGCTTCAGAGGCTAAGTCCGCGCCGATCGCGACATGGGACAAAAAAACTGGCCAACTCGCTAATTCTCTAAGTCTGGTTATCTGCACAATCTGGCAACACTGTAGACTGCGGCACTTCCTGGAGGAAAACTTGTCCCATGATAGAGAAATGCTAGGCTGATTACGCCTGTGGTCTAGCGTCAGTGCGGCTCTCGCAGCCGAGCGAAGCAGACGTGCGGTGTGTGCTCTCCGCTGTCAGAGAGAGCCCGCGCGCCTTGTTTACTTTCTTCGGCCGACACTAACGTGACGCCGTAGCGCTACAAGACCATGGCAAACCAATACAGAAGATCAACCTTGAAATTCACATTTCGGAACGACTTTACCCGACCAAAGGCGCTCGAAGTCGAACGCTTTTTAAAAGAGGAAGCCAAGATCCCGGCTGCCGACATTGTCGGCATTCACTTTTCGATCGTCAGTAGCACGGTCTGTGTAAAGCTCATAAACGAAACTACATGCGACAAGGTGCTTCGTGAGATGAAACAAGAACTCCGCTTCTGCCACGCAGATGGCAATGTTGGCAACGTCGAGGTCGGCCATGCCGCAATGGGACTGCGGACTATCCGCATATTCGAACTTCCATTTGAACTCCCGGCGGCAGAAGTTGTAGCGGCACTCCGCCCCTACGGCACGGTACACGAACACGTGGCTGAAAAATGGACCCAGTTTAAGACGTATCCAGTACTCAATGGAGTACGCCAAGTGCGCATAGATCTCCAACGACACGTGCCATCCTATCTACAGATAGGAGGATGCCGGGCCATAGTTATTTATGACGGCCAGCCGAAGACGTGTTCCGGATGCGGCAAAGAAGGACACCTTCGTTCCGAGTGCCTCCAGCGTCGGATCACACAACTCCCACCGAAGGACGTTGCGCCACCAGCGGCGAAGACTGTTCTACCCGTGACTTACGCGGCGGCGCTCACGACGTTCTCCACACAACAGACACGGCCGACCGCTTCAGCGGTACAAGAATCACTTTCCACGGACAAAAACCTGGATGATCCGCCGACCTGGCCAGTGGTGGAAAATAGTACTACGACTCTGGAGCTACCGAACGCGACAGATATTGACGCCGGCAAGATGGCAATTGATTCCCTTATTGTACCGACCGAAGCGTTTGTTCCGGCGGAGCGTGAGTCAGTGCCGTCTTCTGACAATGAAGGCCATGTACGGAAACAGCGATCACCGAAACGCCGAAAGCGCCGTCGTCGGACCGTGTCGGAACACAGCGGTTCGCATTCGGCCGGGGAAGAACAACTAACCACTCAAGAAGCCAGCCGCGAAGCTGAGGCTGTTTCCACTGACTCCAACCTTGCAGAACAGACAGAAAAACATGCAGCTTTTGAACATCAGCCCATTGACAGAAACAGTGAGCAGCGGGAAGGTACCAGTGCAGGCAGCGAAGTCGCCCGGTCCCTTACTACCAAACATTCCGAGGCTATGGAACATGAACAGACATCCGCGCCCGCTTCGTGGGCCGAGGACGTCGAGACACAAGATCCCGACCCGCGGCCAGCTGAGGCGCCGCCGGATCATGCAGCATAAGCAGCACAAGGAGGACCGCGTTTGGCGGGGGGTGACATCACTTCCGATGTTCGCTTCTCTCCAACTTCAACATGGATAACCTCGCCCAAACAACGCGTTGCCAGGCTTACCGCCTGGCGACAATGAATATCAACATGATCAGTTCTCCTGTCAAGATCCAACTTTTGATGGGAGTTGACTTTGCTTTCCTACAAGAAGTGAAAACGACTGCACTCCCGCACTTTTACGGTTACGCCACACATGTGACGCCCGGTAGCCCTGCAGACACCGGAGTGGCAATATTAGTGCGTGAAGGTATTGAAGTTACCGACGTCACGTTTCTTCCCTCCGCGAGAGGAATAGCATTTACGGCACTCAACACCCGATTCATTAATGTTTACGCGCCGTCGGGTACCACAAGACGTCACGACCGCGCCAGATTCTACTCCACAGATGTCGCTCCCCTTTTCCTTGGACGATACGAGCACAGCGTCTTCGCCGGCGATTTTAATTGCGTACTTCACCCCAAGGACCAAATCCCACATTACATGCCTTGTCCGGAACTGGGTGCGATGATCCAAGAACTTCACTTGTGCGACACGTGGGAAAAAGTCCACGGTAACCGCTCTGGCCACACTCATCTTACCAGTCATTCGGCCAGCCGACTTGACCGCATATATGTGTCACAAAATCTCACACACGGTGTGGTGGACGCCGAATTATGGCCTCAAGCCTATTCCGATCACAGTGCCTATATCTGCACTATACACCTACGCCCCCAACAAGTCTGGCGCAGAAATGGCTTTTGGAAGCTCAACATAACTCATCTCCAGGACCTGGACTGCCGTCGGCAAGTTGCAGCAACGTGGACTGACTGTGAACGCCGCCACCCACGATACACCTCGACCCTGGAGTGGTGGCTCCTCTGTGCCAAACCAGCAATCCGTAGGACACTTATGCGTTATGGCAAGGACGTGACTGCGTGGCATCGACAGACCCTCGATTTTTACTACGCAGCACTCAGGGACCTCGACGCCTTACCCCCTTCCCCGGAGAGACAACATGACCAAAGCAGAATCAAGGCTCACATACTATCATTGACGAAGCGTCGACTAGAAGGTGCAGTAGTCCGCTCGCGACGGCACGACCGAACGGTTGCAGAGGAACCCACTATGCACCACGTTGTGGCGGATAAGCGCCGACAACGTCAACATTTAATCACACAACTCAGGACACACGACGGTCGCTTATGTACGACCCAAGCAACCATAGTAAAGGCGGTGGAGGATCATTTTCGTCATCTTTACAAGGAAAGAACCGTCATTGACGAGGCCACTACTGAAGTGTTACAGCAGATAACCCGTACTATCGACGAGGCTACCGTGAATGCACTAACAGAGGAAATCTCACTCGAAGAAGTCGAAGACGCCGTGGACAAAGGTGCGGCCAATAAATCTCCTGGACCTGATGGATTGCCC
The DNA here is from genome assembly GCF_021461385.2 of Schistocerca piceifrons. Taxonomy (NCBI): domain Eukaryota; kingdom Metazoa; phylum Arthropoda; class Insecta; order Orthoptera; family Acrididae; genus Schistocerca; species Schistocerca piceifrons. The sequence goes on from NC_060139.1 coordinate 1,068,589,830, forward strand.
ATCGAATTCTACCGGACTTTCCGTGACATCATGATGCCTCGCTGGGTTATAATGTTCCGCGAACTTATGTCTCCAGACTGTGTTGTGCCGCCAGCGTTTGTAGAAGGTCTCCTCATACCAGTACACAAGCCAGGTGGAGGGCTATCGATTAACGACTATCGGCCGCTTACAATGTTGAACGCCGATTACAAGATTTTCACCAGGATTATGGTGAGCCGTATTAAGACGACTTTGCCGATGATCCTCGCTCCAGAACAGACGTCGCAGGGGGGAGAAGCCAACATACACATGGCCACCGGTGACTGCAGGGACTTAATAGCGATCGCTTCTGCGTGCCGTCTGAGAGCGGCGATCGTCTCCGTCGATTTCCACCGCGCCTTTGATAGAGTGCACCACAACTTCCTCCTACGAGTGATGGACTGTATGGGATTCCCCCCGGGCCTCATCGACACCCTACGGCGTCTTTGGACCGCAGCCAGCTCACACGTTCAGGTCAATGGAAGGACAGCAGGACCAGTACCCATTAAGAGGTCTCTACGACAGGGTTGTCCCCTTTCTACCTACCTTTATGCAATCGCACTCGAGCCACTCCTTGGGGGCCTTAACCACCGCCTATCTGGTATCACGCTGCGGGACGTCACCTTTCGCTATAGGACATACGCTGACGACCTGCTACTGCTGGTTCGTTCCAATGACGAAGTTCAAAGCGTACTAACCTGGATTGAGCGATACGGACAGGCCGCAGGCAGTCTTCTGAACATCAACAAGTCGGCGGCGTTGGACATTGGGCGTGGTCTCGGACCGGAAGCCCTCGCTCCCCTCCCACCAGTTTCTGATCTGCGATATTTGGGAATCACGTTCAAGAAAGATGTACGTAAAACAGCTGCAGCAAACTACCGACGGTTATTACAGATCATACGCGCAATGGTGCGACAGAACCTACTCCGGGACTTGAATCTGCTACAACGTGTTGAATACCTGAACCTCTACGTGGCATCAAAACTCAACCACGTGGCACAGGTCCTCCCACTACCGCTGCAGATAGGTCGCCGGCTTCAGGCGGCCTTCAGTTACTACGTTTCCGCAGGTCATATCTTTAAAGTACGATATGACACTCTTACCCTCCCAGTGCACAAAGGAGGGCTGGGATTGGTCAATGTCAGGGCGAGAGCAGCTGCTCTTTACATGAGCAACATGAGGAAACGATGGAAAAGTCAATATGCCTCTCTCACGGGTCGTTTACTGCAGGTTCTGATGCCAGCCTCTAACGTCCCGCCGGTGTCGGTTGCGCACGTCGCACCACAGCTCTCCCATGTGTCGACCTTCATTCTTGATTACAGCTATGTCAGCTTGAACCTCTCCGCCACACGTCCACCAAAGGCGAAAGATTTTTATACCAACCTTCTGCGGGCTGTTCACCATAACGTGGTGGAAAACAAGTACCCTACGGTTCACTGGCCAAGAGTGTGGAAAACGATACACCACCACTTTCTGTCATCCACGGTGCGTTCGAAGTGGTATCAGATCGCCAACAAAAAATATGCCACACGCCAGCGACTTCACACTATTGGACTGGCAGACTCCCCTTATTGCCCAGATTGTCACCTTTTGGATACCGATGAACATCGTTTTACTTGCGCATCATCGTCCGGAGTTTGGCGACTAACACAGAAGATATTGTCTTGTTACCTCCGGGTCACACCTGATATGATTGACCCGCAGACCCTACTCTGTCCCGATGAAACTTACTTTCCGGCTGCAAAATATCATGCGCTTACATGGTTCAAAGGACTTACCGTCGCCTACATCTTTAGCGACGGAGAGAAAGAGCAGCTTGATTACTGGTGGTTCCTACAAAATGCTCACAACGCCCTCGAACGCACACCGAAATACCGTACGCTCTTCGCAAATTATTTACGCAGCGTTTTCGTTAACCCCCCACTCAGCTGGGGAGTGCCAGGCTGTGGTTAATGTGCTGTGCCGCATCACACTAACGGCTCTGCCTTGCCAGCCATGACCAAAGGAAGAGACAAGCTGCTGCAAGGATACTGTTTTCCTTGAGGCACTAGCGAAGCAGAATGCCTCCGTTGCAGATGCCCTTCAAAGGCGCTATTGGAGATTTCAGATAACGATGCCAAGGCTCCAAGTGGAACCAGTTACATTATTGAAGAACCTTTTAGTTAGAATTACAACAGTGGTTTATATTTTATTTTTTTGATTACTCTTTTATGCCACCTTTGTTGTTGTAACACTTACTTGTAACACTTAGTTACTAGAATTCTCATTTGTACACGCTCCCTAAATGTAATCATATAAAAAAAAAGTGGCAACGGATAGCCCTAACCTTGATTCCCATACTTCCCATACTGGTCTATAGGCAGCTCTCTGGGGTGGGTTTACTCAGGAGCTAACGCCTGAAGTGGATCAAATTTTTTTTGTTATAGGATGACAAGTGGCGGTGGCACTTAGGTTGTTTTATTTTTTTTATTTATTTATTTTTTTAGTTCCATTTTCCTAAGGGGCTTCTTAAGGGAAGAAAGTGGTTCAACAAGGGGGTAAAAAAAAAGAAAAAAAGGGGTAGAAATCAAAAACTCAAAAAAAAAAAAAAAAAAAAAAAGCGGTAGCGTGCGTTGTTTCTGTTCATAATGTCAGTGGATCGAGAGCAGGTGGTATAAAATATTTTTATAGCCTCTTCTGTCTGAATGCTGAAGACGTGAATGTAATGGTAGCGCAGATTCAATCTATTTCGCTTTGTGACACACCGATATCAAAATTTTATCCAGTAACGATTTTGCGGCAGATTTCCTGCAGACTGTCCTCCTCTGGACGCCGTATGCGGCAAAGCTCCGGGATCCATTTGCTGGCTACTGGCAGCGGCCGTGGCGACAGCAGCGGCGCTGCACTCCCCCGTTCTTTATCGAAAGCGCCTGCTACCGCTCATCGCTTTTGATGATTTAAAACGCTTTATTATTAAATGTTGCTCCACAGAAAATTTCTACAATTTCCATTCACGCTCAAAAGCAACGGAGACAGACGCCCTGATTAGTAGGCGGGTATTATATTACATTAATCGGCAAGAGCTTAGTATGGCCCGAAATTAATTTTATAGACTGGGACGAAATTAAACCACCTCACTACATTCGATGAATTTATAAATGCTTCATACCTCGTTTCTTTTCCTTTCAAACTCAATTATTTGTGCAACTTTTGGTCAATGTTTGGATGTTTTCGTCAAGCCAGAGTGAGCGTCTGTGGTGTAAAGTGTATTACAGTTCTTGTTTCATTCCTTATGGTAAGTCTATGCGATAAACTGTGTGAATACCTTGCAATGCATGCTCTGTAGCAGTGCAGGAACACTGCACATTTGGAGTTCCATGTATGGGTTCATGAAGTATTTATTGTTGATCGGAAGTGATAGTTAAGGTCATCAGATTTAAACCAGAAAAATTTGTCGTTTTGAAGGTTTCAGAGAACGGAAAGGAATTGCTAACGCCGGTGTTAGAAAACGTCTACAGTTAAATGCTATTGCAAAAATTTAGAAGAAGGGAACTACATTAATGAACATGTGCACTTCATAAACAACCTTCTGACATGTTAGACCTATATGACGAACAAAGCTCAAATTTATATCGTTGACAGTCGGTTTGAATCTTTTCAGGGTCTATTTTACAGTGAAGCACCTTGGAATTCGCAAAGCAGAAATCCATGATATTAACTTAATTTACTAAGTCGAAATCGGACGAAGATTGATGTTTAAAGGCATTCTTCAGATTTCGCATAAGAAATTTTTACTAGCAGTTTGCAACTCCATTAATTAAAATGGAAAATAAAAGGTTGTACTCAGCGGCTTCTACCGTGATTCGAACTGCTATGTCTTATAGTACAAGCACTGCAACGCACAAGGGAACCTCTGAGCTAACGACACACTGGCGGCCAGAGGCGGAATATAGTCACTGCGATGTTGCCTGAGCCTCAAAACGCAACCTTAAACACACGAACAGAGGAGGTGGAGATTACTGTTTTAACGTCCCGTCGACAACGATGTCATTAGAGACGGAGCACAAGCTCGGATTAGGGAAGGATGGGGAAGGAAATCGGCCGTGCCCTTCCTAAGGAACCATCCCGGCATTTGCCTGAAGCGATTTAGGGAAATCATTGAAAACCTAAATCAGGATGGCCGGGCGCGGGATTGCACCGTCGTCCTCCCGAATGCACACACAAACAGGTGTTACTTATGTGAAGAACGCCATTCTTGGAGTCCAGAAATTAAATATACTTTCTAATTGTGTCATCTTGCAGTGGATTATATCGTACGAGTCTTCGATGTGGAAAACGAATGTCAAATGAATTTAGCGAGGTAACGCCGACCTACACCCGGAAGTAAATGCACTATCAGAGTGTTGACAAATACTTGCTACGACGCTGCCATTTCTAGGCTCTCTGACGAGGCAGCTCTTCAGCGAAATGCTTGCCGTGATTCTCCGATACAGTTCTTCAGAGTGGAGACGCGCGCGCACGTTTGGTTTTTATGCGGCGTTCTCCCCTGATGGTTTCTGACGTCGCCTTCTGGGCTATGTATACATATGAGACATTCAATTATCATTAATCCAGAATGATACAAGTTTCAGCTTCCGGCGTGGAAGAAGGCTGTTGACGCCGACATTATATCATTTCAACGTAGGGAAAGCAAAACGGATCATTCAATGTTTCTCATTCAACATAAAGCATGTGAGATAATTTTCCGTAACGTTCATAATCATCTAAAAATACAAACGAAGTAAAAATACACCGGAAGCTTATTCGAATTGAATATAACGCTTTGCACCTCGATGTCGAATTTGTCCACTTGCAATCTTTTGCAGCATACACATAGAATGTCATGATTACCACGAGAATGAAGAAATATGTTGGTAAGGATGGAAGCAAGAAGAGACGCAGTCAACAAATATTCTATTCCTCATGGCATTCATTTCATTTGACACGTAAGAAGAGGTAAAGCGGGAATTTACTTTCGTTAACACGAAAGATATGCCGCACATATTGATAACGAGGAAGTCTGCGTCTTCATACGTTTCCTCCTTGAAATCTGTATGCTCTATTATATACTAAGTAGCCCGATCATTGTTTCAGTAATGTTACCCTCTTGTTTGACCCCGTAACGATGAACAGATTCCAAATGCATGTCTCCCTTCCTGGGTTGTTTTTTGTGTTTTATTGCTTGGAATTCCTGAAGCAGACCACTGTGCCTTGCCCCCTCGTGGGTTAGGTCTCAAAACTAAACCGCTTTGTATCCAATGGCATAATTTATTCAGACAGCATCAGCATAAGACTATCAAACAAAGCCTTCCATTTACAGTTGCAGCACTCTAACCAGCACTGACCAAAGTGTAATCCACGGTCATGGTCCTAAATTACCAGCTGTCTGCTACTGTGGCAGAGTCCGTACTACACTGTCGATTCCGCAGCACCATTTTATCTGGTAACACTGTGTAGTTGCACAGTTGTGCTACCAGGTCTGTCCTCACACTGTCAACTTTATGTATCTCACTTCTCCTGTAGCGTAGATCACGAGGAGCCGAAGTAAATGAGTGTATTCTGCATGACGTAACATTCAGTATTCCCTTCTTTCATAGCCACTCTTCATGTGCATCGATATCAAATAGGAATGCGAAAACTCTTGCGAGTGAGAGAATGACAATAACAATCGTAACAAGAACAAGCAAATAATGAATGATGTTTATTCCAACGCAGAACGAGAATGGCTTTAAATATAAAAATCTGTATCTATATCTATATCCATATCTATTGATCTTTGAGTTGGCATAATGCAAATATATTCTTAGCATTTAGTTACTGAATTTAGTTCTGGATGTTTGCAGAGAAAAGGAAAAGTCGGTACTTCTCGCTAGTGTAATATAATGTGAACCAGCAACTACCCTTTCCTTAGAACACGACTCAAGCAGGTCCTCAAGTAGGTAGCAAGGCACTGCTGCATTCTGTTCCCTGACATTGCTCTGATGACGGTTAATGCAGATAGTTCCGATTATGAAATACAAAACGTATTGCAGGTTAGTTCCTAGGATAGTAACATTAAATTTGCGTTGTAGACGGCACATGAACGTGACGACTATCCATATTACTCATCAATATAAAAAGACAATATTTAGGGAATTTAGCAGGATTACTCAAAATGAATTCTGAAATTGGGTGACTGACTGCACAGGTGCTAAACGTCGTCAAGAGTATACGATGTCCTAATCGCATTAGGAATATGAAGATCGTCTTCGACAGCTCTCAACTTTCACATTGCTATCTCCACCCTACTCCAGACAGCCCTCGGTGGAGTTGTACTACGTTGCCGATGTTATGGAAGGCCTTCAAACCGACAACAGACCACATATTGAAAAATACAAGCGAATTTCTTGCAGCGTAAGCTTATTGTAACTAATCTAAAAATTATTGGAGAGGAACATTGTCCTATTCAAAAAAAGTAAAATGTTACACACTGTTGACGTCAAACGGACATTATCTATGTCCTGTCTTGTGTCCTACTCATCTATAATATCAAGTGTACTATGAAAATGATTATATATAATGGATGATAGGGTAATGCATTGATACCAGATGGTGGGGGCCGGCCGGTGTGGCCGTGCGGTTCTAGGCGCTTCAGTCTGGAACCGCGTGACCGCTACGGTCGCAGGTTCGAATCCTGCCTCGGGCATGGATGTGAGTGATGTCCTTAGGTTAGTTTGGTTTAAGTAGTTCTAAGTTCTAGGGGACTGATGACCTTAGAAGTTAAGTCCCATAGTGCTCAGAGCCATTTGAACCATTTGAACTATTTAACACAAAATGACATTAAAAATTAAAGTTATTCACGAGCAGCTAGTTGAGAATATGTATGAACATTAAATGACACGACGAACTGAAATAATATGACGAAGAGTTCAGCGCTCACTGGAAATAGAGCCCCACACATATCGTTGTTGACTACACACAAAGAGACGTCAGCTACCGAATTTTTCTCCACCAGCTGCTCAGAATAGCATCTTGAACTTACAGTCATCTCGCAAATAGTTCTGTGTCTCACTGGGAGTTAAAAACGTCAGATATCGTTAGTGTTGACAACGAACGAAAATACATTAAAAATCAAAATTATTATCCACCAGCAGATAGGTGTTCTCATGATAGAGCTTGATAATACATAATTAAATCTTTAGTGCCGGGCCAGGATTCGATCCCATTCACGCGTAATATGTGAAGGTGTTGAGGAATCTGCAGTTTTGAACAAACAACAAATTGTAGCCGAGCTGTATTGCCACGAAGGGATCAAATTCCGCGTTAAGGGCGGTCTGAGTTGCATTCCCAGTTTAGAACCAATTTTATCGACATACAGAAGCTCAAATAAAAGATGGAATAAGTGTCCTGTGACCATACATAGCGTTTGTGTCGTCACTTGAAATAAATAACTAGTATAAGAAAGGTTACTGGTGATAGAGTTTCTACATGTCGCCACTCCAGACTTTATTGTGGTTCAACCTACCGCCTACTTGGTAAAGAAGGAATATCATCTTTAATGTGAATTTTCAGACCACGCAGCCATTATATCTCCTCACTTGGTGTAGCCAGGAGAGAATGGAATCTGTCTCTCCCTATCTAAAATCATTGACGGAAGTGGGAATCGAACCCAGACCATAGGTATAACAACCTACCATCCGTCCAACAGACCACGAAATCCTCTTCTCTGCGAGTCATTTTTCTATCGTAACGCAGTTGCGCCACACTGGATGAGAATTCTGACACACAGGCTCCCTGTAGTAATTTGCAGCATGCTCAGTAAATTCATTTACTTGGTTGACCGAATCACCATGAACTAGCTGCCTCGGCTACCCAGTGCATACATTCGACTATTTTGTAATCACAGAAATAAAATCACGTAACTGCCACCTACACACAACTGCCAACAGTGTAGGATGCAGAAGTTTAAATAGGAAGTGTTCCTTTCCACTTGAGCTATTCTATTGCGCTATCTGTTACTAGAAAACGTCGTTCAGTCCAAAAGAAAAGCTGTAACTGTTTGGCTCTCAGAAGTCAAGACCTGGCCATATGCATAATCTCACAGTGCTGTGGAATCCAAAAGTTCTGGAGGAATAGTTACCGAGCTCTGGAGCTGCTGTAGCTACGTGTCAGCTTGTAACATAGATAAGATGTCGCGAGTTCGAATACATTCAGTGCTACATTTTTTAAAACGCAATTCTGCTCTCTGCTGAAGGTATCAATCTAATGGAACTTTGAACATAATTCCCTTCACTTCTCAACCCAAAGTAGTCGCATGTGGAAAAAGGGCTAACTACTGTGACATTTTGTTCTATTCAGGTTTAATAGACAGCAGGCAGCAGATGCATCTCGAAGATGTGCAGGGAGAGCGCATCGTGCCATAATATGTCAGAAAAGTATTTTCTATATTAGCCGTCATGTTTTAGTGATATTTTATTCTTCTTCAAACTTTGTTTGACAGCTTTAACTCAGAACAAGTTTTCTACATGCATGTAATCAATAAACTGCATGTGCATTGTCAGACTGTCATAGGTAACATCTGAGAATTCGCACATATCGTTGATGATTAATTTCTCTCTCATGTTTACTATTGTTTTAACAACACTAAAGGAAACCTTACGAAAATTGTGCACTGTATTATAAGAAATGAAATAAAACTAACCATGGTAACCTTACGACGAAAGTATCTGTAAACAAGCATGCCTCTATCGACACGAGTTAGTAAAATACTACTCACTTAGATTTTGATTGGGTCTGTGTTTAATTGGTATGCTGTGTCATACTCAAGAGGTATGCAAATGTGGCATTTCATAAATATAGTTACGTATTCCTAGAAACCCAAAATTCGCTTGTCATCAGCGGAAAGAGGCGTTACCTGTTGTGCAGCATTGTAAGTTTTTCAACATTGCACTATGAGCTGAAAGCATTTTCTTGCGATTTCCTTATTGATGTTTGATCTGACTGCTTGTAGCTCTTTCACAGAAGGGATAAAAACGTTACAGTCAGTGAGACTGGAACTGCGAACCGTAACAGACGCTTTTTCACAGCTCAGCACGTTACCACAGAGCTGGCGAGGAGGTATGGGTCTTAGCTTCCTATTACGACGGCAATAGTAACTAGAACTCGTAAACCGCTATTTGAATGTCGAGATTAGTTGCGGTTTCCACCTGCAACGACTTTCCTGGGCTGGAAACCGTGAATTTTCAATCTTTTGTTACCCTGCAAGCGATAATAACTCGGATTATTCAATGGAAATGACAGGTAAAATCAAGTGAACTTTGAGGCTTAATTCCGTGCACACCAGGAAGTAACTCGTCGATCACAGGGTTGCCAAACATACGTTGCCTTGTTGCCAAATCTCAGTTACAGTACCAGCAGGAAGAAGACGAACCGATGTGATGCCACAGCGGTCTGGGAAGTGACCATAGCTGGTGTCTCCAAGTCACGGCTGTTACGGCCTGGAATACGTAATGCGTCTGATTCGCTTTCTGTAACTAGGTTTAGGGACTGGAGCGTAGTTACTAATAATACTCAGAACTGACTGCAAACTGAGCATCATAAATCAGTAACTCTCATTGTTGTTTTTATATTTCTTTCGTAAGTGTACTCAAAACTAAGAAAGTCATTCACAGGCGTTTTCGTGCCTCGCCGATAGTCGAGCACAACATACAAATAAAAATAAAAAAGAATGTGTGTGTGTGTGTGTGTGTGTGTGTTTGTGAGAGAGAGAGAGAGAGAGAGAGAGAAATAAAAAGCAATGAGAGAGAGTGTAAAAAATTGTTGTAAAGAAATTGAATCAAGGTATTTAAAGAAATCTTTCATTAAAATGACACGTTCCATATCATTACGAAATGTCGTATTCATGATCTATGGAACAAGAGTTAATCTAATGTAATCTAATCTAATCTAATCACATCATATTGATGATTAGCCATGAAGAGTCATGACTTACCGAAATTTTGGCCAATACCAGTAACCAAATCTAAACTTGAAAATAAAAGACGACAATTTTTGTAATAAACCGTGACTCCTATCAAGACCCTTTCGTCCCTGTTATCGAACCACGAAAGATGTCTGATATACCTCCATTCTGAAGTAACAAAGTGTGCATGCATTTAAAGATGAAGTGCATGATATGAAGTGCTGTGACGGAGATACGAACCCAACACGTAATCCGATTGTTAACTAAGAAAAATCAAATGTTACGTATCGGTTTTTCTTACGAGCCGCTAGGTGTCTGAATCTAAAATAAGGATACAAACTTTTGTGCCTAAGCGACAATCGAACTGCACACCTACCGTGCATCCACGAATATAGCTTAAGTTTCAGTTGCTTACTCATGAACAGTAAGATGTGTGCGTGTTTGACCAGAAATAACGACACCTGTTGCCATTGTTGGAAACACATGAACAGACATTGAAATTTCGCGTTAATTTTCACTAGCAGGTGGGTGTGCACTTGATAAAGCTAGAAATGAAATTATGAATATTTTTGTACTGGATCAGGTTTCAGACCCACATACTTCCCTTTGGAGGAGACCTAGAGAAGATTGCAGTCTTGGGAAAAAGGAACGAAATGACTGAACTATACTGTTCCGAGAGATTCAGATCCTCGAAAGAGGAGATACGAATTCGAATCACAGTCCAGCACCAAATTTTTAAACGTCTCTAGTTCAATCAAGTACAAGTAAAATAAGAGCCCTGTCCCTTTAAATGGCTATCGGTTCATCAAATAAAATAAAATTTTCTAATGTAAGTAAGCTTACTGGCGACTGTATTTCTGTTTACCATGACTTCCGCTGTGTCATTTCCCAACGTAAACCGGCTCTGCCCAGTTGGTAATGAAGGAACGTGATGTTTAATGCGGATTCTGGATTATAACGTCTTTCTCTTGAGGTTACCAGAGGTAAAATAAATCTGTTTGTGCCTCTTAAAAGTAAATGCCTGAACCCACGCATTGCACCTGTGATAGCTCGTTCCACCATACCATTGTGGCCACATTACCCAGCCCCAAGAGTGTGCTGTAACGGATGATGTGCTTAGCTTACAAAATTAGTCACGGTGGAAAAAATGCGAGTCTATTAAATGGTCGATTAGAAGCAAGTTTCTGACGCAGAGATTATGCTATTCTCATGTCATCAGGATGTAAAGACTCTTCTAGGCATCATAGGCTGGATGTGAAGCCATTTTGATTTTTCACAAATTCAGCAAATTTCTTAGTTCGAGAAAATCCACTGTGAAGTGTGAAGTTGCCGGATAATTCGATTATTACTGTTATTATTAATATCATTTTATTCATACCGCTGCTGTAACACAAGTGCTTGAACTTCATTTAATGCCTTTTGGCCACTATAGATGTAGTTTCTCATGAACAGGTTCTTTCCCTGTCTACGGAATCCTTTTCATGTTAATATCAAACACCAGCAATTACTCGTAGATTACTTTAAAACTAAAGTAATTGACCAAGACGTTACTTGGTAACAAAAACGCCCAAGTACAAAATTTTCGCAATATTAGTTCAAATTTAATATTCGCTTCTATAATGTAGGAAAGTATTTCACAGTCGCAAAACTCGCATCCGAAACGTTGACCTTACACTTAGTCGCTGACCATAAATTCTAGCTCAGAGTGACACCAGTTTAAATAACCTAATGTAGTGAAGACTGTTTGCCAGTGCTCTTTCTCACCGGAAAATACGCAATTCACTCATTTGGCTCCATAAGTACACTGTAACAGTAATTTCTGTGTGAACTTTGTCAGTAAGCTTTTGCCTTCCAACCGGCAAAATACGGCAGATTACGGCCGGTAAACAATTCACAAACCACGATTTAGTGCCAATAAGACGATTTCTTTAAACATTGTCGAAGCTGAGGGAATTTAGTTTCTGCTTAAATCGTCTTAAGCAGCAACAATCACAGATATTTCAAATAGGAAAAAGCTGAATATCCAGGTACGAAGGTTGTAAAACAAACTTCCCACAGTTTGTGTCAGGTTGATCTTTTCGTCTGATAACACTGCTTAAGTATTTTGTCTAAGAGGTATCACAAGTAGTATCCTTGTAGCTGTGGGAATCATTGGTTGAAAACGAGTTTAACACCAATGGGTACAGTGCTGCTAAATTTTCACAATTATTATCAAACTAAGTCTGAGTTCATCCACAAACTGAGGCATATTTATAATATTGGAGCTAGACTGTGTATCCTTGTCTTTCTTGAGTGGTCGTTGGAAGGCGTTTACACACACGTATACAATACTATGAATACTTCGAACGCTATGGTTAACGTTGCTCTCATAAACTACTTTTTTTTTAATTCTTCTGGGTCTTCAGCGTGCAATATGTGTTGTAGATACAGTCTCAGACCAAAAAATTGACCGCCGAGTCGTTCACGTAAGGTGGACAATACAGTCGTGCTCCTCTCAGAATTCTATGTCTGGCAATATGCTCGATCTAGCAACATGTAGACTGCGGCACTTCCCAGAGGAAGTCTTGACTCCAGTCTTAGTACATTACTCTTGACTACGACCGTAGTCTTGAGGTAAAACGCGAGACCAGCTAATATGATATTGTAGATTCGCTTGAATTACACTCATAGCTTCAGCACCGAGAGGAAAGGGGCGATAAATATTTTGTCGATATGTGCTTTCGGTCGCCAGACGTCATATTAGCTGGTCTCGCGTTTTACCTGAAGACTACGGTCGTGTTCCAGCAGCGGTTTGAATAAAATGATGGTAATAATAACAGTAATAATCGAATTATCCGGCAACTTCACACTTCACAGTGGATTTTCTCGAACTAAGAAATTTGCTGAATTTGTGAAAAATCAAAATGGCTTCACATCCAGCCCATGATGCCTAGAAGAGTTTTTACATCCTGATGACATGAGAATAGCATAATCTCTGCGTCAGAAGCTTGCTTCTACTCGACCATTTAATAGACTCGCATTTTTTCCACCGTGACTAATTTTGTAAGCTAAGCACATCATCCGTTACAGCACACTCTTGGGGCTGGGTAATGTGGCCACAATGGTATGGTGGAACGAGCTATCACAGGTGCAATGCGTGGGTTCAGGCATTTACTTTTAAGAGGCACAAACAGATTTATTTTACCTCTGGTAACCTCAAGAGAAAGACGTTATAATCCAGAATCCGCATTAAACATCACGTTCCTTCATTACCAACTGGGCAGAGCCGGTTTACGTTGGGAAATGACACAGCGGAAGTCATGGTAAACAGAAATACAGTCGCCAGTAAGCTTACTTACATTAGAAAATTTTATTTTATTTGATGAACCGATAGCCATTTAAAGGGACAGGGCTCTTATTTTATTTGTACTTGATTGAACTAGAGACGTTTAAAAATTTGGTGCTGGACTGTGATTCGAATTCGTATCTCCTCTTTCGAGGATCTGAATCTCTCGGAACAGTATAGTTCAGTCATTTCGTTCCTTTTCCCAAGACTGCAATCTTCTCTAGGTCTCCTCCAAAGGTAAGTATGTGGGTCTGAAACCTGATCCAGTACAAAAATATTCATAATTTCATTTCTAGCTTTATCAAGTGCACACCCACCAGCTAGTGAAAATTAACGCGCAATTTCAATGTCTGTTCATGTGTTTCCAACAATGGCAACAGGTGTCGTTATTTCTGGTCAAACACGCACACATCTTACTGTTCATGAGTAAGCAACTGAAACTTAAGCTATATTCGTGGATGCACGGTAGGTGTGCAGTTCGATTGTCGCTTAGGCACAAAAGTTTGTATCCTTATTTTAGATTCAGACACCTAGCGGCTCGTAAGAAAAACCGATACGTAACATTTGATTTTTCTTAGTTAACAATCGGATTACGTGTTGGGTTCGTATCTCCGTCACAGACCTTCACATCATGCACTTCATCTTTAAATGCATGCACACTTCGTTACTTCAGAATGGAGGTATATCAGACATCTTTCGTGGTTCAATAACAGGGACGAAAGGGTCTTGATAGGAGTCACGGTTTATTACAAAAATTGTCGTCTTTTATTTTCAAGTTTAGATTTGGTTACTGGTATTGGCCAAAATTTCGGTAAGTCATGACTCTTCATGGCTAATCATCAATATGATGTGATTAGATTAGATTAGATTACATTAGATTAACTCTTGTTCCATAGATCATGAATACGACATTTCGTAATGATATGGAACGTGTCATTTTAATGAAAGATTTCTTTAAATACCTTGATTCAATTTCTTTACAACAATTTTTTACACTCTCTCTCATTGCTTTTTATTTCTCTCTCTCTCTCTCTCTCTCTCTCTCTCACAAACACACACACACACACACACACATACACACATTCTTTTTTATTTTTATTTGTATGTTGTGCTCGACTATCGGCGAGGCACGAAAACGCCTGTGAATGACTTTCTTAGTTTTGAGTACACTTACGAAAGAAATATAAAAACAACAATGAGAGTTACTGATTTATGATGCTCAGTTTGCAGTCAGTTCTGAGTATTATTAGTAACTACGCTCCAGTCCCTAAACCTAGTTACAGAAAGCGAATCAGACGCATTACGTATTCCAGGCCGTAGCAGCCGTGACTTGGAGACACCAGCTATGGTCACTTCCCAGACCGCTGTGGCATCACATGGGTTCGTCTTCTTCCTGCTGGTACTGTAACTGAGATTTGGCAACAAGGCAACGTATGTTTGGCAACCCTGTGATCGACGAGTTACTTCCTGGTGTGCACGGAATTAAGCCTCAAAGTTCACTTGATTTTACCTGTCATTTCCATTGAATAATCCGAGTTATTATCGCTTGCAGGGTAACAAAAGATTGAAAATTTACGGTTTCCAGCCCAGGAAAGTCGTTGCAGGTGGAAACCGCAACTAATCTCGACATTCAAATAGCGGTTTACGAGTTCTAGTTACTATTGCCGTCGTAATAGGAAGCTAAGACCCATACCTCCTCGCCAGCTCTGTGGTAACGTGCTGAGCTGTGAAAAAGCGTCTGTTACGGTTCGCAGTTCCAGTCTCACTGACTGTAACGTTTTTATCCCTTCTGTGAAAGAGCTACAAGCAGTCAGATCAAACATCAATAAGGAAATCGCAAGAAAATGCTTTCAGCTCATAGTGCAATGTTGAAAAACTTACAATGCTGCACAACAGGTAACGCCTCTTTCCGCTGATGACAAGCGAATTTTGGGTTTCTAGGAATACGTAACTATATTTATGAAATGCCACATTTGCATACCTCTTGAGTATGACACAGCATACCAATTAAACACAGACCCAATCAAAATCTAAGTGAGTAGTATTTTACTAACTCGTGTCGATAGAGGCATGCTTGTTTACAGATACTTTCGTCGTAAGGTTACCATGGTTAGTTTTATTTCATTTCTTATAATACAGTGCACAATTTTCGTAAGGTTTCCTTTAGTGTTGTTAAAACAATAGTAAACATGAGAGAGAAATTAATCATCAACGATATGTGCGAATTCTCAGATGTTACCTATGACAGTCTGACAATGCACATGCAGTTTATTGATTACATGCATGTAGAAAACTTGTTCTGAGTTAAAGCTGTCAAACAAAGTTTGAAGAAGAATAAAATATCACTAAAACATGACGGCTAATATAGAAAATACTTTTCTGACATATTATGGCACGATGCGCTCTCCCTGCACATCTTCGAGATGCATCTGCTGCCTGCTGTCTATTAAACCTGAATAGAACAAAATGTCACAGTAGTTAGCCCTTTTTCCACATGCGACTACTTTGGGTTGAGAAGTGAAGGGAATTATGTTCAAAGTTCCATTAGATTGATACCTTCAGCAGAGAGCAGAATTGCGTTTTAAAAAATGTAGCACTGAATGTATTCGAACTCGCGACATCTTATCTATGTTACAAGCTGACACGTAGCTACAGCAGCTCCAGAGCTCGGTAACTATTCCTCCAGAACTTTTGGATTCCACAGCACTGTGAGATTATGCATATGGCCAGGTCTTGACTTCTGAGAGCCAAACAGTTACAGCTTTTCTTTTGGACTGAACGACGTTTTCTAGTAACAGATAGCGCAATAGAATAGCTCAAGTGGAAAGGAACACTTCCTATTTAAACTTCTGCATCCTACACTGTTGGCAGTTGTGTGTAGGTGGCAGTTACGTGATTTTATTTCTGTGATTACAAAATAGTCGAATGTATGCACTGGGTAGCCGAGGCAGCTAGTTCATGGTGATTCGGTCAACCAAGTAAATGAATTTACTGAGCATGCTGCAAATTACTACAGGGAGCCTGTGTGTCAGAATTCTCATCCAGTGTGGCGCAACTGCGTTACGATAGAAAAATGACTCGCAGAGAAGAGGATTTCGTGGTCTGTTGGACGGATGGTAGGTTGTTATACCTATGGTCTGGGTTCGATTCCCACTTCCGTCAATGATTTTAGATAGGGAGAGACAGATTCCATTCTCTCCTGGCTACACCAAGTGAGGAGATATAATGGCTGCGTGGTCTGAAAATTCACATTAAAGATGATATTCCTTCTTTACCAAGTAGGCGGTAGGTTGAACCACAATAAAGTCTGGAGTGGCGACATGTAGAAACTCTATCACCAGTAACCTTTCTTATACTAGTTATTTATTTCAAGTGACGACACAAACGCTATGTATGGTCACAGGACACTTATTCCATCTTGTATTTGAGCTTCTGTATGTCGATAAAATTGGTTCTAAACTGGGAATGCAACTCAGACCGCCCTTAACGCGGAATTTGATCCCTTCGTGGCAATACAGCTCGGCTACAATTTGTTGTTTGTTCAAAACTGCAGATTCCTCAACACCTTCACATATTACGCGTGAATGGGATCGAATCCTGGCCCGGCACTAAAGATTTAATTATGTATTATCAAGCTCTATCATGAGAACACCTATCTGCTGGTGGATAATAATTTTGATTTTTAATGTATTTTCATTCGTTGTCAACACTAACGATATCTGACGTTTTTAACTCCCAGTGAGACACAGAACTATTTGCGAGATGACTGTAAGTTCAAGATGCTATTCTGAGCAGCTGGTGGAGAAAAATTCGGTAGCTGACGTCTCTTTGTGTGTAGTCAACAACGATATGTGTGGGGCTCTATTCCCAGTGAGCGCTGAACTCTTCGTCATATTATTTCAGTTCGTCGTGTCATTTAATGTTCATACATATTCTCAACTAGCTGCTCGTGAATAACTTTAATTTTTAATGTCATTTTGTGTTAAATAGTTCAAATGGTTCAAATGGCTCTGAGCACTATGGGACTTAACTTCTAAGGTCATCAGTCCCCTAGAACTTAGAACTACTTAAACCAAACTAACCTAAGGACATCACTCACATCCATGCCCGAGGCAGGATTCGAACCTGCGACCGTAGCGGTCACGCGGTTCCAGACTGAAGCGCCTAGAACCGCACGGCCACACCGGCCGGCCCCCACCATCTGGTATCAATGCATTACCCTATCATCCATTATATATAATCATTTTCATAGTACACTTGATATTATAGATGAGTAGGACACAAGACAGGACATAGATAATGTCCGTTTGACGTCAACAGTGTGTAACATTTTACTTTTTTTGAATAGGACAATGTTCCTCTCCAATAATTTTTAGATTAGTTACAATAAGCTTACGCTGCAAGAGAATTCGCTTGTATTTTTCAATATGTGGTCTGTTGTCGGTTTGAAGGCCTTCCATAACATCGGCAACGTAGTACAACTCCACCGAGGGCTGTCTGGAGTAGGGTGGAGATAGCAATGTGAAAGTTGAGAGCTGTCGAAGACGATCTTCATATTCCTAATGCGATTAGGACATCGTATACTCTTGACGACGTTTAGCACCTGTGCAGTCAGTCACCCAATTTCAGAATTCATTTTGAGTAATCCTGCTAAATTCCCTAAATATTGTCTTTTTATATTGATGAGTAATATGGATAGTCGTCACGTTCATGTGCCGTCTACAACGCAAATTTAATGTTACTATCCTAGGAACTAACCTGCAATACGTTTTGTATTTCATAATCGGAACTATCTGCATTAACCGTCATCAGAGCAATGTCAGGGAACAGAATGCAGCAGTGCCTTGCTACCTACTTGAGGACCTGCTTGAGTCGTGTTCTAAGGAAAGGGTAGTTGCTGGTTCACATTATATTACACTAGCGAGAAGTACCGACTTTCCTTTTCTCTGCAAACATCCAGAACTAAATTCAGTAACTAAATGCTAAGAATATATTTGCATTGTGCCAACTCAAAGATCAATAGATATGGATATAGATATAGATACAGATTTTTATATTTAAAGCCATTCTCGTTCTGCGTTGGAATAAACATCATTCATTATTTGCTTGTTCTTGTTACGATTGTTATTGTCATTCTCTCACTCGCAAGAGTTTTCGCATTCCTATTTGATATCGATGCACATGAAGAGTGGCTATGAAAGAAGGGAATACTGAATGTTACGTCATGCAGAATACACTCATTTACTTCGGCTCCTCGTGATCTACGCTACGGGAGAAGTGAGATACATAAAGTTGACAGTGTGAGGACAGACCTGGTAGCACAACTGTGCAACTACACAGTGTTACCAGATAAAATGGTGCTGCGGAATCGACAGTGTAGTACGGACTTTGCCACAGTAGCAGACAGCTGGTAATTTAGGACCATGACCGTGGATTACACTTTGGTCAGTGCTGGTTAGAGTGCTGCAACTGTAAATGGAAGGCTTTGTTTGATAGTCTTATGCTGATGCTGTCTGAATAAATTATGCCATTGGATACAAAGCGGTTTAGTTTTGAGACCTAACCCACGAGGGGGCAAGGCACAGTGGTCTGCTTCAGGAATTCCAAGCAATAAAACACAAAAAACAACCCAGGAAGGGAGACATGCATTTGGAATCTGTTCATCGTTACGGGGTCAAACAAGAGGGTAACATTACTGAAACAATGATCGGGCTACTTAGTATATAATAGAGCATACAGATTTCAAGGAGGAAACGTATGAAGACGCAGACTTCCTCGTTATCAATATGTGCGGCATATCTTTCGTGTTAACGAAAGTAAATTCCCGCTTTACCTCTTCTTACGTGTCAAATGAAATGAATGCCATGAGGAATAGAATATTTGTTGACTGCGTCTCTTCTTGCTTCCATCCTTACCAACATATTTCTTCATTCTCGTGGTAATCATGACATTCTATGTGTATGCTGCAAAAGATTGCAAGTGGACAAATTCGACATCGAGGTGCAAAGCGTTATATTCAATTCGAATAAGCTTCCGGTGTATTTTTACTTCGTTTGTATTTTTAGATGATTATGAACGTTACGGAAAATTATCTCACATGCTTTATGTTGAATGAGAAACATTGAATGATCCGTTTTGCTTTCCCTACGTTGAAATGATATAATGTCGGCGTCAACAGCCTTCTTCCACGCCGGAAGCTGAAACTTGTATCATTCTGGTTTAATGATAATTGAATGTCTCATATGTATACATAGCCCAGAAGGCGACGTCAGAAACCATCAGGGGAGAACGCCGCATAAAAACCAAACGTGCGCGCGCGTCTCCACTCTGAAGAACTGTATCGGAGAATCACGGCAAGCATTTCGCTGAAGAGCTGCCTCGTCAGAGAGCCTAGAAATGGCAGCGTCGTAGCAAGTATTTGTCAACACTCTGATAGTGCATTTACTTCCGGGTGTAGGTCGGCGTTACCTCGCTAAATTCACTTGACATTCGTTTTCCACATCGAAGACTCGTACGATATAATCCACTGCAAGATGACACAATTAGAAAGTATATTTAATTTCTGGACTCCAAGAATGGCGTTCTTCACATAAGTAACACCTGTTTGTGTGTGCATTCGGGAGGACGACGGTGCAATCCCGCGCCCGGCCATCCTGATTTAGGTTTTCAATGATTTCCCTAAATCGCTTCAGGCAAATGCCGGGATGGTTCCTTAGGAAGGGCACGGCTGATTTCCTTCCCCATCCTTCCCTAATCCGAGCTTGTGCTCCGTCTCTAATGACATCGTTGTCGACGGGACGTTAAAACAGTAATCTCCACCTCCTCTGTTCGTGTGTTTAAGGTTGCGTTTTGAGGCTCAGGCAACATCGCAGTGACTATATTCCGCCTCTGGCCGCCAGTGTGTCGTTAGCTCAGAGGTTCCCTTGTGCGTTGCAGTGCTTGTACTATAAGACATAGCAGTTCGAATCACGGTAGAAGCCGCTGAGTACAACCTTTTATTTTCCATTTTAATTAATGGAGTTGCAAACTGCTAGTAAAAATTTCTTATGCGAAATCTGAAGAATGCCTTTAAACATCAATCTTCGTCCGATTTCGACTTAGTAAATTAAGTTAATATCATGGATTTCTGCTTTGCGAATTCCAAGGTGCTTCACTGTAAAATAGACCCTGAAAAGATTCAAACCGACTGTCAACGATATAAATTTGAGCTTTGTTCGTCATATAGGTCTAACATGTCAGAAGGTTGTTTATGAAGTGCACATGTTCATTAATGTAGTTCCCTTCTTCTAAATTTTTGCAATAGCATTTAACTGTAGACGTTTTCTAACACCGGCGTTAGCAATTCCTTTCCGTTCTCTGAAACCTTCAAAACGACAAATTTTTCTGGTTTAAATCTGATGACCTTAACTATCACTTCCGATCAACAATAAATACTTCATGAACCCATACATGGAACTCCAAATGTGCAGTGTTCCTGCACTGCTACAGAGCATGCATTGCAAGGTATTCACACAGTTTATCGCATAGACTTACCATAAGGAATGAAACAAGAACTGTAATACACTTTACACCATAGACGCTCACTCTGGCTTGACGAAAACATCCAAACATTGACCAAAAGTTGCACAAATAATTGAGTTTGAAAGGAAAAGAAACGAGGTATGAAGCATTTATAAATTCATCGAATGTAGTGAGGTGGTTTAATTTCGTCCCAGTCTATAAAATTAATTTCGGGCCATACTCAGCTCTTGCCGATTAATGTAATATAATACCCGCCTACTAATCAGGGCGTCTGTCTCCGTTGCTTTTGAGCGTGAATGGAAATCGTAGAAATTTTCTGTGGAGCAACATTTAATAATAAAGCGTTTTAAATCATCAAAAGCGATGAGCGGTAGCAGGCGCTTTCGATAAAGAACGGGGGAGTGCAGCGCCGCTGCTGTCGCCACGGCCGCTGCCAGTAGCCAGCAAATGGATCCCGGAGCTTTGCCGCATACGGCGTCCAGAGGAGGACAGTCTGCAGGAAATCTGCCGCAAAATCGTTACTGGATAAAATTTTGATATCGGTGTGTCACAAAGCGAAATAGATTGAATCTGCGCTACCATTACATTCACGTCTTCAGCATTCAGACAGAAGAGGCTATAAAAAAATTTTATACCACCTGCTCTCGATCCACTGACATTATGAACAGAAACAACGCACGCTACCGCTAGACCACAGGCGTAATCAGCCTAGCATTTCTCTATCATGGGACAAGTTTTCCTCCAGGAAGTGCCGCAGTCTACAGTGTTGCCAGATTGTGCAGATAACCGGCCTTAGAGAATTAGCGAGTTGGCCAGTTTTTTTGTCCCATGTCGCGATCGGCGCGGACTTAGCCTCTGAAGCGGCCGGCCGCCGGTCAAGTTTTATGTCAAAGAGTGTACTTCAAAGGGGAGGGACAAGCAACTCCTCTGTGGCTGGCCTTTCCACATTTTCCACAAGTGACTTCACCGTGACGCCCAAGAGCAATATGCCCAAAATTCTGGCATTTAGAACAGCGCATTGAGTTCGGGACAAAAGTCCGCACACTTAGCTGTAGGAAACCTGCCTTAACGTGCTCAGAAAGTTTCGCGCTAGTGAATGTCAGGATAAAGGTGTGAGATTTTTCAAGTTTCCCAGCCACTCTTCATTACGTTTTCCACATCGACTATATCTTCTGGAGCCCACTCACCTTTCAATTCCCCCTTGGGAATGTGTACTAGATCCCTGCAAGTAGAAATATCTTTGCTGTAGTACAAGGTGTGGTACAGTTCAGTTTCTATTGCATACCCCCTGAGACTTAAGCTTTTCGAGGTATAGTTGCTTGCTGGAAATTAGAAGTTTGCAGTAACGGTGTCCCATTGCGCAAGCATGTAATTGATTTTAAAGAGCCACAGATTCCCTCAAGATGATAATGATCGTTTATGGCGGAGGGTACTAAACAGCAAGGTTATCAGCGCATTTGCATTAATGATATAGCGAAGAATATTGCGAAAATCTATGTAAAAGGAGCAATAATAAACTGTAAAACTACGTTTCATCCCACCCCAAGAATCGTAAAGCAACCACAAGAAGGTAGAGACAAGGCAGAATAAAATCATGGGTGAAATATCTCTGAAGACACTGATAAAAATGGAGAGACAACTGTGGCAGGTAGACGACTTAGAAATAGTACGAAACTCAGCCACTCTGTGGCACATTAAGATCTCACACCCAGTATTTTTGGAAGAATTCCGTACACCAAACAAAATCTTAAAACACGAACAATACTCGCCTCGTTAACACTTAAAATAGGGGGAACATCCTGTGGGAGACCCAGTTCAACCCTCAGGTCGTCACATAAAAGACACTCTGTTAAAATATATCCTACTGACAGCTGTATACCGCATCTCTCACATACTGGGGGGCTCCACCAGACGAGAGAGGAAGCCATGTGTCAATGGGCAATGTCCCATTCTAAGCTACTAAGTAAGGGCTACTTATTCAAATCGTTGCGAGCACAAGGAGGTAATTAGTGGTCGCACTGGAGTCCTTATGGCACGTATTTTATTATTCGTCACTTCCATCCACTGAGACTCCCACCACACCAACGTATGAAGTGACAGCCCGCAGAGGGACTGAAGAGCGAGCAGAGGAGGAAGTGAGCAAGTCTCCTTGGCAGTCGCATCAGCATGTTCGTTTCTCTGAATCCCTATGTGCCCTGGTACCCAGCAAAAAATGATTTCCTTCTTTTGCCTTTGCAAGAGAAGGAGAGCCTCCTACACCTGTGCTGCGTACATCTGTCCAACAGCGAGAGGGGCACTTTGAGAATTGGAGCAGATTATAAATTTTTTATCACGACGGCGTCTCGTCTGTTCCATTACCCTGAGGACAGCAACAGCTCCGCGTAATAACCTGAAAACTGCTCTGGGAGTCCTCTCTTGAGGACGTCGAGGAACACCACAGAACAACCGAAAAGATCTCACTGCTTAGAACCATCTGTATAGACAGTAATATAATCTGGTTGGTAATGTAAAATCTCATTAAATTTGATTTAAAAACATAGTCTGGGGTACAATGCTCCTTTTAAGCAGTCAGTTCTGAAAGCAATCTAGATCTTATTAGCAGCCTGGTGCATACCCTACTTCATCCCTGACTTTGGACCTTAACGCCTCACACCTGTAATAACTCAAGGCTCTCTCTTGCACTCATACCAAATGGCCGTATTGCTTGTGGGCGATGATCGAACAGTCGTTCCAGTAGCGGCTGAATAACGTAACTGGGTGCTGGTGACGTAGGAACGGACAATACCCCATATTCTTGGCGTACCACTTGAAGAAGGGGTCGAATAGACAGCGGAGGCTAACTACAAACTAACAACAGGCCTCGTGCGATAGGCCCCTGTTGACAGCCTAATATCCTCGTGATGAACTGTACCCAGCATTTTAAGGTAGGAAGGCCTTGCTGATCCAAAATCTGGCATCCGTGTTCAAGCCAGGGTCGCTCAAAATTCCTTATAACGTTGGAGAAGATGTACTCTGTCGGCTCCTTAAGACCTATGACTGGCACATTTAAGGATGTTTCAGGCCATTACACATCTCAGTTTCAGTTCTTTAAAGTGTGGCAACCATGTTAACTTTTCATCAAAAGTAAGACCTAAATACTTCACCTTTTCCTGAAAAGTGAGAACGGAGTTCCCTAGCTCTAAAACGGGTGCACTATACAGACAGCAGGAACGATTAAAATCAACACAAACCGTTTTCTCGAAATAGAATTTAAAACCTGTTGGGCCAGGCCATTCGTGCAACCGCCTGATCGTCAGTTGCAGTTGCCACGTAGCCGTAGCAAGGCTGGAGGGTGTACAGAAGATTGAAAAGTCGTAAAAAAATAGGGAACATAGTTCTGGACGTCGCACTGTGTACCTCATCCTGTTGATTGCAATAGCGAACACTGTGACACTCAGAACACGCCCGTCAGGGACACCATTCTCCTGCTTAAAACGGTCAGACAGGACATTCCCAACCTTGTATGTAAAATGTCTGTCCGAGAGAAAGGTCCGGATGAAGGCCAGTAGATGTCCACGGAATCCCCACTGATGGAGCTGCGACAAAATATTATGCCTCAAAGTGGTATTGTAGGCCTTTTCCTAATCGAAGAAAACACCGATAAGATGTTTCTTACGAAGGAAGGCCTGGTGAATTGCTGCTTCGAGCAGGGATAGGTTATCGAGCGTGAAGCGATACCTCCTGAACGCACACAGGGAGCTACTTGGTAGGGACCTGGTTTCGAGACCTCACTCTAGGCGCCGATTGACTATATGCTTCAGTGTCTTTCCTATGCAGCTTCTCAGGCTAACACTACGATAACTGCCAGGGTCTGTCCGATCCTTCCCTGGTTTTAAAATTGGAATTAAAGTAGATTATTTCCACAAGTTGGGAAAGTCACCCATCATCCAAATTTTATTGAAGAGCTGAAGGAGGATCTCCTTTTATCATTGGTCCAACTGTGGAAACATGCTGTACGTTATAAGGTCGTTTGCAGTGGTCTATCACAAGTTACTGACAATTCAGAATCCAGCTCCCACAGAGAGAAAGGCTAGTTGTATTCCTCCATGTTGGTGGAACGGAAATCAAAATCAGCCTTCTCCTGTGTCTCCCGATAGCAATGGAAGGTGGGATCCTGGTTAGAATCGGGATGAATTTATATGATTCTGCCATTGTCTGAGCTATGTCCCTCGCCGATGTTACGAGAAACTCCTGTATTCGTACAGCTGCTAATGGTGGTCGAGGGTTGTGCCTTGAGATCCGCCTCATGGCTTCCCATACTTTACGTGAAGATGTGGACCTACTGATGGAGTTAAGGAACTCTTGCCAAGACTTCTGCTTACTCTTCTAAATGATTCTCCTCGCCTTTCCACACGCAATTCGGAAGTTTGCAGGATTCTCATCGGTAGGGGATCGATTGAATCTGCACATACCCGCCTCCTGTGCCTAATTGCAAAACGACACTCATCCTTCTACCAAGCGATAGTTCGTCTCCTAGGCGTTTCCTTTGACTTTGGAATAGATGCTTCAGTGGCGTGGTGAATCACAGCTGTAATGTGATGCACGCAGTCCTGGAAGCTGCTACATTGCTGGAAAACAGATTACTGCCTGTAAAACATCCAGTTAGCCCTCTAGAACAATCATTGCGGTGGATTTCGTGATCTACTCCAGCAGGCAGATGGATCCAGATAGGGAAATGGTCGCTCCCATGGAGGTCATCGTGCAGTGCAAGACGCGTGTCTGCAAGACCAGGCGAGCAGAAGGACAGGCCTATGGCTGTAGACGCACCTGTAGTGGTGCTAAAATGTGTAGCTTGACCCGTATTAAGCAGTATGGGATCTGTTCTGTGTAGCAGATCTTCAAGTACCCGATCCTAGGGGCAAGTGGTATTAGGACCCCATAGTGCATTATGTGCATTGAAGTCTTCCAGAAGGAGAAGGGATGGGGTATTTCGTCAAGAAGATGACTGAGGACTCTACTGTCAAGAGGCTCATGGGGTGATCGGTACACAGAGCACCCGGTGATGTCAACATGGACAAATATCCAAACAGCAACCTCTTGAAGTGTTGTTGTTAGGAGAGTAGGTGAGGAGTGAAAAATGTCCTTGGCAAACACTGCAACCCCAATTTTTGCCTTGTCACCAGTAAGGTCATTCTTTCTGTAAAGGTAATAGCCTCCAAGTAAAGGTGTGTTAGTCTCTTTAAAATGAGACGTGAGCATTGAGACAAAAGGGTCTGTCCTGTATGTGGAGTGTCAATTTCTCCAGGCGAGTCCTGTGTCGATTTACATTCTATTGGTGTATGGTAGCCATTTCATTAGCATGGTCTTGATTTACCCCTGTCCTTGCACTCAGGTGGTGAGGCACTTGTAAAGCAAGGCAAGGTGGTGGGGCTGAATGGGTCTGCTGATGAGGCATCAAACTCCATAATGTCCTCATCATCAGGCAGACATGATAGAATGATGTCTGATGGTGCCCAGGTCAGCTTTTGACACTAATGCTGAGATCCTTTCCCTTCTCCCTTTCCCAGCAAGGATGATGGTGAAGAGGGTTAAGAGCCACTTTTCTTTGACGAAACTGGGCGTTGAGAGGCACTCTTCTTTTGGGATGCCTTCGGGCTGCGCACTATAAAAGCATTGCTGGTCTCCCCTGTCGTAGATGCTTGGATCGATGTGTCTTCAACTTCGCTTTGGAACTTTTAGGTGCAAGTATAGTTGCTGGTGGTGAATAGTGGTACACTGGATGTCGCCTGCGTCGAAGAATGGACCTTAGGAACAGGTTTCTGCACCAAGGAAGCATAATAACTGCTGATATCATAAAACACACTGACTGGCTGTAGGATGCCTGGGGGTTTCATAGCTTGTTAGTCCTTTTTAGGATGTCATGTTCAGTTTCTGAATTTTGTGTTCCTCTACAAAAACAAGGCAGCCTCCGCTCCAGACTGGGTGGCTCCTAGAGGAGTTAAGGGTGTTAAGCAACTCAACAATGATGTCATACTCACCCAACTGTGGTGACTTCCGAAGTAATTCCCTCTGCTTTATCGGGCTACTCTCGACTAACAAAGAACCCTTTTGCAACCGCTAAATAGACTTTAGGGTACCAATAAGCCCTTCTAAACATTTATGGATATAGAACAGCTAGGGAAGTAAGGGCCCACTCAGACAGAGCCTGGCGTGCCTTATACAACTGACGAGTGTGAGGTTCCTGAGAGGTTGCCCACTGTTCCACCTCAATAACCATGCATCTCATCAACAGGCAATACACCTTCAGATTGAAGGTTTATTTATAGGCATTTTTATCATCCTCGCGATCGGAGTGGTCAAGCCAAGATTCCCATTCCTTGTGACATACAATGTTTCACCACCATACCGCATGGTGGTCGCTGAAGCATGGCCAGAGCTTACGGGGCAGAGGACTGGCGATGCATAATCATCCCCAGCCCATGAACCCTGGATCGCCAAGCCTATACGAAGCAAATGATTTCTGAGTCCCTGAGGGAGATACACTCAATAGTTGTTGGTGGTAAACACATATAGAAAATTTTCTGTTTTAGTTCTCATAACATCCTCTACATGCCAGTTTCATTACTAATTGGAATATATTTATCATTCTGAGGCTGACAACAGGGAAATTCTGTGTAGAATATTTTGCTGATATCATATAACACACTGATTGGCTGTAGGTTGCCCTGTTATTTTCATGCCTTCCTTTGATCAATTGGTGCTGGTTTTTAATGAAATATGAATGTCTGGGGTGCTACTGAGTGTGCAAAAGTTTCAAGACCGAGCAAAAGGAAATGCTCTGGCCTAGTAGGGCAGTGGTGGAAACACGGGACCACACCCTGAGTGGGAGTGATGCTGGCCGAAACTCACAGGAGGCGGCAAGCATTGTCCTCCCTCAACAACTGCTGAACTGCTGGCCACCAAGGTCTGACTTGGTCGGTGCGGCACCCTGTGCAGGAGTCAGGGCGATTTTTCCGTATTTTTCTTACTTTTTTAAAGATTAGCATCTGCCGCCCGCAGGAAGTAAACACCACCGGAAACAAACTCTAGTATCGTAACAGCACTCTCTGAGTTTCTCGATTCGAGTTTGCAAGACTATTGACATTGGCGGGAAAACTCCCGGTTGGTGTAATGAAGTATATTGTCTGATCAGAGAGCTAAAAGGATTACTTTTCGTTTGTAGGTGAGAGTTTATATTACTATCTGAGATTGGAAAAAAAAACACACTATTGGATGGAACCCTCATGGTTGCTGGACCACAGTGGTCCATTATTCTGCGACTGTCGACTGGACTGGTGCTGCGGCAAGGAATAGGCAAGTTGTGAGTGAGCGAAATATGAGAGGACTTGCCAGTAGGAGGGAAGTGTCTGCTTTGGAGTACTGGCCGGTATGACACAAATGTGTGAGCACTTGCTGGTAAAGCACCACGGTGTCTACATCGCAGAAGGACAGGTCAGTAGGACGTGGAAGTGTGGATCGACTTGGCGTAGCAGCAAGGTACATAGTGTTGCATCTTGGAGTCTTGCTTGGGTGCTGATGCTTCCGTCTTTTGTGAAGGGATGTGTACAACTGCACTGCACAGCATGGCGCACCTTAGTCTTACTTATGCTGAACATAATTGGCAGCACCGGTGGAGTAGTTAAAATGGTTTCACACTTGTGGAATCCAGGACGATCGCCAGTCTCATCTTCTTTGCCCTGGCAATGAATATGTGGAGTGCTGATTTTTAATCACCATCTTCCAGTCATTGTTCTGATCAAACATTATGGAGTTTAGTAGGTCTCAGTTATCACTGAGCATCTGGAGAGAGTGAAGTCTTAGAAGGGTAAGGAGCAATAACTGATTGGTGACTGACACTGCTTTCGTTGAACGTCTATGTAAGTTTGCGAATGGCTAATTATCACAGGTTTTGATTGTTCATTAATATTTTGATGTCGTAAATATATCATTTGAGTGCTGAATGTAATCACTTTATCTGTTGAACCCCTTCAAAGTTGCAGGCTTCTAACCTATATGCTGAAAGATATTAGCATTCATCTCTCATAATCCTCAACATATTACTAGTCAAATAGTGTTAGTCAGCCCACAATTAATTTTGGACAGGTAAAGAAAATTTTCCACTGTGGGGTTCTGCAACCGATTTCCAATGTTATTGCTATGGATAAAAATTTCAGTGAATCTGATAGAGATAGGTGACAGTGTTATTAGAATGAGATTTTCACTCTGCAGCGGAGTCTGCGCTGATATAAAACTTCCTGGCAGATTAGAACTGTGTGCCGGACCGAGACTCGAAATCGGGACCTTTGCCTTTCGCGGGCAAGTGCTCTACCAACTGAGCTACCGAAGCACGACTCACGCCCCGTCCTCACAGCTTTACTTCTGCCAGTACCTCGTCTCCTACCTGTGGTTAAGCCATGTCTCCGCAATATCCTTTCTTTCAGGAGTGCTAGTTCAGCAAGTTTCGCAGGAGAGCTTCTGTAAAATTTGTAAGGTACAAGACGAGGTACTGGCCGAAGTCAAGCTGTGAGGACGGGGCGTGAGTCGTGCTTGGGTAGCTCAGTTGGCGCCAGCAGGGTAGCTCAGCGTGTTCGGTCAGAGGGTTAGCTCCCTCTGTAATAAAAAAACTGAGTTAATTGATCAACAACGAACTTAAACGGATGTCTTACAACGTCCGCCCCGAGCAGTTGCAACGAACAAATCGAACAAAAAAATGAGATTAAAAAAAAAAAACAGTTGGTAGAGCACTTGCCTGCGAAAGGCAAAGGTCCCGAGTTCGAGTCTCAGTCAAGCACACGGTTTTAATCTGCCAGGAAGTTTCAACAGTGTTATTGCTTGTTGAGTAGAGTGTTTTTACACTGAAAGTAAGACACAAGATATGTGTACAAATTCTGGGAAGCAGTAGTTGGAGGTAATATGTAATTAAATCAACCTTCTGCCCAAAGATGATGATAGTTTCCTAAAGACCATCCTTGCTTCCGTTTGGGGATATTCGGAATATACGGCGGGAACGCTGGCCGCTCAACATCGTTTACAAGTGTATAGCGGAGTTCGATCCGTGGAAATGGTGGTTATAAGGAATATTCCCTCTCATTTGCAGGTGTGTGGATATTGGATATACATAATTTAGATAGGAGATGGAGGGACCTGTTTTGTATGTGGTGAGAGTAGACACTTCTGTACAAATTGCCCGCTTCGTGTCATTGTCTTGAAATTCAATTATGAACAACATAAAAGCCTATCTTTAAGGGATCTGGTTCCCCAGGTGACACCCATTGTGCCTAACGACGTTTCCGAAAGGGAAGGCGAGCCACTGGGTGATTGCATGACGGTCCTAGCGCATTTTCTCCGTTAGCCTCACGTCGGGACTTCGCCACGGTAGCTTCCACGCCGCCATCACCTTCACTTCACAATAAGTGTAGACAGACGCGAGGTGTGAGGGGTCAGACGATACCTCTTCGCTTCTCCGCTCTACTGAAAAGAGTCGAGTGGAGGAGTGCTTCTCCCCTCCCCGAGTTCAGAGTGGATGATAAACGTCGGTTGCTGTTCAAGTTGGAAAGCGTCCAGCACTCCCTGTGATCTGACTCACGAGACCGCCTCTTCGGAATCACTTGAGGATAGACTTGTTTCGGAGCCCCATGCTATATCTACGGACTTGCCAGATAACCCTGCGTCTGAAACGTACTCTGACCCTTCTTATGCGCCATCGGATAGGGACAACGTACCACAAGCCGCTGCTGATCGAACCCCGATGGGTCCAAGTGTGCGAGTGGCACATGTGGTGACGGTAAAAGACGTACCGTCAGTTTACGATTCCGTTGATTCCCAGGAGCCGTACCGCCCACATGTACCTGATACAGAATTTCGGCAGTCCCCGCCCCCCCCCCCCCCTCCTCCCGCACGTTGCCTCAATCGGCAGTCTCCTTCCGCACAGCCGCAACACACAACGTTTTTGGCCTGAGGGCGTGGCACCGCGAAAAAAGAAAAAAGAAACAGCTTCATCCGCTGACTCTGCCAAGGATTGTTAACGGCCATTTGCAAGTAATCAGTTGCATAGTTTTGGTAATCAATAGATGCAGGTTCTTACCTTGAATGTGAACAGAATTAGTTAGCTTAGACTTGCGATACTGCGACAATTTTGTTTTACGATTCACTGTACACGTGATAATTTTGCAAGAAGAGTTATTAGAAAATTTTTCGGTTCTCGGCTTTCCTACTTTTTTTAATGTGGCTCCTGAAATACCAACTAGTGTTGCGTTATTTTACAGAGGGGGAATACTACTGACTGACTTTTAAGTTCTTTCTTCCTTATGCCCCTCCAGAATCTGGTCGTTCCACAGTTCATGCGCGTTTTTATGAAGAGGATATATTTACTTCGGAAAATTTCGTAGAAATTTCTGTTAGGCGGAGATTTTAATTGTGTTTAGCGCTCTGTGTCTCAGACTCCTAATTTTAATTTCAGTAAGGGACTACACGATTTGGTGCGTTCTTCGAAAATACGAGATCCGTGAATCTGCCAGTATCCCACTCCCGTCAGGTGTAAGCATTTTACAGATACTTCCAGCAGCCGAGTCGATAGCTTTTATCTTCCAGACGCTGCATGTGGACAGCTGTTAGCTATAGACTTGATGCTCGCTTGTTTTGCTGATCACTGCGACTGGGCGTGACCAGTCGAAAAGATACAGGAACTGTCTAAGGCGCTACAGTCATGGACAGTGCGAATGGTCCCGGCGGAGGTTCGAGTCCTCCCTCGGGCAGGGGTGTGTGTTTGTCCTTAGGATAATTTAGGTTACGTAGTGTGTAATCTTAGGGACTGATGACCTTAGCAGTTAAGTCCCATGAGATTTCACTCACATTTGAACATTTCGATACAGGTATTGGCACCCCCAGTGGATGACGTTTCACTTACAGGATGAAAATCACAGAACGAAAACAACGGGAGCAGCCCGTTGAGCACGAATAGTGGACTAAAGCCCTTGAGTTCTCTACGACATTCCATGAGCATGACAACGACAATGGACCAAGCATATAAGGTGGGAAAGCTGAACATTAACACCGCACGTTCGCCAGCAAAGATGCAACTTTTCCGGGTCATGATTTACGCCACAGGCGTGGATATTCTGCTGGTGCAGGAAACCTGCAATGCTGCCTTTCCCGATGTGCATGGTTGCAGCACTTACCTAGCGCCGACTCCAGACGGGGGACGTGGCACAGATATATTATTCCGAGAAGGGATTCCGATGTGTGATCTCGATTACCTCCTTTCGGCTCGTGGTTTGGCTATGACTGTGAACGACTTTCCTATTGTCAACATTTATGCACCCTCCGGATCTGACAATCGACGGGCGCGAGCACGATTCTACTCGGGGGGATTGCCCTTCTATTCCATGGGAAATATGACCACATCTTGGTAGGAGGGGATTTTAACTGTGTTCTCATACCGAAGGATCAAACTCCTAATTTCAGCTCCTGGTACGCATTGCACACTATCTGCTGGAACATGGCGCTAACGGACACGTGGGAAAAGATCCATGGGCAGCGAGGGGGCTACACGTTTCTTCCCAGCCACTCGGCGAGCGGGCTGGATAGGATTTATGTTTCTCAAGGATTAAGAGATCTCGTGTTGGCTGCTAAACTTTGGCCCTCTGCTTTTACGGATCACCTTGGATACTTATGCACGTTAACCACCGAGCGAGGTGGCGCAGTGGTTAGCACACTGCACTCGCATTCTGGAGGACGACAGTACAGTCGCCGCGCGGGATTAGCCGAGCGGTCAAGGCGCTACAGTCATGGACTGTGCGGCTGGTCCCGGCGGAGGTTCGAGACCTCCCTCGGGCATGGGTGTGTGTGTGTGTGTTTGTCCTTAGGATAATTTGCGTTAAGTAATGTGTAAGATTAGGGACTGATGATCTTAGCAGTTAAGTCCCATAAGATTTCACACACATTTGAACATTTTTTTTTGACAGTTCAGTCCAAAGTCCGGCCATCCTGATTTAGGTTTTCCTTGATTTCCCTAAATTGCACCAGGCAGACGCCGAGATGGCTCCCTTGACAGGGCACGGCCGACTTCCTTTCCCTTCCTTCCCTAATCCGATGACACAAATGACCTCGTTGTTTGGTGTAGTTCATGAAAACTTAATTAATCCTTATTGGTGGATCTCGAATGTCGCTAGTGGATCGAAGAAAACTGGCAGACATGCACTCGGCGTCTGCCGATGCACCGTACGATCCTTTCATGGTGGCTGCAATGTGCAAAACCGGCGATACGAAGAGCTCTCATAACGAATGGCAAGGAAAAAGCGACAAGGCTACGAGATACACTTGATTACTACTACATGGTGTTCCGTGATCCGTCATCCTGAGCCCCATCGCCCGAGCATCAAAGGGAAGTCCATCGCATTTAGACGTGCAATTTATCGATAACGAGAAGTCGACTGCAGGGACTTTCGATCCGTTCTCGGTGCTTGGACAACGTCGATGGAGAACATATTAGCAAGCATCATGTGTCCAAGTGACATGCGCGTAATCGCCTATCCTTGATGGCAGTGTGTAACCTCCCCCTCACTTACCGACCTTAATGACAGTGAAAAATGAAACCGCGTGTACCTAATGGGAGTTTTGGAAAAGCAATCGTCACCGAAGTTAACCTGTCGGTAAAGAGGGAGGAAAGGGTTACATCTAAATGATGTGCTAATGCAAATGAAACTGGTGGAAATTAATTTTGAAAAGGGGTAAAGTTAATAAAGAAAGTAAATGTGCAGCCGTTACATTAACAATTAACTAGCGGTAATTAGGTATTTGAGATTTGGGGAAATCACGGTCGCCAGTCCTAAGGACAATTACTATAGTAACTGAAAAAGAAAGGTTATTACACATATAATTAGCACTAGAAGCGTGGCAACTGAAGGTTGACACGTGTAGTGTGAAAACTGAAAGTTTGTCAGAAGCAATAAATTTCGCTACACCCTGACTTAATTTAGCAAAAGAATTAAATAAAACCGGAAAATCGAAAGTTAATTTAGTGACTGAAGTTAATAGTGAGCTTTCTTTCTGAAGCACATCGAAATTCAGTAACATACAGTTAGTCTTGGACTACCTCAACAATCATTTCAAAAGCTACTTGAATCTACGCAATTTAGAAATAAGAGATTTAACTTTGATCTTGAATTAAATGATTCTGAACAATTAACAATAGTGAAATTTAGTACGTACCAAGCTGAGCTGCAGTCACAGGTAAGCTAAAATACGGTAACAAAGCTCGCACTCTTAATTCGTGCTTGTGTAATCTGAATATTGTAGCCAGCTCTGAGACTTTGACTGAACTTTGAAATTAAAGCAGCGAAATAGAATATTACTTTAATGCTGGCGTTTGAATTTCAATGACACTCGGGTTCATTTCGGAAAAGGAAGGGACTCTGCTTGGTAATGCAATTGGGACAATGAGCAACAAACGTTCATGCTAAGTTGCTGTAATTATAGTTACGAAAATGGAACAAGATTAAAAGCTGAGGTCTGCCATACAGTTCTGAAACTTTACGTGCTTTTAGTCTTCCTTGTTGGTTGATTGAAGGTTTGAAGCCGTCGATCGAGGAGGTGGCGACAGTCACTCATTGTCGGCCGTCGCTGTTGCAGAAGCTGGATGTTGGCGCGCCTTCTTCTCGACACGGTCACCAGGCGAAACGGGCTCTTGATGTGCGCCAGCTAATGCTTCCCGTCCGCGACACCATGTCAGAAACTATCATCGCGAGTCGAGCGCAATTACATGCTGCCAAACCCCGAAAGCGCGGCAACTCGCGGGAGCGTCACACAACACACCTGCTCCACTCGCTACTCCAGCCAGACTCCTTCTCTGCTCAGCCCGCGCTCCACGCGGCAGAGTTAACACTACCAAAGATCCTACACACTTTGATTCTTCACACGACCTATCGACGTAATCGTTCGATAGCAGTTTTCCCTAGGCAAGACCCAGCGTAAAAATACAAATAATATTTACGAAACAAACCAATTATACATCGACATAAGTGCATAAATATATATATATACAAACAGTAAAGCAATTACAATATATAAAGAGACAGAAATGTCATATCTTGAGGTAACAAAACAAGGAAAAAAAATAATAGTACAATAGATGGAAATAGGAGGATATGCATTTCCGGCGTTACACGTGCCCCACATTGTCTGAGGATGTTCGTGTAACGTAAACAGACTCAGAAAATGTCCCAAAAAAGAAACAGCGGAAATGCATATGCTCAAAACATCAACAAAATTTAGCATTCGTCTAATTAAGCATAAACCAATTTGTAGACAATAATAATTGAGTGGAGAAACTCCTAATCTTATTCTACTCTGTCATCTTGAACAAAATAAAACAGGTTGACAACATATTAAAATTCATAGAAAACATAGAAAATGGTTTACCTATTCTAAAATTGTCAAAATTCCCAACAGTATCAAGAAATGGAATACTATTTACAAAATTAATCAGAGTACATGGTCATAAAAACAGGTAGATCAAAATACGCAAATTAATAATTAATTACATAGAATACACATTTTTACATAACCCTTTCATAATTAATATTCTCGTCATGGGAGTCCATTAAACGCTAAACAAGAAAATAACACACATCAGATCGAAAAAAACATAAATATTGACAGTAGAATTCTTTCAGCTGTCCAGGAAGAAAAACAATTCCGCCTTCCGTACTCGCAAGTACAAAGAATGCCGACAGCGGCCCAAGAGCCGACAGCGGCACCGCCTCGCCAGTATTGTTGCGCCCGCCTGTGCGGCGCGCTTGATCTCACTCGCCTGTGTAACGGCATTTCCAGAACGTCCGTTTCACTGAATTCTTTCGGAAAAACTCACTCCCGAGTAATCTCAAGGAGTCCATAAACACTATCACAGCGGATAACTCAACACTGTCCATCATCACACGCATGTACTAGCCTGAAACTTAAAACAGCGTCTAAGTACATCGGCAATGACTAGTAAATCACATATTTATGGAATCTTACAGCTAATTACAAAATCATATTTACATTGCTTAATCTACTGTGACTCAGCTGAAAACTTAAACTAGCAGCTTGGATTTTTAAATTGATTAATATTCAGTAACTCTTAAATCATTTAATCAACATAAATTACTTATTAATTACAACTTATTTAATGACCTCTAGGTCAGGCAAAAGCATGGCAATCTAGCTAATCGTTAAATCTTACACTCTATTTTACATACTGTATAAATTACCCATTGTGTGGTATTAATCGATCCTAGGTTGGTACAATTTCAAGTCTACAATATTCCGTAAGCATTTGTGTGAGGCATACCAATGACTTTATATGGTCCATTATAAACAAACTTAAATTTAGAGTTTTCATGGTCTATCTCGCTCGATTTCTCATGAGCTTTTACAAGTACTAAGTCTCCGATTGCAAACTTAGCAAAACGCGCTTTAGCGTCATGACGACGTATGCGAGCATCGGCTTTTAGCTTCATTACTTCTCGCAAACGATCTTTTTTCACACCAATACTAATGTTAATCCGTGGAGGGAATTTGATTATCTCTTCCAATTCACTTTCTACACTTTTGTCAATGCCGAAATTCCTCATGTTATGGCAGTTCAAATTCATACCTACATCAATACCATCCGGCCAGTTAACAATGTGTATAGGCTGGTATTGCCTATGCACACCGTCTCCTGCCTCGTCAAAACTAACTACTATTGTTTTATCTTGGGACGTACATGTCAAAGTTTTGCTTTCGCAATTAATCACTGCACGGTACTTTAATAGCCAATCTAACCCGATAATTACTTCCGCAGTTAAGTCTGGCACGACGACAAACTCTTGTTCAAATCGTGCCCCACATATCTCGAAGTTGACAAAAATCTGTTTTGTGACCGGTTTACTGGCCTTCCCAGTAGCACCGATAATTTTCACTCCTGTTACTGGCATAACTACGATGCCAGGTCTGTCTTTCAGTAACTCAAATATTTTCCCAGATACAGCACTCAATTCTGCACCGGTGTCAACCAACACGTTTAGTTGTAGGTCGTGCATATTAACAGACACTACTATCTGTCTACACTTGTCCTCGACTGTTTCTTTATTTTCCCACAGTAAATCCTCGTCTATATCCAGGTCATTCCAGAACAAACCATCCGGCTTTGATCCTAAATTCGGCTTATCTGGCGGCTTTTTCAGCCTCTGTTCACATACAGTTTTAATTTCAACACGTTTGTCCTGAGGCTTAGTCCGTAGCTTCGCCTCCAATACCGAAACCTTTCCCTCTAACTCGTCAACTAGTGAGTGCTGCTTTGCTATCACTTCACTAATTGTCACCTTCGTTGATTCCACTTTAGTCAGATTGATCTCATCTGCCAATCTACCTGGAGGAATGTGCCCAGTAGCATCTGAAATTACTTCCTCTGGATCTGCGCAACCCACACTGCTATCGTCTGACTGTATAATGTCAGCTCTAACCTCATACACGCTGTAATCTATGTGCTTTTCTACCAATCGTGTCCGGCTATCACTAAAATTTTCGTAATCTTTCTCCTTAATACTCTCGCAATGTTTAAACTGGATGTTCGCGTCGGATGGGTCGGCTACTTCTACCATTACAACTTTCGGTAAAGTCTGCCGGTTAGGGCCAGAACTTTCCGTTACTACTTCAACATTCAACTCCTGCGGGACGAAACACGACGCATCTTGCTCGTGCTCCCCCTTAACATCAACTATTTCTGGTAAAGTCTGCCGGTTAGGGCCAGAACTTTCCATCACTTCACAAATACTATCTTCCTGCGGGACGAAACGCGGCAAATCCTGCCCGCGCTCCCCATAAACACTTCTCCCGTACAGGCCCCTATAATCTCTTAGTTCGTCGTATAAGCGACCGAACTGCCTTAACCAGACCTCATCCCTCTCTGCATCCCCTCGCTCGATGACGGACGTTTTATCCGACATCTGATCTTCTCTCAACAATTGCGAATCATTCTTAAACTCAATCTCCAGTTCCGCTGTGGGTATTACAGCTGCCACTTTATAATCGATTTCCGGAACACTACTTAAATTGTTCTCACTGACAGTGAATGTACTACCTACTGCCGTGTATACAGCTGATCTACTACTTGTGGGCGCACTCCTTTCTCCTAACACTGGCACACTCTCCCGCCGTTGATTATTCCATACGGAATTTTCATAACGGCGACACCTGGGTTTTCTCTTGTTATTGGGCCGCCAAAATTTCTCCACGCCCGGTCGGCCCATCACCGGCGCGGCTAATGGTTTCCCTGTCTCGTCCCAGCAGATACGCTCCCCGGATACTGCTGAGGCGGCTGGTCACACCCTCTGGCGTTATTACTATTCTGTAAAGCCCGTATCACGTTAGTATGATACTGGTTTCTGTCATTCCTGTTATCATTTGCATTGTACCGATTGTTATTACGGCCCGAACCATTATTGTTATTGCTGCGGTATGCATTATTCCCATGGTTATCGTTGTTATGGTTGGGGTGGTACCCGTTGTTGTTACCACGGCCTCTACCACTGTCGCGATTATTGCGCCAATTGTCCTCGTCCTCAACTCTTTCCAGGAAATCACTGATTGTCCTGTAATTGCTTCCTACGTAGCGTTTTGTATCATCTGGAAGCTTCTTGTAGAGTTCCCAGACTATTTCGGATTCCGTGCGGCGATCACGCAAATATTCCAACTTGCGGATCCAGCCCTCACAAAACTCCCTCATCGAACCGCGCGAATTCGCATCGAAAGGTCTCGATACGACAAATTCGCGCCAGACACTTTGCTGTTTTTGCTCCGACCAGTATTCAGCCAGAAACAAATTTTTAAACTCGTCAAAAGTCAGGTTCGTAATGTTGAGGTTTAAGCCCCAACGCTTGGCATCACCAGCCAGCACATCAATAACCGCATTAATTTTTCTCTCATTAGTCCATGATCTGGGTAAAACTCTTTCACAATTCTTAATGAAATCCGTCGCGTGTATACCGCCTTTTTTCAAGGGGTCGAACCGCTCCTCTTTCGTCAACAATTCCGAACTATGTGCACAGATTGGCACATAGCTCTGTTTTTCATCAAGTTTCTATTCTAATTCCGACACTCTCGTAATTACTTGGCAAGTGGTTGTCGCAAGCGTTTCCACTTCCCTCTTTTTCTCTTCGCAGGTATTAGCCTGCTCCCTCACTTTAGTGTCTACTTCGGACACTAAAGCCTTTAAAGTTTCCACCTTCTGTTGATCCTCTTTTTTCACTAATTGAATTTGTTCCGTCACCTTATTCTCGATGATCGGAGCAATTGCTTCTCCTACACTTTTCTCGATTCTGCTAATTTCGGAATCAAAACGAGTATTTATGCTCGCAATTTCCGCCTGAACGCCTATCATTTCCTGTTTAAGATTACAGATTTCGGTATTAATTACAACAATATCTTCTTTGATTTTATCAACTTTTGTATTAACAACTCCAACATTGTTGTTAACAACATTAATAGCTTTGTTCTGATTGTCTAGCTTTCGTTCAATCTTTTCAGACTGAGCTTCTTGCTTGGCAGACAGAGCTATAATTTCTGCCGATTGACTCTTGATTTCATTAATCAAAACATTCAATAAATCAGTTAAATTCCCGGAGACTACCGGTTTTACTTCCGTAGCTGGTTCCTCTATACATGTTCCCCCGTATTCATCATCAAGGGGTACAGATTTGATTTTCGCTTCCGATTCCGAAACATTTTCTAAAGTTTGGAATTCCATTTCTGCTCTTTGTTGCGTTTCGGCGGTCGCGTCTTTCATGCTAGCCGCCTGCCCCTGAACAATGGGTACCGCGGTGCGCGTTTCCCACTGTTCGACCGATTGTTCCGTATCCAAGTCTACCAAATTTTGGCAGTTGTTGCCTTCACTCATTTTAATAATTTTCAATATAACTGACAAATCTCAAATGTAATTAGGATTACTCCCACTACTTATTCTCGCTGACGTAACGGCCTGTACGTAACCAGTACTTTGTTACGAGATTTGCACAATGCCAAATTCGTGTCCAGAACAACCTCAAATCCAAAGATTGTCCTGTCACCAGGTCGCCACGTGTAACCTCCCCCTCACTTACCGACCTTAATGACAGTGAAAAATGAAACCGCGTGTACCTAATGGGAGTTTTGGAAAAGCAATCGTCACCGAAGTTAACCTGTCGGTAAAGAGGGAGGAAAGGGTTACATCTAAATGATGTGCTAATGCAAATGAAACTGGTGGAAATTAATTTTGAAAAGGGGTAAAGTTAATAAAGAAAGTAAATGTGCAGCCGTTACATTAACAATTAACTAGCGGTAATTAGGTATTTGAGATTTGGGGAAATCACGGTCGCCAGTCCTAAGGACAATTACTATAGTAACTGAAAAAGAAAGGTTATTACACATATAATTAGCACTAGAAGCGTGGCAACTGAAGGTTGACACGTGTAGTGTGAAAACTGAAAGTTTGTCAGAAGCAATAAATTTCGCTACACCCTGACTTAATTTAGCAAAAGAATTAAATAAAACCGGAAAATCGAAAGTTAATTTAGTGACTGAAGTTAATAGTGAGCTTTCTTTCTGAAGCACATCGAAATTCAGTAACATACAGTTAGTCTTGGACTACCTCAACAATCATTTCAAAAGCTACTTGAATCTACGCAATTTAGAAATAAGAGATTTAACTTTGATCTTGAATTAAATGATTCTGAACAATTAACAATAGTGAAATTTAGTACGTACCAAGCTGAGCTGCAGTCACAGGTAAGCTAAAATACGGTAACAAAGCTCGCACTCTTAATTCGTGCTTGTGTAATCTGAATATTGTAGCCAGCTCTGAGACTTTGACTGAACTTTGAAATTAAAGCAGCGAAATAGAATATTACTTTAATGCTGGCGTTTGAATTTCAATGACACTCGGGTTCATTTCGGAAAAGGAAGGGACTCTGCTTGGTAATGCAATTGGGACAATGAGCAACAAACGTTCATGCTAAGTTGCTGTAATTATAGTTACGAAAATGGAACAAGATTAAAAGCTGAGGTCTGCCATACAGTTCTGAAACTTTACGTGCTTTTAGTCTTCCTTGTTGGTTGATTGAAGGTTTGAAGCCGTCGATCGAGGAGGTGGCGACAGTCACTCATTGTCGGCCGTCGCTGTTGCAGAAGCTGGATGTTGGCGCGCCTTCTTCTCGACACGGTCACCAGGCGAAACGGGCTCTTGATGTGCGCCAGCTAATGCTTCCCGTCCGCGACACCATGTCAGAAA
The DNA here is from genome assembly GCF_021461385.2 of Schistocerca piceifrons. Taxonomy (NCBI): domain Eukaryota; kingdom Metazoa; phylum Arthropoda; class Insecta; order Orthoptera; family Acrididae; genus Schistocerca; species Schistocerca piceifrons. The sequence goes on from NC_060139.1 coordinate 1,068,630,954, forward strand.
CTATCATCGCGAGTCGAGCGCAATTACATGCTGCCAAACCCCGAAAGCGCGGCAACTCGCGGGAGCGTCACACAACACACCTGCTCCACTCGCTACTCCAGCCAGACTCCTTCTCTGCTCAGCCCGCGCTCCACGCGGCAGAGTTAACACTACCAAAGATCCTACACACTTTGATTCTTCACACGACCTATCGACGTAATCGTTCGATAGCAGTTTTCCCTAGGCAAGACCCAGCGTAAAAATACAAATAATATTTACGAAACAAACCAATTATACATCGACATAAGTGCATAAATATATATATATCCAAACAGTAAAGCAATTACAATATATAAAGAGACAGAAATGTCATATCTTGAGGTAACAAAACAAGGAAAAAAAATAATAGTACAATAGATGGAAATAGGAGGATATGCATTTCCGGCGTTACAAGTGCTCCAAGACGATGATGGTCGGCCCTTGACGTCACAATAGCACATTGCTGCTAGGTTTCTGGAGAATTACCGCGTCCTTTTCACTGGGACGCCGACGGACAATCGGATAGGAGAAGAAATTTTGCGATAGATATAAATGGAGGTGGATGGTCCGGATGCAGAGGCGTTATTGGAACCCCTAACGGAAGACGATGAAGGGTGCGGTGCATAAATCCCCCGGGCCAGATGGGTCGACACTCGAATTTTATCGCCAGTTTGAGGATTTAATGTGGTCTCAGTTGGTGTTGATGTATAATGAGTTATTGAGCCCTGACGCGGACGTTCCTTCGCAATTCATGGTGGGAATGCTTATATCAGTACCGAAATCGGCAAGGAGTGTCAGCGCCCATCAATTTCGACCGCTCACAGTGTTCAATACTGGCTATGAGATCTTTGGGCGAATGTTGGCGGCAAGACTCAAGACTGTAAAATCCAAAACATTACCACCACACCAGGCTTGTCTAGGGGTTCGGAGCAACATCCATTCTATACTAGGCATATACCGTGACTTAATCTCCCTTACGGAAGTTTTTCGCATGCGAGCGGCGTTCGTATCAGTGAAATTTGACCGTGCCTTTGACAGGATCAACCATGATTTCCTTGACTCGACCATGCAAATCATGGCTATAACTCGGGATCTTATTACGTCCTCATGTGCCTCCTTCGCCGCGCCCCTTCGACTGTGAGAGTCAATGGCAGGGAGGTAGGAGCGATTCCTGTTTGCAGCTCAATTAGCAAGAATGTCCCTTGTCGGTGATGCTGTTTGCAATAGCCCTCTAACCACTGCTAGCCACGGCACCTAGGAACGTCTGCTCCAGTAAGTCCGACTGCACACACGCAACAATTCAAACCCACGACCTACTCCAAAGGGTAGAATACACTAATGTTCATCCGGGCTCGCGACTGCCGCATCTGGCACAGGTACTGCCAATGCCACATGGTACTGCTGACAGGTTAATGGCGACCTTTGGGTACTATGTCAGCCAATGGATGTTGTTTAAGGTCAAATACGAGACTTTAACTCTCCTACACCATTGTGGAAGACTTAATATCACGAGTGTGCGGAACAACGCTCTAGCTCTGTACCTGCGAGCAACATGCCATCACGTCGGCGAGCCTAGACGTGCTTCTTCCCCCATCCTTTGAACCGCCGATGGCGGTAGGCACATTATCGCCTTATTTATCTCACGTCGCGCTATTCTTTGTTGATTTTAGTTATGTTCAGTGACAGATTTCTTCTACAAGGATCCCCACTACTCGTGAGACTTATCGATACATGAGTCGTCCTCAGGGCTGCAATGTTGTCGAATTTAAATACCCAACGAGCGATAGGCGATAGATTTGGCGAGTTGTCTATGTGCCTCTCATCGCCAAGGCAGCGAGATCGTCTTGATTTACATTAACCAACCGCCAACGATTGTACGACATTCACATGGTAGATTCCCCGATCTCCCTTATATCTGGCATGCAGGAAACCGACGAACATTCTCTGCAGTGCGGTGACGAAAAGGATGCTTGGCGGCTGACGCAACGCATCATGGCACTTCCCCGCCGCACCGACGAGTCGACGATCACGATAGACGCTTTATTTTTCAGTGACGCTGTCTTTTTCCCCCACAGAAAACATCGGCAATCAGCTGCATTGGAGGACACGCATCGCACTACGTGCTCTCGTGGACCTTGATATCGGGCACTACGTGCTCTCGCGCCATAGACTATTGACATTATCTACTAGAACACCACGAACTCATCCGAAGTCACTCTAAATACAAAACACACTTTGCGAACTTTCTAGGCAGCATATTTCATGACGCCCCGAAGCGGTGGGGAGTCCCAGGTTTACGTAGTTTCGAGGGACGGGATATTACTCCCAGTGAAGTGACAAGGATGTCACTTCGTCCCTATATTTCTTTCCTTTCTTTTTTATATGATTTTTTTTCTCGGACATTACAAGTAAATAAATAAATCAATCAATAATAAAAAATTACATACATGTACAATGTTTCCTTCCCACTGCCTCTCCCTTAACCTGTCAGGAGACGGGGACACCGTGGCCAGGCTTCCAAGCACGACCCCTGCCATCTCTGCCCCTGATCTACTATAGGAAAAAAAAGGCCCGGTCCGGCACAAATTTTCACTGTCGTCATTCTATTCTACAGCTGATGGTAGTCATTGTTCGCAATTGCGAATTCATCTGAAGTCGTTGTTGATATGATGTACTCAGAATGTTAGTTAGGAAAATGTAATGCAAATTATCACTGGCTGTCCCTCGGCCCTCAGTTTGTATAACCGGCTTAAAATCAAAGTTCGCTAACGCAAGCCTGTGCAGTGGCGCTCCATCCGGGGGTAAGCCAGTTCGTATCCTTGTGTCGCTAAAAATTTCCACTGTCAGTATTTGGCCGGCAAGGGGTCGAGAGATGGTTGCGTAAAGTTCCTGATCACCAGACTTCGCGCTGATGACCTGGTTTAAGTACCAAACATTTCCGCCGTGTCTCATGAACTGAAGGCATACGTGACAGTTGTTGGTGATCCCTCTGCCGGAGGGGAGATGTTAGCTTGGCGGCCCCCGTGGTGCTATACGCGAGAAGTAGGTTATGTGTCAGCACCGGATTTTACCCTCTCCCTTAATACCTACATGTCGACAACACGTTAAAAAAAAATGTGAAAGTTTGTACTTCACGTACCGTATCATTTGCTACAATGTGTTTAGCCATTTATCTGCATCGATTTTTTAAAATGTTTCACGGACTTTACAGTTGCCTTGTATGTATATAACGAACGAAGAATTTTGAGCAAAAGAATGTGCCAATCAATTGAATCTTACAACTGCCTCTGCCCATATGTCGTTCTAGAAAAGGGGCCCGGATTTACAGTTGCCATTTCCGGCACACTGAGCAGCCAACAAGCAAAATACAGCTGCAGACATTATCGGAAGACCAGTCAAGGCCGATGTCCACATCCGCAGCATTAATATATCTACAGGGCTATTACAAATGATTGAAGCGATTTCGTAAATTCACTGCAGCTCCATTTATTGACATATGGTCACGACACACTACAGATACATAGAAAAACTCATGAAGTTTTGTTCGGCTGAAGCCGCACTTCAGGTTTCTGCCGCCAGAGCGCTCGAGAGCGCAGTGAGACAAAATGGCGACAGGAGCCGAGAAAGCGTATGTCGTGCTTGAAATGCACTCACATCAGTCAGTCATAACAGTGCAACGACACTTCAGGACGAAGTTCAACAAAGATCCACCAACTGCTAACTCCATTTGGCGATGGTATGCGCAGTTTAAAGCTTCTGGATGCCTCTGTAAGGGGAAATCAACGGGTCGGCCCGCAGTGAGCGAAGAAACGGTTGAACGCGTGCGGGCAAGTTTCACGCATAGTGATGTGAAAGATTCAGTGTTTAAACCTCCACTACCAAGAAACGTGCCAGAACTGCGAGCTCGCATCAACAATGCTTTCGAACTCATTGATGGGGACATGCTGCGCCGAGTGTGGGAGGAACTTGATTATCGGCTTGATGTCTGACGAATCGCTAAAGGGGCACATATCGAACATTTGTGAATGCCTAAAAAAACTTTTTGAGTTTTTGTATGTGTGTGCAAAGCATTGTGAAAATATCTCAAATAATAGAGTTATTGTGGAACTGTGAAATCGCTTCAATCACTTGTAATAACCCTGTACGCTTTCGCTGCATTAGCCAGACTGAAACTTCGGACGCAGGAATTGATGGTAGCCGTCCCGATCCGACTGGCGGCGACTTTCCGTCCCGCTCGGTGTATTTTCCAAGCGGGTAGACGGCCAATCCCGGTTCACCTCATCAATCAGTGGCTGCAGCCTGCGCGCGCGGCTGCTGACGTGACGTCATCGTTCCTCCCCTGCGGTGGCTGTTATGGCGCTGGCCAGAGCCAAGCAGCCGCAGTAAGGGAGTCGTGCGTTTCGGGAGCCGCAAATTGAAACAATAAATCTCTCTCTTTCGTTGCGTCCTCCGTGATGTACCTCCCACTCCAATGGCTTTCGGAGAATTCGATTCCATTGTGGGGAGGGTAGCACCTAAAGCCATCTGACACGAGTCACATCCCAGAAAGTCGCTCCCACGTCTTCTCTCAGAGGAAGAAAGCAGCCATCTGTCAATGACTCTACAGCAGCGCCAAGAACATTTGCTAACACTTCTTGTCGCAGACGACAGGGTAATCAGCTTGTTCAAATCGTGTCGTGTCTATACGCCCATCTGCTACCCACTTCAACTCATCACCTTCATCGCGTAGTAGCTGCAGTTATTGATTACACGGTCATACACTCAACCATGTCTTTAACGCTCTGTATTTAAAAAGTGGTTATGAAGGTATATAATGTTGCGGATAGGCTTTCCAAGACTTTAGCGTTACTAAATTCATGTTTTTATGCAACCTCAAAAAACACTTTTAAGTGTGGTTTGCTACACAGCCAAAGAAAATAACATGCAAAACGTAATATTCTCAGGTACTACATCACAGTAGAGGTATTCAGTATTCAGTAACAACGGCTTAAAATTTCTAAACAATGTGGTACGTCTACCCCCTTGCCTTATAGTTATTTCCTCGCGTTTTTGATAGTCATGCGCCAGGCAAACTTATAAAGGGTTCGGAATTAGTTCTGTATGCGTCAGTGTGTTGTGAATCGGGCTCTCTTTAGTACGACTGTAAAATTCCAGTTAGTGCGAACTGGTCGTAAACTACTCCCACCAACAACTCAATCCAGTCAACTGCCCATCTACATACTACCACTGTTAGTATGCCGGTTAAACGAAGGCCAAAATTCAAAACCTGTATGTGCACCGCACTCAGATCGCATCCGCCGGTGGATTAACAACTATAGTCGGTATGAGGGCAGCCGCGGCATGGGTTTTTGGCGGTATCCCACACCCCACTAAGTGAATACAGGGTTGGAACCCCAGCCCCAGCTCAGACGATTCTGAAACAGAGAATTTTCGCTCATACTAACCTAACAACACACTCAAACAACTGTGGTACGTATATTTCGCCCCGATGTGTGTGTGTGTGTGTATGTGTGTGTGTATGTGTGTGTGTTTGGGGGGGGGGGGGATGTTGGCGTTGTAACGGGGTGCCGGCAGGTAGGGTATCCGGCCACCTTAACAATTAACAACGCCAAATTCGTTTACACCACGGAGGATACTGCACTGATGCGGGACAAAGGCACATGAAAAGAAGGAGATTATGTGACATGTAACATGTGCGAATACACTGTAGTGGTGTCAGCATGTACACTTCGCCGTCCCCCCCCCCGCCCCCCAATGTGTACCATATTATGTAATGACCTTGCTGTCCCTCAACCCCATTTAATGATGGCTGTGCGCTGACCGTTGACGGTACACCAATAGTGATTGAAATTATAGGACTGAAGACAGATTACGTGGTGGAAAACTTGACAGGGAACCATAATCATCAAGACAAGCAAACTAACTGCCAATGCATGAACCGCATCACACTGTCATATGCAGCCGCAGTGAAAAGGTGCCAACAATTTGACAAAGGCTGCAAAGACGTGGGTGATTCTGCTCGGGAAGACTAGGTCACAAAGGTCCTCAAATAGCTCCGTGCCAAAGGATTCGATTTTTACTGACCATGTTAGTCTTTATGCAATTTATAATAGCGTTTCCACTCCAATAATCATTGTTCCTACAGCTACATCGTGGTCACTGATATGGGCATCAACATGGACAATCTATAAGGGTTCAAAATGGCTCAGAGCACTATGGGACTCAACATCTATGGTCATCAGTCCCCTAGAACTTAGAACTACTTAAACCTAACTAACCTAAGGACACCACACATCACCCAGTCGTCACAATCTATAAGGGCTCCAGTCTATTTCTGCCATTGTATCTAATATAATCCTGTAATGAGTCGATGAACTGAACGATCTGTAGAACGTTACACCCGTTGTCAACAGAGAGTGACAATGTTGAAAAAATAGTGTCATGCTTCTGTGTCACTTTGAAGTGTAATGGAGCATTGAATGCAGGTTACTTAGACTGCCAGTGTGAGTTACGATCTGAAGTGACCTCGTAGATCACTTATGCTACATTTCTTGTAGATAGGTGTGACCAGTAGTTTCATCCACTGGCCTCATCTTTCTGTTAGAGGTATCAACAGGAAATCAAGCTTAACACAGTAGTGAAGTCACCTCCAAATTCTCTATACAATCCGTGAGGGGACAGGGATTCCATTCGACTGTGGGTAATAGTTTAATAGTAGCATTTTGAGTTCCTTTCCATGCTGCTTACACTAATAACTAAGTCAATCATCTGTTTTGTGAGTGGTCTTGAGAAAAAATAGCACTATGACAGTCACTTAAATCCTTGCAGCAAACATGCTTCATTAAACATCTCTCTTTCTGTAGCCCTATACTTTCTTTTATACCTATTGTGCAGTAGTCTTGTGTCCTTAGAAATTTCTTTAGTGACTGTATGCCATAGAGCACCCCATCATGAACTATGTACATATCTGTATGCTCCTATCCTCGTTGTCGAACTAGGTTAACATGCAAAACAATCTAAGCATTTTAGTTACCTTTAAAATTTACTAATCATTGTTTTTAAAACTGCCTCATTGTCATTGATAACGATTTCAATATGGAAATCCTAAAAGAGGTTAGGTCTGTGTTCACATCATGTGTTTTACAGAAATCGTTTAGTATTATGTATTGTCTATCACACGATATACAAAACCATGAATATTCTAATGGAATGCTGGATGATTAAAGTCTCCTCCATACTGGCCGTGTGACTGGGGGCCGTACTACAGGGTCCAGTAACATCATTGTGAGCACCAGCGTGAGATAACCACTCACAGACGGCAGGTGGAAGCATTAGAAATGGACGTCAATTAAAACAAACAGGAATGGATGCGGAAAACAGTAGCCTCAGTCGTATTGCGGAAACAGACTTATTTATCTGACGACGAAAAGGGCGCGATCATTAGCTTTTGGGCGGAAGAATTTCCAAAACGGCTAAGTTGGTACACTGTTCGCATGTCGCCATGGTTAAATTACACAGCCATGTCAAAACTACTCTATCCATCTGCTGTGTACCACTGTCCATATATGACAGGGGTGAACGACGGCTTAGGAGACTTACAGGTGGATAGATGTGCAATTGACGAGCAGCTGAACACCCAGATGTACCACGGGGCTACCAGTAACACCATAATCGATAGTAATTTATACAGTGTAATTTATTATGTGAAGTACAAAGTGTTTACTCTTTACTGCTTAATCTCTTTGCATCATTGTAAGGAAGTGGAGTTTAGCGAAATACGTTTGTAGAATTATGACTGTGTGCTTAAGTAATGGAATTTTATTAAATATGTTAGTTTATGTATGAAAAACTGCAATGTAAAAAACTGGTTCATACTTAGGGGTTTTGTATTGTGTAATATAAAAGACATAGTGATTCCCCTCCGCTACGGAAGTGGTGTGGAGCGAGCTAAAAGGTGGGATTGGCGCTCAATCTGAGTGGGAAGCGAGAGAGCACAGTAGGCAGTCGGTAGCCAGCAGCCGACCAGTCAACAGCGCAGGTGCCGAGCGAGCCATCCAGTACCTAATTTGAGATGGAATGGCCTCGCGTGTAGTTGCGGCTGTAAAACGGGGCTCTTGCTTTGGAAATGGCTCTAAAAATGATATGAACTAAATAGAGCATGTTACTGCCAAAGGAGAGACCAGGTAGCCGCCACGTGCTCGCCATCAATATTGAGCCACCACTTCATCACATTCGAGAGGTTAGAACTGTATAACAGTATGAACCAGAGTGTTTGTGTCATTTAAATTTGCAATAATAATTCAAATATTGCTGAACTTTGTCTTCGAACCATGAATTTACTCCTTTCATGGTACCTAGCAGGGTCCACTCCTCAAAATAACTAAACACCGAGTATCCTATCTGTCAAAACAGATAACAATCTGTGTCATTTGCTTATGTCTAATTTATGTTGGGGGAGTGTTTCTTTGCGTCTTACATTAATATTTCTGTCTCTCCTACAGTTACCATTATATGAAATGGATGGAAAGTCGACTAAATTAGAAACCTTTTGTAGATACCAAGCATATTCAACCAAGGGGGAGTCAGCCTCTGGTGGGTAGCTGTATGGCTGGTCCGTTTACTGGGCTCCTGTCGAACGAGTCGAGGATGTGACAGCCTCGTTCGTAGCGTGTATAAATAAGGACCAGGTGTGGCCCCAACACTTGTACAAGGTGTTACGGAACCACTTTCGTGGCTCAGCTTAAGCTCTGAGTCACATTCTGTGGCAAACAGCCCCCTCTCCTCCAGGTGGACTTAAACCAAACAACCGCTGCTGTTCACCGCATGAGACCAATGAACAGCTAACGGGTTTCGATATGCACGTGCTCGGTAGGATCACCAGAAACTTTAGAATACATAAAAACTGGAAATGCATCAAACATTCATATATATATATACATATATGTGTGGATAGTCAGATTAATGGATTAATGGTTTCATTGAAATCAAGGGAGACACTTACTGATAAATTTATAAACATCTCCAATGTGTTTTGATTTGCTTCTATCTGACAAATATAAGTGTTTTAATGTTCATCGGTATAGAAGTTGTCAATGAAAATAACTTGCTTCCCATGTGGTGTTATAAAGCATTTCGTTTTGATGCTATTTGAAGTTGAACCTTACTTGAAGTCATTTCTGAAGTTGTAGAGAGTATTGTCAGTGCAAATTATGTTAAAACTTTTCAAGATGAATTATCTTAAGTGGGGCAGTAATTCAGCTTTTTTTAATAATGCAAAATATTTCTGAAAAGTGTGTATAGTTTGCTTATATAAAGAAGGGATGGTTTGTGGGACCCCATTTCATTCTTTTATATCAGGAAGAAACCAAACTGCATAGATGTTTTCTAGCTAAAGAAACTAGAAGTGATTACTTAAAAGAGTATATATAAAAGGTGTGAGTACAGTGTTATCCTAATGCATTTGTGATGTGTCCATATGTGTTAGTCAAATTTTAATTCTTGCCAGATGCCACTTAGTCTTGTGTATGCCCTAGGGAACAATTCATGTGTCAAATTAGTGAAAGGTATAAGTGAAGATTGTGGTTAATAGACATAAAGTCTCTTTTCCATTTCTGTAATTGCTTAACGATACTGTTGATAACTAATGCTACCCACTGTGTAGTTCGTCTGGTTATTGTAGGTGCTCGTTGCACTTGGTTAAGAAAGGATTTATGAAAGTTACTTTTGCAAGAGTAAGAATAGATTCATTAAAAATAATGTTTCCACATTATTATGCCTAATTAGACTGGCGACCGTTTTATATTTCATTTGCAGGAACACTGTTACTGTAATTCCTTACAAAAGTTTGGTCTTTCTGATGTCTTCCAAGTGCTGCTATTACGAATTTCATGTTCGATTCACTCTGTCTGTTAGGTAACACACGGCCAAACTTTTAAAAATCCTCCCAGAGGGTACCATTTACTGCAAGTTTAAACCAAACTTGGTAATCATTAATGCGCGGTAGAGTTATAGTGTCTCCTCAACGAATGTTCAGCGAACATTGCGGCGTTTGGCACTGAGCTGTAGGCATCTGGTTCACGCATCAATGCTGACTGCTGTTCATCTTCGACGAAGGATGGAATTTGCACGCCAGTACCCTAACTGGGGCTGACCGCCGAGCGGTTCTAGGCGCTTCAGTCCGGAACCGCGCTGCTGCTACCGTCGCAGATTCGAATCCTGCCTCGGGCATGGTTCTGTGTGAAGTCCGTAGTTTAGTAACGTTTAAGTCTAGGGGACGGATGACCTCAGATGTTAAGTCCCACAGTGCTTAGAGCCATTTGAGCCATTTTGAACCGCAACTGGGCGTCCACTGTATGTTGACAGGTGACCTCAGATGAATCACGTTTCACGCTCCATCGGACAAATGGGTGTTTGTGCCTTCAGCCCTGCAGTAACTGTCGGAAGAGTACAAGCAATATGAGGGAACGTTATGATCTGGGTAATGTTTTCATGGAGTTCCTCGACGATCTCGTAATTTTGCAAGTCACAATAGATCAACATAATTATGCACGTATCCTTTGGGATCATTCGAAATCTACCTAAGTCGAAACAAGACCCCGGGAGTAGACAACATTCCATTAAAACTACTGACAGCCTTGGGAGAGCCAGCCCTAACAAAACTCTACCATCTGGGGAGTAAGATCTATGAGACAGGCGAAATTCCCTCAGATTTCAAGAAGAATGTAGTAATTCCAATCCCAAAGAAAGCAGGTGTTGACAGATGTGAAAATTACCGAACTATCAGTTTAATAAGCCACAGCTGCAAAATAATAACGCGAATTCTTTATAGACGAATGGGAAAACTGGTAGAAGCTGGCCTCGGGGAAGATCAGTTTGGATTCCGTAGAAATGTTGAAACACGTGAGGCAATACTGACCCTACGACTTATCTTAGAAGAAAGATTAAGGAAAGGCTAACCTACGTTTCTAGCATTTGTAGACTTAGAGAAAGCTTTTGACAATGTTGAATGGAATACTCTCTTTCAAATTCTGAAGGTGGCAGGGGTAAAATACAGGGGGCGAAAGGCTATTTACAATTTGTACAGAAACCAGATGGCAGTTATAAGAGTCGAGGGACATGAAAGGGTAGCAGTGGTTGGGAAGGGAGTGAGACAGGGTTGTAGCCTCTCCCCGATGTTATTCAATCTGTATATTGAGGAAGCAGTAAAGAAAACAAAAGAAAAGTTCGGAGTAGGTATTAAAATCCATGGAGAAGAAATAAAAACTTTGAGGTTCGCCGATGACATTGTAATTCTGTCAGAGACAGCAAAGGACTTGGAAGAGCTGTTGAACGGAATTGACAGTGTCTTGAAAAGAGGATATAAGATGAACGTCAACAAAAGCAAAACGAGGATAATGGAATGTAGTCAAATTAAATCGGGTGATGCTGAGGGAATTAGATTAGGAAATGAGACACTTAAAGTAGTAAAGGAGTTTTGCTATTTAGGGAGTAAAATAACTGATGATGGTCGAATTAGAGAGGATATAAAATGTAGAAGAGAAATTTGTTACCATCGAGTATAGATTTAAGTGTCAGTAAGTCGTTTCTGAAAGTATTTGTATGGAGTGTAGCCATGTATGGAAGTGAAGCATGGACGATAAATAGATTAGACAAGAAGAGAATAGAAGCTTTCGAAATGTGGTGCTATAGAAGAATGCTGAAGATTAGATGGGTAGATCACATAACTAATGAGGAGGTATTGAATAGAACTGGGGAGAAGAGGAGCTTGTGGCACAACTTGACTAGAAGAAGGAATCGGTTGGTAGGACATGTTCTGAGGCATCAAGGGATCACCAATTTAGTACTGGAGGGCAGCGTGGAGGGAGACCAAGAGATGAATGCGCCAAGCAGATTCAGAAAGATGAATGCTGCAGTACGTACTGGGAGATGAAGAAACTTGCATAGGATAGAGTAGCATGAAGAGCTGCATCAAACCAGTCTCAGGACTGAAGACAACAACAACAAACAACAATGCAATTTGTTTTATTCTCGGTATGATAGCATCTTTCAGCGGGACAGTACAATGAGTTCCACAGATCCCTGTGTATGGGCGTGGTTCGAGAGCACCAGGATGGGTTTACCATACTGCCCTGGCCAGCAACTTCCCGAATTTAAGTCCAATTGAGAATCTGTGGGGCCATCTCGATAGGGCTGTTCACGAAATTCTAGCGCAGATGACGATAGCACTGGAGATGACATGGCTCCACATTCTTGTCGCTACCTTTCACAAACTCAGTGACTCTAGCCTGCCGCGGTGGTCTCGCGGTTCTAGGCGCGCAGTCCGGAACCGTGCGACTGCTACGCTCGCAGATTCGAATACTGCCTCGGGCATGGATGTGTGTGATGTCCTTAGGTTAGTTAGGTTTAAGTAGTTCTATGTTCTAGGGGACTGATGACCACAGCAGTTGAGTCCCAAAGTGCTCAGAGCCATTTGAACTATTTTCAGTGACTCTTCGTGCACGTCGTCGATGGTGGTTACTCGGGCTTTTGCAGGTGGTCGCATCAGGATGACTGTACCATGTAAGTAGTAGCATGTTAACGTTTCCACTTACGTTTTTATTTTATATCTGGGTGTGAGTATGGTGGTTTATAGAGATATTCCATCTCTGTCGTATTTCCATTTCTTGTACTGAGTCCTCCAAAAACAGTCTTGGTTACAGCCATGTTTTGTTGATCACTAGCATTTTATTCGTTGATTATGTTGGGGGAGTGTTTCTTTGCGTCTTACATTAATATTTCTGTCTCTCATACAGTTACCATTACATGAAATGGATGGAAAGTCGACTACATTAGAAACCTTTTGTAGATACCAAGCATATTCAACCGAGGGGGAATCAGCCTCTGGTGGGTAGCCGTATGGCTGGTCCATTTACTGGGCTCCTGTCGAACGAGTCGAGGATGTGACAGCCTCGTTTGTAGCAGAACCGTCGAAGTCTCTGGCTCCACTCGGCTCGAATAGGTCTGTAAACGAAGGCTAGTTTTCTCAGCATTTCCTTCCAGGCATTGAAATGAAAGCATTGTGACCCTGCAGCCAAGACGACGTGCATAGTACCATGATTCATGCACCATAATCTGCAGTTTATTGCTCCTTGTCCTCTCAGGGGTGTCGGAGAGACTCATCAACAAGTCGAAAGAGCCCTGCATTTGCATATCACAAATTCATCCTTGCCACCCCTTGCTGCCATTTCCTAAATCTGTTCGCCTTACATTCAAACAGACCCCTATTGTTTTGCGCTTATAGCTTCCTGACACAGAGTACTTCAAACATCCCAAGAGGTGAATGTTTGATGCATTTCCAGTTTTTATGTATTCTAAAGTTTCTGGTGATCCTACAGAGCACGTGCATATCGAAACCCGTTAGCTGTTCATTGGTCTCATGCGGTGAACAGCAGCGGTTGTTTGGTTTAAGTCCACCTGGAGGAAAGGGGGCTGCTTGCCTCAGAATGTGACTCAGAGCTTAAGCTGAGCCACGAAAGTGGTTCCGTAACACCTTGTACAAGTGTTGGGGCCACTCCTGGTCCTTATTTATACACATTATATGCCCTCTAGATTACATATAACTCCAAAATATTTCTGTTTGCTGGTGACACTAGCTTGGCAGTAAAGGATGTTGTGTGCAACATTAGCTCGGTTCCAAACAGTGCAGTTCAAAGGTCATGGCATGTAGAAAATAAGCTAACGCTAAATCACAGTAAGACTCAGTTTCTACAGTTTCTAACACACAACTCAACAAAATCCGACGTTTTAATTTCACAGAATGGGCATATGATTTGTGGAACTGAACAGTTCAGATTTCTAGGTGTTCAGATAGATAGTAAACGGTCTTTTTCAAGGACTTAATGCTGCCATTTTTACTATTCGAATGGTACCTAAAGTAAGTGATCGTTCGGCAACAAATTTAGTCTACTTTGCTTATTTTGGTTAGCTTATGTCGTATGGTATTATGTTTTGGCGTAACTCTTCCTATTACAAAAGGATATTTTTGGCTCAGAAACGGGCGATTCGGGCAATAAGTGGTGTAAGTTTGCGAACGACTTGTCCACTCCTGTACACTAATTTTGGTATTTTGACATTGACCTCTCAATGTATATATTTCTTACTGTCGTTTCTTGTTAACAGTATCAGCTTATTCCCAAGAATAAGCAGGTTTCACTCAGTTCATACTTGGCAGTAATCCAACCTGCATTTGGATCGGACTTCCTTAACTCTTGTGCAAAAAAGTGTGCAGTATACTATTGCATCCATTTCCAATATGCTACCACAAAAATTCAATAATCTTGACACTAATCCACGCGCTTTCATATGGAAACAGAAGAGTTTCCTCATGGGTCACGCCTTTTGTTCTGATGAGTTCCTTGTGAAATTAAACTGATTCTTATTTTATATTTTTTATTACGTTTACTTAAACTTATGGCTTGCTTATACTGGGGCTAAGAAACACTTTATTTTTATCTGTTATTACTTTTGTGTTATAATTTCATGTACTGCACGTTTCATGACCCTGGAGATTTTCTCCTCCATTTGGTCCTGCGGAACGTGACGCGTAAACAAATAAAAAGCAACCAGGTATTTGTTAGAAGCCGCATCTGTTCTGTGTGACGCTGGTGCTTGTTTGCGGTAAGGCTAATACAGCAAAACTGCTTATTTCGATTTTAATGTCTGCCGGAAATTTTCATAGCCACACAAAAGCTATGAGAAATGACAGCTTCTACCTGCGGATGAGAAGGCTAACAGGTGGTATTGCTTCCTTACGAAAGAGGGTCATACTTAATACATATACTATGGCTTGTCTGCGATCACTTCAAAGACAACGTGCTTTCCCAGTCCATTTTTTGAACGACGAATTTCTTGAACATGTACCGTACTATTAATACAGATACTTCCGGCATTCACTACGCAGCAGGGACTGAGACATCACGATGAAAAGTCATTTGTCACCACAACTCAAGCAAAATCGACGGCATATGTTTCGAGATGCATCAGCTGGACGCAGTCGTCGATGTTATGTTCTGATTTCCCGTACTTCCATCCTCCTCTGGTCAGTGCACACTCGTCAGATCTGAGGTTTGTTTGTGCATACAATCCTGTGTTTGTTGTTGTTTCTCTTTCACATCCAACCAAATAAGCATAGCCCTGACAGCCGAAAAACACAGTGATGACCGATCGTTCAGCAACTGTATCCTCACCACAAACGACAAGGACATCACAAATTTCTATTTATTTCTCTAATGTGAAATCCCTTAGTGAGTTTTTTAATTGTTTCGTCCCGGTTTTGTAATTTTCAGCATCATATTTTAGTCTATAAATTCAGGCTAATCTTGTTTCATTCATCTGTTCTACTGCAATTTTTGTCATCGTTTACATTGTAACATCGGTGCAATATCTACACCAGTGACAAACCTATCGGAACAGATAAATAGATACAAAATCTTACACTATGCTGATGACACAGCAGTTGCGGCCCAAAGAAGGATTTTCGAGGAGATAGAAATGAAACTGACTGCAGCCCTCGAAGATCTGGCAGAATAGTGTTGACAATACCCATCTACAAAAAATGGCTCTCAGGACTATGGGACTTAACTTATGAGGTCATCAGTCCCCTAGAACTTAGAACTACGTAAACATAACTAACCTAAGGACATCACACACATCCATGCCCGAGGCAGGATTCGAACCTGCGAACATAGCGGCGGCGCGGTTCCAGACCGTAGCACGTAGAACCGCTCGGCCACCCTGGCCGGCACCCATCTACAACCTAATCCATCCTAGAGACAGGCGTGTGCGTTTCACTTGAGAAATAGACAAGCTAGGAAAAAATTGGATGTAACTAGGAGGGGAAAGCGACAATAACACATACCTGCTCGACCCAGCATTTACTTTTTGAGACCATTGCGAGAGCATGAAGCTCAAAGTCTGGAGGCGAAATAATATTGTATGCAAGCTCGCTAAGAGCATATGGGGAGTTCTACATACGTATGCTCTAACTCGATGTCTCTCCGTGGCAGATTATGCTACACCAATCTGACAGAACTCTGGAAACTTGAGAAAGTCTGACACCGCTCTTGACTAGACAGTCTGCACTTAAATAGTTGCCTACGTGCAACTCCAGGACTACATTGCTGGACATGTAACTTGCGAATGTGGGGAACTTCAAGATGCTGTAAACCACTCGGTCTCCCCGAAGTTGCCTCAACCCTGCACGTAGGAGGACCTGGTTTCAACAAATGTTCCAGTGATCGATACTGCCGAGTTTTCGGGAATCAAGATCGTTTTGACACGTAAAAGGTCTTAAGCATACAGGATAAATCACCTAAAACTTGCACCACAAATATTACGGAAACAGGAAGTGTTACTGACGTGCAGTTTTTACAGAATGAATGCGTAGTCACAGGCTCACATGGTTAGACTATAAACATTGTAATAATACCTATAAAGTGCAATTTTTGTTCAAATATATCGTGTATTAAATGGAACAATGGTTAGTGACAATAACAAACTGAAAGTAGGGTAAATTATAATGACAGTGGTGTTCGTTGCGGTGCTCAAGTGCTAGTAGTTTACGAGATATTTTATTTTGTAAAGTTTCCACACCAATATTACTTTCTGCCATTCAGCCTGCGTACTTGTTAGGTACGATGTTGTTATATTTGCTTACAATGTACTTGCGTGTTTCTTGAGTGGACTGCAGCTTGTTGGTCAGTTAGAGAGTGACAGTCCAAACAGAGGATTGTGAGTTGACGGTGGGACATACCAGTGCAGAAAAACCCGACGTGCTCATGGAGTATGAAGAGTGTTGGAAGAATGCAGTTCTTCAACAGAGTATGCGGCAAGATATTCCCGAGATTTCAACCATCTCCTCAGTTATTTGTCAACCTCTTTAATCAATTAGGTGAAAGTGGTAGTGTAACACCCAGACTACGTAACAGAAGGCAATAAGTGACGACAGACTAGAGGGAAATTCATGTTCTTGCTGCTATTGCAGTTGATCCGTAAGTTATCTCCCGGGCAGTCGCGCGAGGAAGCGGCATGAATTAGGCAATTTCCAACGCATTCGCCAACGACATCGTTCCATCCCTCTCTCCATCTAGAGCTGCGTGGAAGCGATTATGAGAATTGTGTTGTCTTAAGTATATGTGCATAAGACTTGATACTCCAGATGTACCATGTATTTGGTCTGGTGATGAACCAACTTTTATGAATCATGGACAGGTAAACCGCCGAAACATGCACTGTTGGCCTTTTGACAAAACCCCTTTGGCTTTGTCAGGTGGAATGTCAGTGTTCGTGGAGTGTAAACGTGTGGTGTGGGGTGGTGAACCGTCAGCACACAGACCCGGTTTTTCATAGACGGAACACTGAATATGCACAAGTACCGCAGCCTGCTAACAGAACACCTTCCAAGGATGCTGGATGACGTTCCTCTGCAGACTGGAAGGAACCTGTGGTATCAACATGATGGCTGTCGAGCCCATAGTGGACGAAGTACTTCAGCATTCCTTTACGAATTGTTTCCAAATGGTTGGATTAGACACACAGAGTACCAACTACAGCCAATGATATGCGACGACGTATTGCTAAAGCTCGGTCGGCCATCTCCACCGAAATGTTACCACGTGTGCTGCAGACGTTTAATACCAGACTGGAAACGTGTACTGCTGCTGCTGCCGGTGGTTATTTTGATCACAGTGTGTGATGGTCAACTGTCTCGTTACTGGTCAGAACCCAGATAGCTAGCGTATGCACTTGTGTTGTTCTTAAGTATGTGCGACCACAGCCTTCGTAGAAGTGATGGTGAGGAAACTTTTGAAAATACGATATCTCTACCATCCTAGAAAATTTGTATCATCATCACGGAGTCACCCTGTATTTACATACATTTACATTTACAGGTGCCAGTGGTTATAACTTTGACGCTCAGTAGCATTCTTGGATGACGTTTCCAAACATGGCTTCCTATTCAGAATACTGTATTACATACTCACTCCCCTCTACAACGATCGTAACGCGCATTTGCGAACGCCCTGTGTGTGACGTAGGTCGTTTACTCTAAAGTACTGCGTCACTTGCTTTCAACGCCTACTCACCTTCAAAATCGCTGTACGCTTATGAGCGAAATATCTGGTGAAGAAATGCCAATTTCCCGAGTGCACTCCCGAGACGTTGCTGCAAGTGGCTGTCTCCCTGAACTCTGGAGGCAGAGCCACGGTTCCTTCCCGCAGCCGACACCTCTACTCCGCTTCCCCGACAATTTGGCGCAACCGCACACTGGAGACCGTCTGTCGCCGCCAGCCGACACGTCTGAATGGTCTCGAATTACTGGGGGACGGTTCTCCTCCAGTTGTGCGCAGAAGACTCGCTCCTGTGTAGCAAGTTGCCGCGGAGTCCCGGCTGAATACGTGAGCACGACGGCGCTCCTAGCTTTTGTCCTAGTTCCGACGCAGCCCCCTAGCTCGCCAGTGTAAGCGCGCCGGTGTCTACCCATTCCCACAGTCGGAGCTTCACCCGCTACGCCGACAGTACTCTGTACGGGACAGACGCGGACAACTCCACTAGCTACTGTCTGTAACAATGTGTCTGGCTGGAGTTCGTCTCAGACTAACACACACACATATGTAATGCATATTATTTTACAGTTATTTACTAATTCAAAACTTATCCGTATTATTTAGAGTGAATCACGTAAAACTGCACCGTAAATACTGTGGAAATAGCAAGTGATTTTGCTGTGCAGTTTCCACAGAATGGATAGATAGCCAGGGCTCATTTTGTTAGCAATTAAAGGAAACGTAATAATACGTAGAAAGTGTGTTTTTGTGAAACCATACACTTTTTTAAACTGAAAAATGCCTATTGACATCAACGAACTAAAGGTGAGGTAAATTAGAGTGTCAGTCGAATTGTTCAGGATTCTAGTGTGATTAGTTTACGAGATATTGTATTTTTAAAAGTTCCCACACCGTCACTTCCACAATACCTGTGGTCTAACATACTTAAGAACGATAGAGAGCACCCCAGGGACAAGTCTTGGGGCCACTTCTGTCCCTTATTTATGTTAATGATATGCCCTCTATTATTGTGGGTCAATCTAAAATATTTCTTCTTGCTGATGACACTTGCTTGGTAGTAAAGGATGTTGTGTGCGACGTCGTCTTGGTTTCAAATAGTGCAGCTCATGACATAAGTTCATGGCTTGTAGAAAATAAACTAACGCTATGTCACAGTAAGAGACCGGTTTTACAGTTTCTAACACACAATTCAACGGAATCTGAAGTTTTAATTTCACAGCTTGGGCATATTATTAGTGAAACTTAACATTTTAAATTTTTAGGTATTTAAGTAGATGGTAAACTGTCGTGGAAAGCCTACGTTCAGGATCTTATTGAAACACTTAATGCTGACATTTTTACTATTCGAATGGTATCTGAAGTAAGTGATCGTTCGACACGAAAATTAGTCTACTTTTCTTATTTTGCTTCCCTTTTGTAGTATGGTATTATATTTTGGGGTAACTCTTCCCATTCCAAATGGATATTATTGGTTCAGAAACGGGCGGTCCAGGCAATAAGTGTTGTAAGTTCACGAGCTTGTCGACGCCTGTTTACGAGTCTGGGTATTTTGACATTGCCCTCTCGATATATTTATATTCCTTACTGTCATTTCTTGTTAACAGTATCAGCTTATTCTCAAGAATTTGGAGCGGAGTTCATTAACTCTTGTGCAGAGAGCTGTGCAGTATACTGCTGCATTCATTTTCAATAAGCTACCACAAGAATTAAAAAAAATTGGCAGTTGGAATGCGCTTTCAAATCGAAACAGATTTCCTCATGGAACATTACTTCTGTCGAGGAGTACATTGAAACATTAAGCTGATTCTTGTTGTACTGTTGATTGCGTTTACTTAAATTTGTGGATGATTTTTTTCGGGTTCATAAATCTTTAATTTTTATCTGTTATTACTTTTATGTTGCAATTTCATGTACTGACACGTTCTATGACCTCGGAGTTTTGGTCCTCAATTTCGTCCCACGAAACTTGACGTGTAAATAATTAGATATAAATAACGAAGCAAGTGCATACACTAGCTATCAAGATTCTGATCAGTAACGAGACAGTTGACCATCACAGGCTGTGTTCTAAATAACCACCGGCGGCAGCAGCAGTACACGCTTCCAGTCTGGTATGTAACGACTGCTGCACACGTGGTAGCATTTCAGCGGAGATGGCCGAGCAAGCTTTAGCAATACGTCGTCGCATATCATTGTCTGTATTTGGTGCTCTGTATGTCCAATCCAACCATTTCTAAACAATTCGTAAAGGAATGCTGTAATAATTCGTCCACTATGGGCTCGACAGCCATCATGTTGATACCACAGGTTCCTCCTAGTCTGCAGAGGAACGTCTTCTGTTAGCAGGCTGCGGTACTTGTGCACATTCAGTGTTCCGTCTGTGAAAACCCGGGTGTGCTGACGGTTCACCGCCGCACACCACACATTTACACTCCACGAACACTGACATTCCACCAGACAAAGTCAACGGGGTTTGTCAACAGACCAACAGCCCATGAGTGATAAAAGTTGCTTTATCAACAAACAAGATACGTGATACATGTCAAGTACCATCTCTTAATGCCCATGTACGGTGTTCGGGCGTAACGACAAGCGCCGGCACGACGATCAAGAACGAAAGAGCAGAGAGGGCTGTGAGACGACGTCAGCCAACACTACGCTGACGAACCCGGCAGTAACACAGGAGCGGCCTCTATACGAAGAGAACATAAGCGCCGCGCCGGCTAGCCGCTGGCGGAGTAGAAGAAAAGCCTCCATACAAACTGCAGTGACTTATGAACTGTATTTTTTTGTTTACAATGGATTTGTATATACCGAAGGGCATTGATTATTTACATGTCACCTTTGTGAATACGCAAAGTTAAGTAATGTCAATTTCAATTACTGTAATAAACTCCATTAATACGATTTGCTTGAATTGTTGTCTAGCGATCCGAGAAAACAGCTTCTGGGCACCCTATATTAGACGAGTGGGCAGGATACGAAATAGAGAAATTAACAGGATTCCCATAATCGCTTCCCTGCAGCTGTGGATGGAGGGAAATTTGAACAGGGATGGAACCTATGTCGTTGCCGAATGCTTTGGAAACTGCCTGACTCATGCCGCTTCCTAGTGCGATTGCCTGGGAGCTAATGTCTGGTTCAACTGCAATAGCAGCAAGAACATTGATTTTCCGCTCTTCTGTCGTCATTTGTTTCCTTCTGTTGTGTT
Source organism: Schistocerca piceifrons (assembly GCF_021461385.2). Lineage (NCBI taxonomy): Eukaryota > Metazoa > Arthropoda > Insecta > Orthoptera > Acrididae > Schistocerca > Schistocerca piceifrons. The sequence goes on from NC_060139.1 coordinate 1,068,652,287, forward strand.
GTCTACGTGTTACACTATCACTTTCACGTAATTAGTTACAGAGGTTGACAAATAACTGACGAGACAGTAGATATCTACGAGAAATCTTGCTGCATACCCCGTTCAAGAACTGCATTCTTCCAACACTCTCCATACATCGTGATCATATCGGATTTTTCTGCACTGGTAAATCACATCAACTCACAACTTTCTGTTTGGACACTAACTGACCAAGAAGCTGCAATCCGCTCAACGTAAACAAAAGTACACTGTAAGCAAATATAACAACATCGTACCTAACAACTACTTAATTTGTATGGCACAAACAAGTGTTGGTGTGGAAACTTTACAAAATACGATATCTCGCACTACAGTCCTGCAACACACACCACTGACATTCTAATTTACCCCACTTTTAGTTTGTTAATGCCAATAGCCATTATTACGATTAAAAAATAAATATATTTGAACAAAAATTACAAGTTATAAATATTATTACAAATTGTTTATTTCTAACAATACGAGTCCCTTACAACGATTCATATTGTGAAAACCGCACATCACTAGCAGTTCCTATTTCCGTAATGTCTGAGGTGCCAGTTTTAGGTGGTTCACCCTGTATACATAGGAATTTGTACACGTCAAATTGATATTGAGGCCCGAAATTCGGCAGTATCGATTGCTGGAACGTTTGCTGAAACCAGGTCCACCATACTCTGCCACGGAGAGAGAACTAGAGAACTTGGACATAGAACATGTGGTTGAGTTCCCCACGTACTGTTAGTGAGCTTGCGTGCAATATTATTTCGCCTGTAGGCTTTGAGCTTCATGTTCTCGCAATGGTGTCTAAAAGTAAAATGGTTCTGAGCACTATGCGACTTAACTTCTGAAATCAGTCACCTAGAACTTAGAACTAATGAAACCTAACTAACCTAAGGACATCACACACATCTATGCCCGAGGCAGGATTCGAACATGCGACCGTAGCGGTTGCTCGGCTTCAGACTGTAGCGCCTAGAACCGCACGGCCACTCCGGCCGGCGGATGAGTCAACACTATGGATGTCTTGGAGAGCTGCAGTCAATTTCATTTCTGTCTCCTGGAAAGTTCCTTGGGCTGCAACAGCTGTGTCGTCGACATAACCTTCAGCTCGGAACAGCGAGACTGCTACGGAAGCAGGTTCGAATCCTGCCTCGGGCATGGATGTGTGTGATGTCCTTAGGTTAGTTAGGTTTAAGTAGTTCTAAGTTCTAGGGACTGATGATCTCAGATATTATGTCCCATAGTGCTCAGAGTCGTTTCAACCATTTGTACAGTACAACAGATGAATCAAACAAGTTTAGCCTGAATTTATAGATTAAAATACGATGTTAAACATTACAGATCGAGGACGAAACAATTTTTAAAAAGACTGACTAACAGACTTCAAATTACAGAGATGTGTCTAAGAGCTTATTCAATACTGCTGTGATTTTCTTGTCGCTTGTGGTGGGCATGCAGCTCTTGAACGATCGGTGATCACTGCTTTCAGCTCCGTACTTCGGGTGTCAGTGCGATTCTTATTTGACTGGATTTGAAAGAGAAACAACAACAAACACTGGACCGTCTACACAAACTGTTGTGGATTGGCGGGAGACCAACCCACTAAATTTAGTGGAAGCCGAAAGGAACGCGTTTTAGCTCACGCAGGCTGGCGTGAGATCTGGAACAAGACAAAGAAATTAGAACTTAGAAAAACGCAGATGGTGGAATACTTAAGTTTAATCCATTAATGTTGAACGTAGCTCTTGTCTGTACATTATTTACAATATCAATAGTAACTGAACATGGCGCCTTGCTAGGTCGTAGCAAATGACGTAGCTGAAGGCTATGCTAACTATCGTCTCGGCAAATGAGAGCGTATTTTGTCAGTGAACCATCGCTAGCAAAGTCAGCTGTAGAACTGGGACGAGTGCTAGGAAGTCTCTCTAGACCTGCCGTGTGGCGGCGCTCGGTCTGCAATCACTGATAGTGGCGACACGCGGGTCCGACGTATAATAATGGACCGCGGCCGATTTAAAGGCTACCACCTAGCAAGTGTGATGTCTGGCGGTGACACCACACAAACCTCACATCAGACGGCTGTCTAGTGACCAGAGGAGGAAGTATGTACTGCAAATCAGACTACGCGATAATACTGACGACCGCGGCCAGCTGATGCATCTCGAAACATGGATGGCGATTTTTGCAAGCGTTTTAGAAACAAATGGATACATTTTACTACTTTTGATTGTGATGCACTGAGTTTCTGCTGCGTAAAGAATGCTTGAAATATCTGTGTTACTAGTATAGTCCTTGTTCAAGAAATTCGTAGTTCAAGATATGGACTGGGAATTAACAAAATACTACGGAACACATCTACTAAAATAAGAGTAGCAGCTTAAGCCGAAAGCGCGTTGTCTGTAAAGCGATCCCAGACAAGCCACAGTAAATGTATTTACCACGACTCTCTTTGGTATGAAAGCGTCACCACGTGTAAGCCTTCTCATATGCAAGCAGAAATTGTCATTTCCCGTAACTTTTATCTGGCTATGTACATTTCCAGCCGACATTAAGATCGAAGTAAACAGATATGCTGAAGTTGCTCTACCGTGAAACAGCACCAGCGTCATACGGAGCAGACGCGGCTTCTAGCAGATAGCTGGTCCCTTGTACGAGGGTGTCACGGAACCACTTTCGTGGACCAGCTTAAGCTCTGAGTCACACCCTGAGGCGAGTAACCCTCTCTCCTCCAGGTGGATTTAAACACAACAGGCGCCCCTGTCCACTGTATGAGACCAATGAACAGCTAACGGGTTTCGACATGCACGTGCTCTGTGGGATCCCCGGAAACTTTAGAATACATAAAAACTGGAAATGCATCAAACATTCACATCTTGGGATTTCTGCAGTATTCCGAGTCAGGAAGCAGCAAGCGCAAAAGTGTAGGGGTTTGTTCGAATGTAAGACGAATAGCTTTAGGAAATGGCAGCAAGGAATGACAAGGATGAATTTGTGATGTCTGTGTATATAAGTGCAGGGATCATTCAACGTGTTGAAGAGGCTCTTCCAACACCCCTGAGAGAACAGGGTGCAATAAACTGCATATTATGGCGCTCGAACCAGTGTACTATCCGCGTCGTCTAGGCTGCGTTCATTCCAAGGGTGGAAGACTATGTTGAGAAAACCAGCCTCAGCCATGAAGTTTGAATGAAGCTCTCAAACTTCAACGTCGTTTCCAGACCTATTCGAGCCGAGTGGAGCCAGAGACTTCGAAGGTTCTACTACAAGGTAGGCTGTCACTTGCTCGGCTTGTCCCAAAGGCGCCCTCTAAATGGACCAAGGATATACCTACACGTCAGATGTTGCTACCCTGTGGTTGAATATGCTTAGTATGTACAGCAGATTTCTAATTTAGTCAACTCTCCATCTATTTCAGATAACGATAACTGTAGGAGTGACATAAATGTCAGTGTAAGATGCAAAGAATGCAATGAAAGCCCCCCCCCCCCCTCCCACACACACACACACACACACACACACACACACACACACACACACACACACAGAATTAACGAATAAAATGCTATTGATCAACAAACCATAGCTGTAAGGAGACTGTTTTGGGAGGACTCAGTATAACAAATGGAAATAAGTGATGGAATATTTCTGTAACCCACCGCCGGCCGGTGTGGCCGTGCGGTTCTAGGCGCTACAGTCTGGAACCGCGTGACCGCTACGGTCGCAGGTTCGAATCCTGCCTCGGGCATGGATGTGTGTGATGTCCTTAGGTTAGTTAGGCTTAAGTAGTTCTAAGTTCTAGGGGACTGATGACCACAGATGTTAAGTCCCATTTTTTCGTAATCCGCCAGACTCACACAAAGACATAGCCTAAATCAGTAGTGAAACCGTTAACTCGCTAATACAAACACGCTGCACTCATATTAATGTGGTCACCTGCAAAAGCCCCAGTATCACCTTTTGCAGCGCCAACGTGCAGGATGAGAGTCACTGAGGTTGTGGAAGGTAGCGACGGGGATGTAGGGCCATGGCAGCTCCAGTGCTATGACCAGCTGCGCTAAGTTTTCGTGAACAGCCTTATCAAGGACGCCCCATACATTCTCCATTGGATTTAAATCATGGCCAGGGGAGAATTGGTAAACCCAAACAGGTGCTCTCGAACCACGCCCTACACAAGGATCTGCGTGACACGTTGTACTGTCCTGCTGGAAGATGCTATAGCACTCAGGATAAAACAAATTGCATGTAGGGGTGGAATGATCCCACATGATACATGCATAATTGTGTTGATCTATTGTGCCTTGTAAAATGACGAGATCGTCGAGGGAATGCCATGAAAACATTCACGGGGTCATAGCGGTCCCTCATCTTGGCTGAATCCTTGCGACGATTACTGCAGGGCTGAAGGCGCCAACAGCCGTTTGTCTGCTGGAGCATGAAACGTGATTCATCTGAGGTCACCTGTCAACACACAGTGGACGTCCAGTTACTGTAGCAGTGTGTAAATTCCATCCTTCGTCAACGATGAACAGCAGTCGGCAGATGCCTACAGCGCAGGGCATACGATGCAACGTTAGCTGAATGGTCGCTGAGAAGACACTATTGGGAGTCCTTGGTTGATATGGGTGTTCAGCTTCTCGAAAATTGCATCTCTATCCCCCTGTATGTGAAGGGAATATTTCCATAGCGGTACAATTCAATTTTTGTTCATTGTGAGACACAGAGTCCTAAAGATAAATGAGCGCTGAAAAATCTGCAGTTGAGATACCAGAAATATCCAGGTATATGACTTCTTGCTAGAGATGAACCTTTCTTTCTGTTTGTTTGGATCATTAATTGCAGAAGCATTATAGGCAGAAAAGTGGAGGTAATGGACTTGTACCACTATTGAAATAAGCCCTTCATATCACCTCAGCCGTCGTTCAGTCCTGTCACCTATGGAGCGTGGTACACCACAGATAGATAAAGAAATTTTGACATGTCGGAGTAATTTAACCATGGTGGCACGTGAACAGTTTACAATCTTAGCCGTTTTGGAAAGTGTTCCCCCCCAAAACCTAATAATTGTTCCCTTTTCGTCGTCAGATAAATAGCTCTGTTTCCGCATTACGACTATGACTACACTGTTTGCCACATCCATTCTAATATGTTGCAGTTAACTCCATTGCTAATGTTCCTACCTGCTGATGGTGAGTGATTATCGCACGTTGCCGTCAAACATGTTTGGTGGTCCATTAATGTGACTGGACCGTGTAGTACGTTCGCTAATATAACGGCCAGTACTGGAGGAGACTTTAATCATCCAACATTCGATTATAATGTTTATCGTTTTGTAAACTGGGTGATAGACAATAGATAATACTAAAGGATTTCTGTAAAACTCTCATTATCTAGCTATAATAGATTATTAGATATAATGCGAACACACAGTGCTAACCTCTATTAGGAGGTTCATATTGAAACCGGTATCAATGCAGTTGTAAGAACAATGATTAATAAAATGCGAAGGTAACTAAAAAGCGTAGAATGTTTTGCATTTTATTTATTTATTTACTCGTCAAGTTCTATAGGACCAAACTGAGGAGCAAATCTCCAAGGCCATGGAACGTGACAGTAAATGAAATTACAACATAAAAGTAATAACAGATAAAATAAAATGTTTATGAACCCAAAAAAAGTCAAACCATAAGTTTAAGTAAACGCAGTCAACAATACAAGAAGAATCAGGTTAATTTTTCGAGGGACTCCTCGACAGAATCGAAGGAGTGACCCATGAAGAAACTTTTCAGTTTCAATTTGGAAGTGCGTGGATTACTGCTAAGATTTTTGAATTCAAGTGGTTGCTTACTGAAAATGGATGCAGCCGAGTATTAACTGAGTGAAACCAAGTTCGATAACGAGGTCAGGAGCATACAGATATGTACATAGTTCATGATGTGGTGCATGGTCTATGGCATACAGTCACTGTAAAGAAATTTTCAAGACACAAGACTACTGCACATTAGGTGTAAAAGAAAGTATAGGGCTGTAGACAGAGGGTTCTTTAATGAACCGGGTTTTGTTCCCACAAGGATTTAAGTGACTGTCATAGTGATATCTTTCCCCAAGACCACTCACAGAACCCGAAGAAATTCTTCTCATATGCAACGGTTGTCAGTGGCGTCGAAGTTCCTCTCCAAACACTCACCGATGATAGAGGAAACGAAACTGAGGACAGTACATCATTAGCAGAAATGCTGAATTCCAATGTTCTTTTACAAAGGAAGATACAGAAATACTGATCCTTATTATATCTCGTAGTACTGGAGAGATCATTGACTTAGGTATTAGTGTAAGTAGCATCGAAAGGATCTCAAAATGCTATAATCAAACAATTACCCAGAGCTCGTTGGACTCCTTGCCAGATTGTATAGAGAGTTTGTAGCTGACCCAACTACTGTGTTAAGCTTCATTTCATGTTGATCCCTCGAACAGAAAACTGATCCCAGTGATTGGATGATGCCACAAGTCACGCCTACATAGGTAACTCACACTGTATCATGGTGGTCTGAGTACCTTACATTGAACGCTCCACTACACCTCATAGAGACACAGAAGCATAACCTATGTTCAACATCGTCACTAAGTCTCTGTTAACAACTGGTGTAACGTTCTACAGACCGCTCACTTCAGCGATTCATTACAGAACTATAGTCAATGTAATGGCAGAAATAGACTGGATATCTTATAGAATGCCCGTATGGATGCTTGTATCAGTGATCACGACGTAGCTGTAGGAACAGTTATTAATGGATTGGAAATACAATTATAGCTTGCATAAAAATTCACATGTTCAGTAAGAATCGACTCCTTTGTCACGGAGCTCTTCGAGGACCTTTGTGTCAACGTCCTCATTGTGAGAAATCTGTTTTGCCCCAAGGTGTTATTTCAGTTTGCCGAAAAGATGAAAACTGCATGATGCATAATCTGATCTTCCAAAACAGCATCAACCACGTCTTTGCAGCCATGGTGAAATTGTTGGCTCCTTTTCACTATGGATGGACGTGACATTGTGATGTGGTTCGTGTATTGGGAGAATTTCACCATGAGTCTATGTGCAATTTAGATATTTCGCCCACAAGAATCGTACTGTCCTTCGTATTTCAGCTTTGGAGTACATTTCCAATTGCTGCTCCGTTTACTCACGTACTGTGATGCATGTTATGCGTACTACATCAGGGCTGCCTCTGCAGGAAATCGCCAACATGTACTTTCGTCAGACAATATGCCGCTATTGTTGAGCAATGGCCTTGGCGTGGGGTACATGTGTCACTTACTTTCAGAAGTCCTCATGTACAGAATGTCATCTATAAGAGTCGTTCAAAGAAAAACGAGCCGGAGGCATAATTGCAAAAACCAGTATGTTAGAGGTGTAATATTGTTGACTTGCATTTGTTGCAGAATCCTAGAATATATTCTGAACTGAGACATGCAGAGCGATAATTATTGAACTGTATGAAATAAAATCGTCGTAACTTCTGAACGGTTTGCATTGGGACATTCAAACTGGATAGTTGGACATGGGGCATGATGGGGATTAGTATGCGCATGCCCACACGCCTTGTTTTTGTCGGCCATCTGAATTTGGACGGGTTCGTCAATAGGAAAAATTGGGGCATTTGGGGGGAGTGAGAATCCGCATTTCGCGATCGAGAAGTCCTTTCACCCACAACGGGTCATAGTGTGGTGTGTAATGTCCAGCGACGGAATAATCGGTGTGATAATTCTTGGTGGCACGTTGACTGTAAAACAGTATGTGAAGGTCCTGGAAGATGATTTCATCTCCATTATCCAATATGACCGTGATTTAGACAAAATGTTCTTCATGCAAGGCAGAGCTCGACGCCATCGAAGCAGGAAGGAGTTTGATGTCCTGAAGCAGCACTTTGGGGACCACATTGTGGCTCTGGGGTACCCAGAGGCCACTGGCAAGGGCCTCGATTGGCCACCAAATTCTCCGGATCTGATGACATGCGATTCCTTTTCGCATTTTTTAAAGCCAAGGTGGACATCAATAACCCCAAAACCACTGGTAAGGTGAAAACAACCAATCAGGAGGTCATTGACAGCATCAATGTTCCGACACTTCAGCAGGTCATGAAGAATTTCGTTACCTGTCTGTGAGACATCATCGCTAAGGATGGCAGGCACATCGAACATGTCATAACCTAGATCTGACTATCTGTAGTGGTGTTTATATGTTGATAAAGTGCGTGCACGCCATAGTTTTGTAACTAATTTACATTTTTTCGTACAGTTCAATAATTGTCATCCTGTAAGAAGGTACAGCGAAAGATCATCCTCCTCCATCTCGATCGGTATGGATTCCGAAAACAAGGCTCGTGAGAAACGCAACTCAGGCTTTTCTCGCATCATAATTTAAAAGCTATCGACCTGCGCAGTGCCGGCCGGGGTGGCCGTGCGGTCCTAGGCGCTACAGTCTGGAGCCGAGCGACTGCTACGGTCGCAGGTTCGAATCCTGCCTCGGACATTGATGTGTGTGATGTCCTTAGGTTGGTTAGGTTTAATTAGTTCTATGTTCTAGGCGACTGATGACCTCTGAAGTTAAGTCGCATAGTGCCCAGAACCATTTGAACCATCTGAACCTGCGCAGTCACGTGGATGTAGTATTTTGCGACTTCTGAAAAGCATTTGACGCGTTACCATATCCAACAAAGGAATGATTACATGGGGGTAGCGTACGAAATTTTGGAAAATTGTCAACAGATGTAGAAGTAAATTCATGAATGCGTCAGAGATGTAGTTGCTATCAATGATATACATTAGTGACTTAGCAGACAACAGCAACGGTAACATAACACTTTCTCCAAACGTTGCAGTTACCAGTTACCTATAAGGAACTACCATCTAAAAAGAGTTGTGTAAATATTAAGTCACATATTCATAAAATTTCAGAGAGGTGTATAGTTTGGCAACACACTTTGGTTATCTGCTGTAAGGAAATGTAAAATTATGCACTTTAGAAAACCTAGAAACATAGTATTGTCACTGAGCCTCAGTCAGTATGCATCCACTTCCCAAAATGTAACAATTTATACGGTTATGAAGTACACATACAGAATAGGCCACAACAACAGCAGGTCACAGCGGAAACTGATATAAATGACGGCTCCCCAGACCGCGTGTTTTTCGCCTAAAAGTGCAGCTGCACCAGCACTCCCCCTATGCAACTGACTGCTTCTGCTGCTGCCCATCATTCTGCCGAAAATAATTGACCTTAGCAGTTGTATTTAACATCAGCGCACGTCTTATGAGTGAGCATCTATTTAAAAAAACGCAATCATGACAACAATAAAAAAACGGTGTTATTTCCACGAAAATAGGCGCTGTCAATTTTCTTTTAGTTTTATGAGCAATATTGCTACAATTTGAGAGCATTCCTCGTTTCAAATTATAGAATGTTATGCAAGAGGGCTTCACATTCTTTTCAGACGACTGAATTATCAATACACAGTGGCATCTATAAAATCATTCTTTTATGTTTGACTGTAGGATACAATTTACATCTCCCACTCACCCTGACACCTGCGGTTTTGTGACATCGAAAGACGCGGAAAAAAAACTATAGCACTACATTCATTTAGATGACGAAACTGCAGATGTTGGAGCTTTATTGTGATATATCTGATAGATGTCATATCTTATCTCACATCTCCTATACATGTCCGCCCTGAGTAAAATCGACAATTCTTTCACGATTTTCCTATGGAAACTACCGTTCCCTGCAGAATATCCTTGTTATTTTGAAACTGTCATCAAAATAAAGAAAAAACCAGAATTTAAAAGCCAAAGATTAAAAAAGACACCTATTTCACGATCGTGACTGGTAGTAGAAGATTTATTTATGAACAAACGTATTGTTTTCACAGTCACAGGCTTTGAAAAACCATTTATAATTGATCAAATCAGACAATCATTTCACATTCGGCAACAACAAGGCATAATTCAAGAGGACGTTATTATTTTCTGCACTAAGGCAGGTCCCATTGTATATTGTGCAGGCATTTATGAAACGAAAAAAACGAATCGTGGGAGCGTGCCTTGTAATAGAACTTCCAATCATAACATAGTAGAAAACTCGGATTCCACAGATACATCGAAAACAAATACCGTTTGCATGCTGACATATGACATATTTGCTTCAGACTCTCCTGCACTGGCCTATGCGTAATGTTTCTATTACCAAGCAGACCATCATTCAGAATAGCAGCAGATTCTTGTTTCGTAGTTTCATAAGCAACTTGGTCATCACAGAATACCCTGTTTACACAGTCCAATCAGGTGTAGGGAAAACCACCATCATTTGTAGGTTCCACAATGAGCTATAATGTAAGTGGTGGCTACTTTATAATGAGAAATTATAACGTATGAAATAACACACAACATGCGGTAATACAGGGTGTACATAAAGTCCAGGAACATATTCAATCATTTATCGCGCAAGAACCGAACAGTGGATAGATGCCATACATACGCTATTTCGAAGAGAAGTCTTGACAGTTTCTTTTTCTTTTTTTTTTCGTGTGTAACGCCTCAGCGTGGTTTGTCGATTTGCCGATAGTCAGCCCTAGTCTCAAACATGGCGAGTTCAGGTGTGGAGCGAGCTTTCTGTGTGTTGGATTTCGACAAAAACAAGTGTGCTACAGCTGTACAATGGATGTTTAGAACCAAATATGGTAAGAAGCCACCAACAAGGTAGGCCATTTACAATTGGCTCAACAAATTTGTTACGACGGGTTGCTTGTGTCCGACAAAGAGAAGCAGATGTCCCAGTGTGCCAGTGCGACTGAAGTGAATGTGCAGCACATACGAGAGACAAGAATTCGATTAGCATATTGACGTCTGCCGGGTCACTCTTGGTTCGCATATGGAATGTTTTTTAAAAAAAAAAAAAAAAAAAAACTTTCAGCGTTTCTCTTCATAATGCAATATCTATGACAGCTGCACAATATTTAATTCTAGTGCAATAAATAATTGAAAGCGCCCTCAGAATTTATGAACACCCTGTACATATTTTTAAACAGGCAATCGTACCAATAATAATAAAAAACAGTAATGATTCCACAACAATAGATACAGCCAATTTCTATTAGTTTTTGATGCAAAGTCGGTATAGTTTGAGAGCATTCTGTGTGTTCAGATTACAAACTCTCCTGCACGAGGGCATTATATTCATTTCAGGTGTCCGAAATAGCAATAGAGATCAGCCACCACAGTCATTTATTATATTCTAAAGCATTCATTGTTATTTTATAACATCCGGATTAGGTAAAAAAAACTACCAACTGCCTGAAGGTAAACTTTAACAAACATTAACATTTTACTGCGTCTCTCTCTTTCAGTATATCAGAAAACAAACGCCGCATGCATGTTGACATCGACCATATTACTTATACACGTATTGGTCCACTGGATCAGGTGATCAGTGATCGAAGTCGTTTGCACAGATCTGTGTAAAGTGTTGCATCCGTACTGGAGGAATACTGCTGACTGTAGTCACAAGAGAGGATTCCTGTGTCGTTCTTTCATAAGCAGTTCGATACATTGTTTATCTGCTGTAACACATCTAAGCAGTGTATGACTCCAGCTTTGTACACTGCCATACATTTTGTTTTTCTACCATGACTGCGAGGTCTGTGTAATGTGCTATACTGACATAAACATGTTTCGAACTGTTGGCTCTCACAGAAAGATGAACATTGCAGGGTGTAAGGTCTGCTGCTCCCACAATGCTGAGGTAGGTGTAAATAAAACGCCGAGGTGATGCTTCTTATTGACAAAAATGTGGAAGACATTGCAACATATGGAAACTTGTAGAGGCTGCAGCATTGTGGAGTATTTACAAACAGCTGTCTGAAGATGGTTACCTATGCTTTTAATCTCATCTTCCACAGCAGTGGCATGGAGATGTCTCCGCATTCTGTTTCAAAGAGCATGTTTCCTATTGCAGCCATGTCCATGATTAACACTCTGGTGCTGGCCGTATCTGAGAAGTGCAATTCGCAACATATGTGGGGTAGTAGAAATTAAAAGAGGTAATGTTCTCATATTGGCGAAAAACAAATGTGGTGGATATTGCAGCATATGGAAATAGTGCGAGTCTGTAACATCGAGGAAGTCTCCAAATAGCTTTCTGAAGGTGAGGACCTCTGCATTAAATCCCATGTTCCATAGTGACAAAAAGCAGATGTCCAGTGTCGTATACACCAAAGTATACCAGGCAGTGTCCTATACCAATACTGTTAGGTTATCTACATTTTTCTAGCACATCGATCATAGAGTGTAATTTACGACTATGACCCACCATCTTTCACAGTATGGCTGGGAGTCACAGAGTTTTCTCGTATTTCTAGGATAAAGTCAGAGATTTAAGATCCCTTGGCATTTTTCATGACCCACCCTCCCTTGAGTACTGCCACCAATTTAATTTGCAAATTAATAGAAGTAGAAGGGTATTATCCCCTTTACATTCTACATCTCATGAAGAAACAAAGCGAGCTGTGTCCATAGCTACTGTTCAACGAAGACTATTCTGCATCAGTGTTAGTTACAGAAGCCACCCACGTGCAAAAGTTCTCTCCAGATGTGTGAATGTTGAGGTTAGCACCCATTATTGGTATGTGGTAGACATGGGAGAGCTGTGGTGTTGTATTAGACAGTTAAGGAGAAACGTATGGTTTATGCACGATAGAGCTTCAAATGGATGAAGTTTGAAACAGTTTACGTAAATCAACTGTGCTATCAATTCTGGAGTATTATTGCGGTGTCTGGTGTCAGTACCAAGAAGGTGTCAGCGAGAGAGAAATGTTCAGAGATAATAAACACACACTCCTAAGGCTACACCGTTCTGCACTAAAAACGCTATATTCTTAAAGCCATATGGTTTCTGAAGTATTAGTTGTGTGAAATGCAGTGCTCTTAAAACTCTTTTTCAGGACATGTAGGTCCACCATCTGACAAACAACCACCCTGCTAGTTTTCTACCCCAATCACTATAGCGACAAGCTTTAAGATGATAAAGCTACTTCCTTCTACACTGTTCTGGTGTCCAAAGAAGTTACAGAGGTGCTCCTCATTACAAAGGTATCGTTGGTGTATATCGGCTGTCAAACTGCTTATAAATCAAGTAGAATGAAGTCGAGGGGCTTTTGTTCTGAGAAAATTGACGATTTTATACATCCTTTTAGTAGAAAGCGTACATACCTTCACTCAAATTTCCTGTGTCAGTCATGCTTATCAGTTGCAGCAGCAATTTTTATGCCTCAAACTATACCAATTTTGCTCATAAAACTAAGATAAATCGACTGTATTTGTTGTTGTGGAATCACGACTGTTTTTATTATCATTATCCCGATTGAGTGTAGAAATATGTATTATCGCAAGTCCCGTGTTATTTTATATTTCATAACCCCTAATTATAAAGTAGCCATCACTTGAATTATAGCTCATTCCACCTAGAAATGACAGTGTTTTTCCCTGCGTGAGATTAAACTGCTTGAAACAGGCTGTTCTCTGATGACTAAATTGCTTACTACAAGACAAGAATCTGCAGGTATTGCGAGTCAGGGTTCTACGCTAGGTTACATTAGGAGGTTCTATAGCAAGGCATGCTCTCACGATTTGTTTTTTATGTTTCATAAACGCCAGCACAATGTATAGTTTCACTGGTATATTGGGACCTACCACAGTGAAGCAAAAATTATGTCTTGTTGAATTGTAGCTTGTTCTTTCAAATATAAAATGATTGTGTTTATTCTGACTTGTGAAGAAATGACATGAAAGACTTTATTTAGTAATCTATTTCATGAGCCTGAAAAGGTTGTAATGTCGATGTGCATGCAAGTTTTTCTACAGACGATGATTTAAACGCCACCGACGCTCTCAAACTGATAGAATTAGCTTAACATAGATGTTTTGTTTTACTTTGGAGTTTAAATTCTAGCTTTTCCTTTTCTGTGATTAAAGTTTCGAAGCTCTAACGTCTACAGTTTAGTCATCTGTAATTAGGGTTAGTGCCGTAGCTTTGTTACAAACTAGCAGGCGGCAAGGAGAGAGGAAGATGTGAATTGTGTCCTGCACTCGAACATAATGGAATGACTGTGTGGATCCCATTATACATTGATAATTCAATCATCTCAGAAGAATGTAATGCCCTCTTACATGACAGTTTGTAATTTGAAGTGAGGAATGTTCTCAAACTATACACATTTCACTCATTAAACTAAAAGAATTTTGACTGCACCTATTTTTGTGGAAACAAGACTGTTTTTTCATTGTTTTCATGACTATATGTGTGTGTGTGTGTTTTTTTTTAATAGATTCATGCTTATAAGAGGTGTGTTGACATTAAATACAACTGTTTCAGTGAACTGTTGCTCACAGAACACTGAGCGCCAGCAGAAGCAATCGGTCGCAGCAGCAGAGTGCTGGTAGAGCTGCACTTCCAGACAAACAACAAGTTGTAAGGATGGCTGTCATTTATCTCGCTGTGTTATGTTCCCACTGGTGTGGCACGCTATCATGTATGTGTAGCTTTTCTCAACACTAACAGCACTGTCTGCGCCGACTGCCTGCTCACGTGAAGGTAGAGAGCCTCTGAGTATGGCTGGCTGACGACTGATTGCTGGAGCGGATTGGGTGGCGACTTGCAGACGTGATGGCAGCTGAACATTTCCCAACCAGCAGATGATAGAAAACCATTCTCTAGAATTTAGTTGTTGTTTCGGGGGTGGGGGGGCGGGGGGGGGGGGGGTGCAGTCTTTTCCGAGAATGGTTCAAATGGCTCTGAGCACTATGGGACTTAACATCTGAGGTCATCAGTCCCCTAGAACTTAGAACTACTTAAACCTAACTAACCGAAGGACATCACACACACCCATGCCCGAGGCCGGATTCGAACCTCCGACCGTAGCGATCGCGCGGTTCCAGACTGAAGCGCCTAGAACCGCTTGGCCACACTGGCCGGCAGTCTTTCCGAGAAATATATCCAATAGCTTGCAAGAAGCGTCCTGTTATTGAGCCTTTTGTCCATCTCCAACGGATTTATGTCACCAGATGGATGTCTTTGTGGAACGTCAGTACCTATGGTGAGAGGAGGGAGGGATGACTGATGTTAAGGGGGTGGGGGGAGGGCTCATAGCTGGTTAGTTCATGACAACATATCGAGGAGAACACACGTGCCGAGGCAGCCCCTCGCTCCTCGTGTGTTCTGGGTTCTGTTTCTGTGCTAGTTATGTTATTACAATGACTATTCTCTGCCCCACCTGATGCATTTTGTGTTGTTAAAATGTGTCTGGAATCTTATGGAACTTAACTGCTAAGGTCATCAGTCCCTAAGCTTACACACTACTTAACCTAAAATATCCTAAGGACAAACACAAACACCCATGCCCGAGGGAGGACTCGAACCTCCGCCAGGACTAATCGCACAGTCCATGACTCAGCGCCTTTGACCGCTCGGCTAATCCCGCGCGGCGACGCATTATGACCCTTTGTTTACGAGTGCTGGTTTTCTCATGACAATTCCGATTTGTAATTAGAACAGTGAAGCATTTTATAACAGCTGTGGTAGCGTGTATAGCCTTATGCTTTCTTACTATGCTTAAGTCACCGTACAGCTATACCAATGTGACCCCTTGGTGGGCAGTGGAATAGGACAAAGTAGTCAGAAAGAGATCATCGTTTATTTCAATTTCGACCACTGGGCTGTCTGTCGAGCAATGCAGTGGGAGTCGTCTGTGGTGAATTGCGATGTCAAATAGCAATAGGCACAGTCCTCAGCTGTATGATTACAGGTAATGCAGTTATTAAACGCCTCTTTGTCTAATACCAACATCTCGTCATCTGAGAATTCCACTCAAGCCTTTTTCCGCCTGCTGCTTGTATGTGAAGCAATCATCCTATGTAGAGTTTATTTTGAGTGCGTCTGCCACACGTTTTGAGTGGTATTTCGAATGGTTCTTCCCAGCAGGGTAACACTACCTGTATGGCATCATCAGTCTTTGAGCTGTATTGCGATTTTAGCACTTCCTGTGTAAAGCTATGCATATAGTTGTGTAATTAGGACCGATGTTTGTGATATATTACACAGAACTGATCTGTACCTCAGTTTCCCACACAGAATCAATAAAGTAAGCTAACCTAATATTCTTCCCCTGCATCTGGACAGTTTACCTATGTAGGGGTATGCACTTTGGCTTTTCAGCCAGAAGATCTGGGTTTGGAGGCCTGGGAAAGGTACCACATCAAATATCCCGCCATTTCCAGTGCGGGAGTTGGGGTGAGACGTCAGTAAAGTCTTGAGACAAAGAAATTCCAGACGTGCTTGACATTTGCATAGCTTTTGAATTTCCCACAAAAATTCAAAATTACCACAAAAATTCGAAATTCCTGCCAAACAGGCAGGTCGAGGAGGGGTAGTGGATGAGGAGGGGACGGTTGCCCACAAACCAGCTGGGGAAAACCCATAAGATCATCTGGAGGTGGGGTACTGCTATAAAAACTTCACCAGAAACCCCCTTATCGCACTACAGTGATGTGGTACAAGAGTAAGTCTCAGGAAATGGCTGGAAAGGGTATATCTGATGATTATCTTATGAATGTGAAATGGCACTGGCACGTAATACACGTTATTTTTAAAAACAGAATAAGATATAAATAGAAACAAGACATCAGATGCGAAAAGTGATGACATTTGGAGATTTTATGGTAAGCACTCTGCTTCACGTTACATTTCCTATACATTTGACTATAAGTGGGAGTCAGAAATTTTCCTGAGAAGTGCGGCTCCCGCAGCAGGTAAGCGACGGTAGGGGTCCGCCGAGCTGTGCCCGCCCACGCCTCAGCCCATATCCAGACAGCAAAGCAAGCACACGCCATCGTGTGCAGGGAAAAGATATGCGCAGCGCACACACGTGCTCGCACGTGGCCACGCAGATGGTCGACCACTGCGGCCGACCCCCCTACACCACGCGCGACGTGTTGCACCTGTCTACGCATCCTGCGGAATGCCTCCATAAACAAGAGTTTGCTCGGCGATCGGGAATTTATGGGACGCTCGGCAAGCGTACCTGTGTTTACTGCGACGCTCCACGGGCCGTTGTTGTTGCAGGCGAAACAGCAGGGAACTGTACGCTCGGTACATACTCACGAAGCAGACGTTCTACGTGGTGAGCACCTCACAAATATAGCGTCTAATGCCGCGTGTTACTCTCGGAATAATGATGACAGAGTGAATGGAAACAGCTTTGAACATTAACTTTCGGCGTCAGCAGGTTCAAAAATGGCTCTGAGCACTATAGGACTTAACTGCAGTGGTCATTAGTCCCCTAGAACTTAGAACTACTCAAACCTAACTAACCTAAGGACATCACACACATCCATGCCCAAGGCAGGATTCGAACCTGCGACCGTAGCGGTCGCGCGGTTCCGGACTGAAGCGCCTAGAACCGCTCGGTTACTCTGCCCGGCGGTGTCAGCAGGAATGAAATTTATTTCTTATCTAATTATAGGACGTAACCCTGGGACGTGAACAAATTCCCAGAAAATTTCCCTTCTTCTCAACTTCTGCTATTTAGCTCCTCCTAGGCCACCCATCAAGGTTAGCGTCTGCACAAAACACCAATTTTTCCGGAATTTTGACTCCCAGGAGAGTACTTCAAACGCCTTGGTCCTACATTCCCATCGGAGGCCGGCGTATTTCATTCTGGACCTCTTCACCTGACTTATATCAGACACTGCGGACCGTGAATTCAGCGTGAATTGTCTATAGTCACGAACATGCATATTTTGGCCTCTGTTGACCGCTCCATCGTAGATTTGCGCGGCTTACTCGCATATTTCACTGAAAACGGGATGACGGACATTTATCAACAGGCGTACAAGTTCTCCGTCTGCTTGCCGGTACACCAGCATGGGGTCAGCCACCCACTCACTGTCACTCATCTTAAGGCAGCTGGAGGCCGCGCCCTGTTACCGCTTTCTCAGAACTTGAGCCGCCCTAAGCTACTTATTGTCGCTTCCCTTCGCCGTTCCCCAGCTGGCCACAATCAACTCTGTATACTTCCCTGGGATAAACTAGCCTCCAGTAAATCTACGCGTTTCCACAAAGTTTTCATGCCGTGTGAATTACTTTAAAACCATCACCTGACATTAATTATTCCATTACGTCCATACTATACCCTCTACAAGATGCATTGTGCCTTGTCAGTCATTTTTGTTCAGCCCTACTGTTCGCTCAACGTGAGTTAGGTGATCTTCAATAACTTCATCTAAGGGGCATAGTTCTTGCCATCTTGCAGATGTTACCAAACGTGTTTTCGTTTGTTTTTCTCGAACTGAGCAAGAGAGTGATATAAAAATTGCACACCAGACCATAGCATCTATGAAACTCGCTACCGTCCAATGATTTCCCATGTTTTTTTTTCTTTTTTCGATTTCAGCTAACCACTTAGGGCAACACTGCCGCTGGCAGGCTGCTTGGGGTTGTGTTCACAACTACGTGAGTGACTAATTTCAGTGCTAAATAAATTGGAGCTGCCACAGCGTATCGAATTTTTACTTAACTATTATTTCCAAGCACAACCCTCCCCTGCAACATCGTTACAGGATTTTCAAACTGTTTCTGGACACCCTCTATAAATATTCATTTAGTGTGACATTATACTCATGTTATGTGCTACGGAATGGTTTTATTTTGTTGCCAAGAACCGCATAAGACTTACTTCATGGTAGCGGAGCTTGCTAAGTGTTTTGCTGTTACCACTGCGCCGGACGGAGTGGCCGAGCGGTTCTAGGCGCTACAATCTGGAACCGCGCGACCGCTAAGGTCGCAGGTTCCAGACCTGTCTCGGGCATGGATGTGTGTGATGTCCTTAGGTTAGTTAGGTTTAAGTAGTTCTAAGTTCTAGGGGACTGATGACCTCAGCAGTTAAGTCCCATAGTGCTCACAGCTATTTGAACCATTTTTTTTGTTACCACTGCACTAATCTCAATGGATAGTCACCAAAGTGTTGTCTACAGAGTTGGTGAAAACGTAAGGGCAGCTATAGTGGACTATTTACTTTCTTCCTGTGTTTAACACACAAAAATGTCATCTTAAAATCAATCTCAGTCCCACATCGAGAATCTACGAAAAGTAAGTTCTCAGTACAGGCACATATAGAACACTACAAACCCTGGGACATTGTATGTGGTTTGCCAGTAATATACAAACTAATGATAACGGAATTGAAATCTCGGTAGTAATAGCAGCATAGCCCTTATAAAAACAAAGCTTTTTTACAAGACGTAACAGGCCGATCCAAGGCCGGAGCTGGTATGGTACACCTGCTTTCGGGGGCAGCTGACAGAGACTTGCAGGCCCCGAGTTGAGTTCAGGGCCCTGAGACGGTGGCTGGTGCGTGAGCCACCACGCCATGGCGGTTCCCACTCGATGTCCGGGTGGCCTGTGGCTCTGACTCACGCACGGAGCTGCTCGGTGATGGCTGATGTGGTCGAGGACTACATCAGACTGATGACGGGTCAGCAGACAGGGCTTTTCTAATGCACGATCCGTAAGAATAAAAATGGTTGAAATGGCTCTGAGCACTATGCGAATTAACTTCTGAGGTCATCAGTCGCCTAGAACTTAGAACTAATTAAACCTAACAAACCTACGGACAGCACACAGATTCATGCCCGAGGCAGGATTCGAACCTACGACCGTAGCGGTCGCTCGGTTCCAGATTGTAGCGCCCAGACCCGCACGGCCACTCCGGCCGGCTCCGTAAGAATAGCTTTGCTTGCTGAGCTAAGAGTGTATGGAACCCCTCCAGCCAAGAGCACTGTCATAGAAGACAGGCTCCCCTACGGTACTCAGCTGTGGAAGCTTCGGATTGTACAACACCGCGTAACAATCGAAGTGCTACCGACGACAGAACACGACATTACTACTATTCTGCAGCGCTTAGGTGGAGGCCTGTCGCTGCGTCCTGTTTCTAAGTCAAGCTTCCAGTTTACACCCACTTCACTCTTTTCTTCTTCAGGGAATTCAGTCTTCCAAATTCCAGGCTGTTGCTGAAACTGTGAACTGGCCAGGATATGGGATATTATCGGTACCAAAAATAACTGCACAAAATGTCCAATACATGGTGCTTCATGATACAATAGCAACAATTAGCATAAAAATTGATTTTTAGTAAAGACGCTCCAAATCTCGGGCATCATTCATTAGCAATACCTGACGCCTAAAGATCACTACTGTTTAGCCTACCACTAGGTATGGTAGGCATTGCCGTCAAAGGTCGTCTTTTTGCTTAGGAGATCGGACGATCACGGAAGACTTGTGGTTTCAGGTAAACCCACAAAAAATAACCACCTGGGTTGAGGTGTGGGGACGTGGGAGGCCAAGCATGACGGGAGTGGCCCCTCAGCACGCTCTCGTACCAGACCATGTTCCAAAGACGCCTTTCACTTGTGTATCATTATGTGGTGGAGTGCCATGCTGCATAAAAGTCGTACCTTCCGGCAAGTGTTTATCAGTCAGGCTATGGATGATGCTATTGCGTATCATATCGGTGTTCGTCGCATCCTTCAGGCTAATTGTTTGACAAGCAACATCCCACATCTACTCGAAGAAAACTGATGTGGTAAATCTACACCACACCATGACTCTCTTGTAATGCAGTGATGTTTCCACTACGATTCCAGGATATTTTGTAGTTGTGCAGTTTGGCAGTTGTGGGTGGTGTCAGCCACTCAGAGTGTGAAATGTGTTTCGTCGCTCACACAACACGTTAGATGACCAATCATCATCTTCCCCCTTTTTTAAAAAAAAATGTCCAAACCGGAAACGCTCTCCATGTTAGCACAACAGGAAGAAACACGTCTCATTCTCTGTACATCTAATGAGAACACCAGAAAAGAGAATTGGTAAGAGGATTATAGAAAATTATGGAATTGTAAGAGCAACATTAAATTGATAGCAGAACTTAAGATACAAGATAACTCTAAATTACAGTAGATGAACGACAATACAAAACAGAGAAAACCAGAGTACTACAAGACACACAAGCCAGATTACAAACGAAGATCGATAAAAGGATTACAGGAAGGGCGATTTCAAAGAAAGGAAGAAAGGAAGGAAGAAAATATCAAAAAGAATTAAGAAGGAGAGACAGGAGAGGAAAACACCCTTTACATAACAATAAATCGTAATAGCCCTAGTATAACCACTGCACTATTGAATTGTATTACGTAATTATCGTTGAACTGAACTGTATTATTGAATAACAGTAGGGTCCATAAACCTTTGTATAACTGAGTAGAGTGGTCGAATGAAGACTGTAAAAACTACATCGAAAAATAATACTTGATGATTAACTTAACTGGAACTTTGTCTTTTACGGTCACGTAAACCTGGACACAATGGCTTTATTTTACTTTCATTTTATTTTCTCTCATTTTATTAGGCTTCTGTCTGCTCGAGTGATACATAACCATTAATAGTAAGTAAATGTTCTCCCGTTATTTATTTTTTGGCCAAGATAAATCGCTGTAAATATTAGTTTGTCGACACAGTATATTATTAGTGTCAGAGGTACTTACACGATTTTATTAATATGTTTCCGTATCAATTTATTTTGCATGGATGTCCTCCATACCTTCCTTGCTGGCAGGTAATTTTAAATTAGATTTTATTGGCACTGTAACGCGTCTTATTACTATCGTGGGTAATGCTTGGCTCACCTGGACGCATCTTTTCGTGCATGTGCGACGGAGTGTTTATCCGTGTACGGCTGTCCGGTTGCCAGTATTGTGTTCTGAGCCGCTCTGCGCACCTACTCTCTGCGCTGCTTCTGTAAGCATTGTTTCTTACTGGTTCTTAGAATGGGTTCTCAATTTCCATTGAGCGATCTTTATTTATCACCGGAATTCCTTTACAATTTGATTTTATTGTAAGTATCGGTGTTTGTTCTAGGATTCATCTCGCACGTAGTCCACTGTCAAGTTTTGAACGGTTGCGTCTTCTACAATATGATTAGCATGGGGATAGAGCACATCTACGTTTTATTGAGGGACAGCTTCCGTGTGTGGTAGAGATGTGTGGTCTTTCCTTTGTTATTCATAATGAAGGAAATATTTTGTCATATGAGTTAAAATATGTAAGTTAACAAATAATTTATTTGCTTCTGTACCGCGCGGAATTAGCCGAGCGGTCTAAGGCGATGGAGTCGGGGACTGTGCGGCTGGTCCCGGCGGAGGTTCGAATCCTCCCTCGGGCATGGGTGCGTGTGTTTGTCCTTAGGATAATTTAGGTTAAGCAGTGTGTAAGCTTAGGGACTGATGACCTTAGCAGTTAAGTCCCATAAGATTTCACACACAATTTTTTGCTTCTGCCTTAGGTCAATTTTTTGACACTTGAGGACGTGACTTTATAGTCAGGAAACTACTTATGAACTAACAGGAGTTCGGTAAATCTTCTCACGCAAGCTGTAGCGGTTATTTATTTGTTCATGTTGACAGTATAACCCAAGTAGTTATTTCTTTGTCTTTTATTTGCGTAGCGGAACGAATATTTTGCTTTCGAGTTACATCGCCAGCTTTATTACTCTCTATTTCGTCATTTTTCCGGATGATAAGTAGGTTATACTACATTATTTCCGTATGTAGCACCAGTGTATAAAGTGAAAATGAATAATTACCGCTCCATACAATAGTTATACGCTTCACTGATGAAAATCCGTCTCTCAGAGTTTGACGAGCCTTTGAATAACGTTGGTAGCTAGGTAGTTTCCTTACATGTCATTTGGTGGCATACCCTAAACCGCTCTTCGCAATGTTATTAATCAGGCGAGATCAATCGTGGGGTGCAGGAATTACTTCTACTAGAAATTCGGACTGCAGCAGAGGCGAAATACCCAAGACAAATTTAAGGGCAGGGGAAAATAGCAAATAAGGGTTGACAGATTATAATGTGAAGAGAAGGAAGAAGCAGAGGAGAACCACGCTGCCGGAGTCGGGGTATGGGCCACCACCCCCTGCCTTCCTCTCCCCCACCCCCACCCCCTTCGTGCCACTGGGAGCTTGTCGCAGCACAGCACGGGTGACAGGTAGACAGGGAGGCGACGCCGTCACCCTCCGGGTGCGTCGCCAGAGACGACACGTGCTGACGTCAAGGAGAGGGGGAGGGGTAGGGGCCGGGATGCTGGCGTCGCTCAGCAACAAGGAGACTGCGAGCAGGCCTCCGGGCCAGACGTCACACAGTGCTTACGTACAGCGGCTATCGGTGACTGACGGCCGCTGTAGGGTACCAACATATGTTAGAAGTAGCTCGTCTGCGATCGTTGTTCAGTGGGTGACGGTGTTAAGGAATCCGTGTTCTTCAAACAAAGAACACATTGTAAGTGTTGGTGGTCCTTACGATATACAGGACCATCTGTTGAATATTGTACGTCCATAGAAACAGAGCATGGAGAAGTAGAGAGTGATTCGAAAGGTGCTGAAACTGAAGGATAATAACATTTTTGGATCGAAAATTTACGGTCTTGGATATAATCCTGAGCCAGTAAAAGCTCTGAAATATCAGGAACAACATGGACAGTTAATGCAACTAAATAAAGGACAGGTAACGTACTGTTCGCTTAGTGCTGTTGTACATTGCAGAAAGTGTTCAAAATGGTGACCAAGGCAATCTCTCCAAGTATGACACCTACATAGAATATCATGGTACATTTTACCAAGCTCACCAGGCATCGGAGAAACCTCTTCAGACGCTGCATGGGTTCAGTCTTGGGTCCCTTATTGTTCTTAATATACATTAAGGACTTGCCACTCTGTAGTCATGAAGATGCAAAGCTAGCTCTTTTTGCTGAAGATGCATGTATAGTAATCACACCCAAGAAGCAAGAATCAGCTGAGGAAATTCCAAATAATGTCTTTCAGAAAATTATTAAGTGGTTCTCTGCAAATGGACTCTCACTAAACTCTGAGAAAATACAGGTTAAACAATTCTGTACAGTAAATGGCATAACACCATTGATAAATATAGATTATGAACGGAAGTCTGTTGCTAAGATAGAATACTCAAAATTTGTGGGTGTGTGCACTGATGAGAAATTTTAATTGGAAGAAACACATCGATGATCTGCTGAAACGGTTAGGTTCAACTGCTTATGGTATTAGGGTTATTGCAAATTTTTGTGATAAACATATCACTAAATTAGCCTACTACGCCAGTTTTCATCCACTGCTTTCATATGGCATCATATTTTGGGGCAATTCGGGAGTAAGAGAGAAAGTATTCATTGCACAAAAGCGTGTGATCAGAATAAGAGCTGGATCCCACCCAAGGACACCTTGCAGACATTTAGTTAAGGAACTCGGGATATTCACAGTACCTTTGCAATACATATATTCACTTAAGAAATTTGTCATTAATAACCCATCCAATTCAAAAATAACAGCGAAGTGCATAGCTACAATACTAGAAGAAAGGATGATATTCACTATTCTGGATTAAATCTCACTTTGGCACAGAAAGGGGTGAATTATGCTGCCACAAAAATTTTTGGCTATTTGCCAAATCGTATTAAAAGTCTGACAGATAGCCAACCAACATTTAAAAGCAAATTAAAAGAATTTCTGAATGACAACTTCTTCCACTCAATAGATGCATTCTTAGATATGAAGTAGTAACTGTAAGAAAATTAATTAATTTGTGTAAAAAAGCTTATGTTAAAGTGAACGTTCCACATCATTACGAAACGTCGTATTCATGATCTATGAAACAAGGATTAATGTATGTATGTATGTATGTATGTATTTATGTAAGTCTCCTGGGGAGCAATGTATCTTCGCCGCGAACAGGTGTCACCTGCGTGAGGCTTTTGACATGGAGCAAATAAATAAACAAATAATAAAAAACAAAAATAAAATAAAGGTGCGTAGAGAAGGGGAGAGAGACGCCATGTACTTGGACCTTCCCTTACCATCCAACGTCTGCGATATGTGGCATTTCACAAGTGACGTACTTGCACAGTAAATTATGCGGATGCTTCGTCTCGCTGTATGAAACCATAGGGACAGAAACAGAGTATATTATCTGTGCTGAACTTCAGGCGCACCTGCATTGGTTGTTATTGTTGTTCCAAACACTCCACAGATTTCACTGGCTCAGGATTACTTCCAAGACCGTAAGTTCACGTTTCGAAGTTTTCGTATTTTGTCTTCGTTATCAGTTCCTTCAATTTGTTTGCAACCCTTTTAATCACCTTGCGCATCATTATTTTAGTTCTCATGTGTGCAAACTGTATTCTGCTGGCAGTCCTTCTCTCCAATGATTCTTCCCCTGTTGTATTCAAATGACCGATACGTTACAGGAAAAGTCTCTCCTGTTCTTTGATGGTTCCCAACATGCTCCACTGATAGAGTGCGTGGCTGTGGTTCATGTCAGCAGACACTGCAGGCCAGCCAAGCCTCTTTGGCGATTCACGAGGCGGGCATGCTACTTTCTTGGATTATAGTCTTGAAAGACGGACACATCGCTGAGGTGTTAACTAGGAAGTTAGTACTTTGGAGCATCCTGCCAGATACAATACAGTCCTCAAATTCTTCTCGGTAGCAAT
Source organism: Schistocerca piceifrons (assembly GCF_021461385.2). Taxonomy (NCBI): domain Eukaryota; kingdom Metazoa; phylum Arthropoda; class Insecta; order Orthoptera; family Acrididae; genus Schistocerca; species Schistocerca piceifrons. Next base: position 1,068,677,969 of record NC_060139.1, read on the forward strand.
GGCAGAGGTACGACATCTCCACGAGATAACTGTCCTAAATGTAGCTAATCCGCATCCCTTCTGAACCATTCAAACTGCATGATGGAGACGTTCTTTCTGTCGAGATACTTCTACATTCTTCTACGACGATCATCAGATGCTTCAGAAGTCATACACTGTATCGTGATAAGAACCTGACTCTGATTTCATTCCAGGTGCTTCCTTGCTCAAATCCCTTACGCAGCACAGTGCCGTACTGTTGATGGCAATGGATGCCTAGAAGGCAAACTGATAATTTGGGACGGTTCCCTGCTCACAACCTGTCTTACCTTAAACTTACAATATGTGCACCACTACAGTTCAAATGGCCCTTCGTGGCATGATGAGGGAACAAAAGCCTGCAGTGTCCCGTTCACGACTGAACACCTGAGCATTACGATGAAGAGTTCTGAGAACGCATATCTCGTCTTCCACCCATCACACAGATGATACGTAGTACATAATTTCTTTTAATCATGTTATCAACATACCAGGTGGTTACGATTAATGTGCAGCTATTCACAGAGGTGCAATGTGGGACGTAATCGTATATGGCAGCGAAACTTAGATTATTGATACAGCATTAAACTGGAACCGATTTACGCTGAAAAAAATAATTTCGAATTTCGCTACCAGGTGAAAATATGTCGCAGTGAATGCTAGAAAGACGTATAGAAATGTTTCCGTACGTAATGGATTAGGAATGGGGTGTGGGCAGGAAAGGTCCAAAAGTGACGAATGCATAATGTTAGTTTTATTATTAACCACAAGTTACAATTTTTTTTCAGTATGAGCACCTGAGACGTCGACAAGACGCTGCATTCGTAAAATGTTGTAATCAACAGTTTCTCACAGCAGTTCCGGTCCAAACTGAGTACCGTCTCCTTGTATACTGGGCTTCAGATCAGGTAGGGACCGGACGGTACCCCTGTAAACGCGTTCTTTTAGATATCCCCAGAGCCAAAAATCACATGGATTCTGAACACGTGTTCTTGCACGTCGCGCGTCTCGTAAGCCTCTGGAGATAACACGTTTGTGGAAGGTAACATTAAGCGGGTCATCCCCTGGCCGAGCAACATGAGACGTTGCCTCATCTTGCATGAAAAGAGTAGTTTCCTCGCATTACTTTTGTTCTTTGGGGCCCGCAGTGCAAAAACACCAAAAAAACATCACAGATCATTGACAATAAAAAATTATTACGAAAAAATAAAAATATAGCTTAAAAATCTCTACTAAAACTAAAACAAATTCCAAGCAAACAACATAATTAGAAGCAAACGTATAAAAATCAATAAAAAACAATCTAATTTCTACACATCACTTATTTCTAATGGTAAGTATTTAAACATGTAATATCGCTGATGCACTGCTGTCAAGAAAAAAACTAGCACCCATAAAGAGTGAATAAATTCAAATACATGTCTCCAACCCACATCTAAGGAGAAACTAATAACTGTAAAAAAGAAAATGAAAGGACAGGACATGGTAGCAGCGATATTATAGCAATGATATTACATGTAAGATAATACCAACAAACGAATGAACTATAACTTTTCTGATCACAGTTAAAGACCATTATATTCAGACTATTACTTATGTATTTGATGATGGCAGGATGCCGAAATGGGTTCATCGACAGTGATTTATAAAATAAAAAACCACTGAAAGAACGTTGTAGGTCGCTCATATTTATCATAATCATGTTGTTAAAGGTTTCCACACAGTTACGTTCTTCCAAAGCACGAACCAAATACTGTACAAGGAGGTCTCGATAACGTGTGGTCGTCACGAAGCACTTTACAGGCCCTCTGTGTGTATTCTCTTCCACGAAGAACGGACCAAGAACAAAGATGCTGGTAATCCTTTAGTCACATACGGCGTGTGTGCAAGGTGGCAACCGATGTGTTCCCTCCATAATGAGTGCGATACTCACATCACTCGCCACATTACATTTTTAATAAAGAACCATGCAGTTTGCTTATGGTTTTGCAGAATCATTCTGGATATTTCTAGTTATCTTCACACCGAAGTAACCAAGCGTGTCAAGTGTTATGTCGCATTGCAGGCAGAGAGGTAATTTTGTAGCAGATGAAGATAATTCCGTTTCTGTGACTGAGCCATAACGAGGGAACGGCCGAGTGGTGGTGGTTTACAGCGGCCTCCACGGGTGGCCTGAGACAAAGCCAGCGGACGCCCCGCTCCCGACGGGCTGCGGCCTTTGTACAGGGCGGGGGTGGGGTGGGGTGGGGTGGCGCCCTCGACCTGTACCGTAAAAGTCAAAACTACGATTTTTCCACTACGTGGAAAGCTGACGCAGACTCAGTTTCTTGTGGCCAAGACGCCGTGTTAACACAAACGTCGGATCTGGAGCCGCTATGGGCCCTGTTGGTGAGGCGCGCTCCTTTTAAGTCACTCAAACACCTGTTCTTGGCGCGGAGCTCTGCAGAAACATTCAGATGGCTTCGTTAGGAACGCAGAAGCCTCCCAGAAGCCATACACTGGATGACATTGTGTGACACTGAGCGATGGTTCCAGCACGCACAATTTCTGGAGGGAAGACAGCGGATTGGCAGAAATGTTGTTGCAAGAAGACGACGGGGCAGCCTCTGGTGCTGTGTAGCAGAAACTGAGGCTACACTCGATCTGAGAAACAGGGTTCGTGTTCTGACTGCTTTATCGAGCAGTCGTAATACTCTCTACAGAGTGTACATAAAGTCCGGGAACACTTTCAGTTATTTATTGCACAAGAAAAGTCCGAGAACACTTTCAATTATTTATTACACAAGAACTAAACGTTGTACAGATATCATACATATTTCATTTTGAAGAGAAACTCTGGAAGTTTTTTTTACAACCATTCGATATGCGAACAATGATTGACCGGCAGACGTCAATACGGTAATCGAATTCTTGCCATACCCATCACAGCAAGGCATCGTCGACTGTAGACTTGCTTGCCGTATTCTCTTCCGGAGCTCTGCTGCATCACGTTGTAGAGGCGGTACGTAATCAGATCTTTAATGTGTCCCCACAGAAAAAAAGTCGCACGGAGTGAGATCTGGTGCTCGGGGAGGACTGCTTATGAATGTCTTTCGTACACGCTCCACATTCACTTCACTCACACTGGGACGTCCGTTCCTCTTTGTCGGGCACAAGCAACCCGTCTTAACGAATTTGTTGTGCCAGGAGTAAATGGCCTTCCTTCTTGGTGGCTTCTTACTATACTTGGTTGTAAACATCCGTTGAACAGCTGTAGCACACTTGTTTTTGTCGAACTCCAACACGCAGAAAGCTCGCTCCGCACCTGAACACGCGATGTTTGCGACTATCGCTGACTGTCGGTAGATTACCAAACTACGCTGTAGCGGTATACATGAAAAAAAAGAATCTTCGGGGTTTCTCTTCAAAATGACATATGTACGATATCTGGTTGGTAGCACTGCGCCTGCTATACAGACGTCTGTGTCACAGCTCTCGTACAAGATAAGTAATTTAAGTAGCAATAAACTGTTTTTAACACTTTAAACTAATTAATTACGTTAATTATAGTGTTCTTCAAGCGTACCATTAAAGGTTTTTGTCTCACTCGCGAATTTTCACAGTAATCACGTAAAGTTCGTTTTGTTTACATATCGCGGCCAGGCCGAACTTTTGAGCTTTCAGATTAAACTTCATACCGGAATTTTAAGTGCATTTACTGATCGTTTAGTGTGCTAAATACGTTTGCTGCCACTTTATATCTGCAGAGTATAGTCATCTCTTAAGTAATTTCCAGTAAAAAACTTCTGAACCACTGTTTACATAGTCGCGAGTAGGCCTAATTTTTCGTACACGTATTTTCACTGTTTTCCGGCAACTTAATTGTCTTTCTGTCACTAAAATCGATTTGTACCATGAGTGTAAAGTGCCCGACGTGCCGTAGAATCGTTAGCTCCGGGGCCTGGTGTGATGGATGTAGTAACTTTTTTCATTGGGGCGATTGTAGTGGCGTGGGAATTGGGAAAATGAGCGAGACTCATCAGTGGTTCTGTACGCTATGCAGAAGAGATAGAAAGATTGTGGAACAGGAGGGGTAAATTGCTGCCCTTCAAGCTGAGTTAGATGAGGCTAGGCGAGAACTCGGCAGGTTATGGGGGGAGAAGGGTAAACAGGGGTGGGAAGTGGCCACAGGCATAAGGAATAGGCCAAGAAATTCTTCTGACAGCTTTGTTATTAATGTACAAAATAGGTTTGACCTGTTGCCTCAGTCAGAAACTGATGAGCCTCTCGCAGATGTAGCTGTAGACACGGCTCAACAAGCTTTCAGCAGCAAATTGAATAAGGATGTATGGAAGTCTGCAAAGAGAAAGAAAGTCTTGTTGCTAGGTAGTTCGCATGCTAGGGGTGTGGGCCAACTTCTGCAGGATGAGTTAGGGTCAGAATACCAGGTCACAAGTTTTTTCAAACCTATTGCTGGACTGAGGCAGGTTACAGAGGATTTAGGTTCACTATGTAGAGGCTTTACTAAGGAAGATTCCGTGGTTATTGTGGGCGGGGCGGGCAACAGTATTGACAGAGATCCGGGATACAGCATAGAGTGTGACCTGGCAAAGATTGCATCAACATCGAGTCATACCAGTGTTGGGTTTGTGTCGGTTCTGGAACGCCACGACCGACCTCATTTGAGCTCTTCTGTCAGGAGAGTTAATTTGGAGTTGGATCGGCTACTTGGATCTGGTGCAGGGTCACACATTGGTGTGGTTCCTGTTGATTCACTCTGTAGGTGGGACTATACTAGACACGGCCTACAGCTCAACAAGAAATGGAAGGGTAAACTGGCTGGACAGATAGCAGGAAACTTAAAGGGGGGAGGAACTACATCTCATGGTGGAAACTCTTTTTCAGTGTAAGATCAGTGTCCAGTGGGAAACTCAGCCAGGCAAATACTAAAGATGTTAAAAAAGTTCAAGATACTCACAAAAGTAAAGTGAAAAATAATGTTAGTATATATCATCAAAATATTGGGGAAATGAAGAATAAAATTGATGAGCTTCTGCTTTGTTTAGAAGATACAGAAAATGAGAATGTACTATGCCTGTCTGAGCATCACACTGTCACTGATATGCAATAGGTTAGCATCAATCGGTACAAATTAGCTGCACATGTAAGTAGAGATAATATGATGAGTGGAGGAGTTGCCATATATGTCAAAAGCTTCCACAGTGTAAAAAATTTAGAAACTTAAAAATTTTGTGTAGAGCGACATATGGAAGCATGTGCTACTGAACTTAAACTAAATGATGGCACTTTCATAATTGTAACAGTGTATAGGTCCCCCTCACGGAACTTCCATCAATTTCTAGAAAACTTGGATGCTTTGTTGTGCTATCTGTCAGACAGGGGGAAGCAAATTATCATTTGTGGGGATTTCAATGTTGACTCCCTGAAAGAGTGTAATAGGAAGAATGACCTTGTAGTATTACTCAGTTCTTTCAATTTGAGCTCCGTCATTGATTTTCCTACTCGGATAACAAAGAACAGCAGTACATTAATAGATAATTTTTTATAGACCAAGATAAGTTTAAGGACATAAATGCTTATCCTGTTGAGAATGGTCTTTCAGATCACGGTGCACAGATAGTTACAGTACATGACGAAGCTCCATGCAGTATATCAAATCAGACTTTCAAAGCAGTGCATTCAATTAACAATATAAATATTGCAAACTTTAAGGAAAGCCTACAGCAACAAGACTGGGATGAAGTGTATAAGGAACCTGACGCAAACTTGAAATATAACTTGTTTCACGATACATTTTTAAGGGTATTTGAAAATTGTTTTCCCAAGAAAATAGTTAAACATAATTCCAAGAAAACATATAAAGAACCATGGCTAACTAAAGGAATAAGAATATCTTGCAACCGTAAAAGAGAACTGTATCTAACAGCAAGAGGGAGTACTGACCCCGAAATGGTTCAATATTATAAAAACTATTGTGCAGTACTAAGAAAAGTTATTAAAAAGTCCAGAAGAATGTGTATCATGTCTGAGATCAGTAACTCTGATAATAAAATTAAAGCAATTTGGAATATTATTGAAAGGGAAACAGAGCAACCAAGAGCACAGGAAGACTTAAGTGCCATAAAACTGAATGACAAGTGTACTAACAAACAATCATAAATTGAAAATATTTTGAATAATCATTTTTCAAATGTTGTGGAGAAAATAGGATCTAGATCTTCAATAGAAGAGGCAAGGCTACTAATAGAAGAGGCCATACCTGTGCAGTTCGAAACAACTGTAATTCCACCAACCTCTCCCTCTGAAATCAGTAAAATAATTAACTCACTGAAAAGTAAAAGCTCTTACGGAATTGATGGCATTTCCAGCAAGGTACTTAAAGCTTGTTCCCCACAGATAAGCATGATTCTCAGCCACGTATGTAATAGCTCATTGGAGCAGGGTGTTTTCCCCAATAGACTGAAATATGCCATTGTAAAACCATTGCATAAAAAGGGGGATACGTCGGATGTCAACATCTACCGCCCAATCTCTCTTCTGACAGCTCTATCAAAAATTTTTGAGAAAGTAATGTATTCAAGAGTAGCCTCCCATATTTGTAAAAATAAAGTACTAACAAAATGTCAGTTCGGTTTTCAGAAAGGCTTTTCAATAGAAAATGCTATATACGCTTTCACTGATCAAATATTAAATGCTTTGAATAACCAGACTTCACTCATTGGTATTTTTTGTGATCTCTCGAAGGCCTTTGATTGTGTAAATCATGGTATTATTTTAGATAAGCTAAATCATTGTGGTTTGAGGGGGGCGGTGCACAAATGGTTTAATTCATGCTTAACTGGAAGAATGCAGAAAGTTGAAATAAGTGGTTCATGTAATGTTAAAACAACAGCTGATTCCTCAAACTAGGGGGGCTATCAAGTACGGTGTCCCACAGGGTTCGGTCTTAGGTCCTTTACTGTTCTTGATATACATTAATGACTTACCATTCCACATTGATGAAGATGCAAAGTTAGTTCTTTTTGCTGATGATACAAGTATAGTAATAACATCCAAAAACCAAAAACTAAGTGATGTAATTGTAAATGATGTTTTTCACAAAATTATTCAGTGGTTCTCAGCAAACGGACTCTCTTTAAATTTTGATAAAACACAGTATATACAGTTCCATACAGTAAATGGCACAACTCCAGTAATAAATATGGACTTTGAACAGAAGTCTGTAGCCAAGGTAGAATTTTCAATATTTTTAGGTGTGTCCATTGATGAGAGGTTAAACTTGAAGCAACACATTGATGGTCTGCTGAAAAGTCTGAGTTCAGCTACGTATGCTATTAGGGTTATTGCAAATTTTGGTGATAAGAATCTCAGTAAATTAGCTTACTATGCCTACTTTCATTCACTGCTTTCGTATGGCATCATATTCTGGGGTAATTCATCGTTGAGTAGAAAAGTATTCATTGCTCAAAAACGTGTAATCAGAATAATTGTTGGAGCCCACCCACGGTCATCCTGCAGACATCTATTTAAGGATCTAGGGATCCTCAGTAACCTCACAGTATATATATTCACTTATGAAATTTGTTGTTAATAATCCAGCCCAGTTCAAAAGTAATAACAGTGTGCATAGCTATAAAACCAGGAGAAAGGATGATCTTCACTATGCAGGGTTAAATCTGACTTTGGAACAGAAAGGAGTAAATAATGCTGCCACAAAAGTCTTTGGTCACCTACCAAACAGCATCAAAAGCCTGACAGATAGCCAACTAACATTTAAAAATAAGTTAAAAGAATTTCTAGATGAAATCGCCTTCTACTCATTGGCTGAATTTTTAGATATAAATTAAGGGGGCAAAAAAAAAAAACAACATCTTAAACATTAGTGTCATGCAATATTTTGTGTAATGTAATATCTTGTACAGATATCTTTTATGAACCGACACGTTCCACATCATTACGAAGTGTCGTATTCATGATCTATGAAACAAGTATTAATCTAATTTAATCTAATCTGTACAATGTTTGGTTCTTGTGCAATAAGTAATTTAAATCTTCCCGGACTTTATGTACACCGTGTATTATCCGCTACGGAATACGGAGATAGTAGTTTTAACTGGGAACACGCTGTTTGCAGCTCCGCCGTCCATCTGCGTAACAACCCATCGAGCAATGCAGGCAGTCGACGGCATCACCGCGCGCAGCTGCAGTTATTACTGGTAAATATGCACAGCACCGGCGTACTTTGATCAGCCGTGCTCCATCTTGCTAGAGCGATAGAACTCGCTACATTTGATTACCTGTTGCATCATTCGAGATCGCCACTTCACGCCATATTTTTCCAATAGACTTGCGATAGGATTCACATAGGTTTGTACAGTGCATCTGGATAGGGAGGGTGCCAGTAGTCACAGAAGCTGTTTCAAACTTTACTGTGTACATTAATCTAATTAATTTGTCTCTGCTGAATGGAAAACTTTCAATAATCATTCTGGTCCTCACAATACTTATCTGTTCAGAATATTCGTTCCTTGGCTCCTACCAATCCTTAATTTTGGAGGGTTATAAAAAAAGGGAAAAAGATTTAAATAATCTTATTTGACGAAACTGGTCACAATCAAGTTAGTTGCACACAGGGGTGAACATAGCAATGCCAGATATCATGTTGTGGAACTAAACAGGCTCTTCTCTTGGATTAATTCTTTGAATTTCTGGTCAAAATTGTAATCATTTGCATAGTAAATTGTAACTTTTCTGTGACGACTCGGTGGCCAGTTCCCAAGTGCAATAGCTCTTCGTGTACAACACGCTGTTTAACAGCATCCCAAATTCGGGAGTTCTGTATATTAACTGCACCCTGTAGTATAAAATGTGCCTCATCCTCCATAAAATGTTACCCAGCCAAATGTGATGAGATTCAGTCCGTGCCAGAAGCTGAAGAACACAGTCAGAACGTTGCTGCTGATCATGAGGTTTCAGCAGCTGCACCGTCTGCATCTTGTACGGGTACCAGTGTATTAGAGACCGCAAAACCTATCGTACTGGTGAATTATCGTGACACAGCACGAGCACTAACGCTACCTGGGGCACGTGCCGCATGATCAGTTACAGCAACAGTAAAGTCGTCAATAACTTCCACCAGGATATGATGCCGTCTACATCTGCGTGATTACTCTTCTATTCACAATAAAGTGCCTGGCAGAAACCATCTTCAAGCTGTCTCTCCACCGTTCCACTCTCGAACACTGATTTCTCTTACTTTATCGTGATGATCGTTTCTCCCTATGTAGTTGGGTGTCAACAGAACGTTTTCAAAATCGGAGGGGAAAACAGGTTATTGAAATTTCATGAGAAGATCCCGTCCCAACGAAAAACGCCTTTGCTTTAATGATTGCCACTCTAATTCACATGACATGTCTGTGGCGCTATCTACCGTATTTCGCGAAAATACAAAACCAGCTGCCCTTCGTTGAACTTTTTCGATGTCATCTATCAGTCTTACCTCATGCGGATCCCACACCGCACTCCAGAATAGGGCGCACAAGCGTGGTGTAAGCAGTCTCTTCAGTAGATCTGTGGCACCTTCTAGGTGTTATGCCAATGAATCGCAGTCTTTGGTTTGCTCCATTCACAATATGAACTATGTGATCTTTCTAATTTACTTTATTTGTAATTGTGATCCCTAAGTATTTAGTTGAATTTACAGACTTCAGATTTGTGTGACTTTTAGCGTAATCGAAATTTAGCGGATTTCTTTTAGTACTCATGTGAATAACTTCACACTTTTCTTTATAAGCGATCAATTGCCATTTTTTGCACCATACAGATATATTATCTAAATTATTTTGCTATTAGTTTTGGTCATCTGATGACTTTACAAGACGGTAAATGACAGCATCATCTCTAATCAATCTAAGAGGGCTACTCAGTCTGTGTCCTACGTCGTTAATACAGATCAGGAACAAGAGAGGGCCTATAACACTTCCTGGGGGATGCAGGATATTACTTCTGTTTTAATCGATGACTTTTCTTCTATTACTACGAACTGTAACCTTTCTGACAGGATATCACGAATCCAGTCGCACAACTGAGGCGATAATACATAGGCACGCAGTTTGGTTAGATGACGCTTGTGAGTAACGATATCGAAAGCCTTCTGGAAATCTAAAAATATGGAATCAATTTGACATCCCCTGTCGATAACACTCATTGCTTCAAGAGAATAAAAGAGCTAGTTGTGTTTCACAAGAACGATATTTTCTGTATCCGTTAATCACTATGTGTCAATAAATCGTTTTCTTCGAGGTAATTCATAATGTGCGAACACAGTATATGTTCCAAAATCCTACTGCAAATCGACGTTAGTGATATGGGCCTGAAATTCAGCGGATTACTGCTAGTTCCCTTTTTGGGTATTGAAATAACTTGAAGAATTTTCCTGTCTTTGGGCACGTATCGTTCTATGAGCGAGCGATTGTATGTAATTGCTAAATATGGAGCTCTTGTATCAGCATACTCTGAGAGGAACCTGACTTTTATACAATCTGGACCGGAGGCCCTGCCTTTCGTGCCGGGCAGGATAGCAGCGTCCTGCAGGGTCCGCGCGGCGTCCCTCGTCGGAGGTTCGAGTCCTCCCCCGGGCATGGATGTGTGTGTATCGCCCTTAGCCTAAGTTAGTTTAACTTAAATTAAATAGTGTGTAAGCTTAGGGACCGATGACCTCTGCAGTTTGGTCCCATAAGACCTTACCACAAATTTCTTATTTCCTTTATTAAGTGATTTAAGCTGCTTTCCAAAACCGAGGATATCTTCTATATTTCTCATGTCGGCAGTTGTTCTTGATTGCAATTCAGGAGTATTTACTTCATCTTCTAGGTGCCACTGGAAGCTGACCCGTGTTTCCGAATTTAGTAATAGTTTTCTTTAAACCATTCAATGACATCTGGCCTCTTCTCAGACCTCTCAGTCGGCAGTATTCTCTCAGTGCATCATTGTAATCGTTGCCGTTCACGCAAAACAGTTTTACTGACAGTGCACAGTCTCTCTTCACGATAGCCACGGCGGTCACTCGCATTATAGATTGTCAGACGACAGCGTTGATGTCATACCGTCATACAAATGGTGTTCAGAGCCTGATTTGCACGTGGTGGCCGAAATTGGAACTGTTTTCATCCAGCGTAAATCGGTTCAACGTTAACGCATTAGCGCATCTACGAAGTTTTGCTGTCATACAATTATTACAGCAACCCTCTACCTCAGTGACTAACCCTACTTTACTTATAATCAGCCACTAAAATAGGTTCAGTCAAGACTTGGGAACATCATCAAAATTACAAACCACAATAGCTGACTTAGGAACACCCGCCCTGGCGATACAAAACAAAACAGCGACCGCATACCAACGTGAGAAGAGTAAGTTGACATTGATGCCGAAGTCCCAGCGGGCTGATTTGCACACGTCGTCGAGAAGTGTATTCCATAGTCCTGTCACAAGGCTCATGTTGTGGAATGCTAAACAAGGAGTCATCTTCTGGTACCCGAACACCCCAGCTGCTGGGAGGAACCATGAAAACACTACCCAAAAACTTAGCATTATGTTGACAATATCTCAAATGGTGCATTAATTCTTTACTACAATCGGTACGTTCTTGTCCCACTATAGGTTGTCAGAGAACTGCTGCGTGGTATTAGTGTGTATAAGTGACCCACTGGTAATGGGAAGCCTTCTTATGGTTAGCAAAGTTCTTATGATTACAGATTAAACCTGTACGTTGTGCTGTCTTCAGATTTCATTGTCAACGCTAGTATATGTATTGTCACATTGAATTGGTTCTCTCCTGCAGATAGGCAACCCACTCGCGAGATTCACAAAGCGAGCTGCGTTCGCGCCTTCCGAGACGGATCGCGTCAACGACTTACACCCACGAACTGACGCTTGCCGCGTCACGATCGAAGCCCATATTGAGCGCCTTTAGTGTCAGTTACAAATTTGGAGAGGTGCGCTGTCCAGTGATGCGTGTCTGTTTTCGAAATGTCTTGTAGTTTTCGCGCGTGTTTTTGAAACAGATTTTGTATTTGTGGTGTGCGAACTGTAAGACCTTCGGTACACACACCATCAGATTATTTGACTTGTCGCTCTAACGAAGAGTAAGGGAGTGTCAGCAATATGTCTCGTGGTCTTATCGTGGCGTGTTTATCTTCTGCCGTTAGGTCAGACGATAAAAATGCCACTTGCACGCTAGAGTAGCAGGTTGACGGTGACCAACTTCAAACAGAACATTATTAACTTTCACACACATTTATTAAAATAATAAAAAGCATACACCTTACTTAACTTGATTCTGGATGCTATTTACAATTGACAATCTGAAGTTCCTTTGGTCTTGGTACGTTAATCGTATTCTCACATATCTTTGATACTTGACAAAGTGTCTATACATTTCTCTTCGTGGCTATGTACGGGAATATGGTAATCTTATTAGGTGCAGACTGAAACTTGACTATAGACTAATGCAGACTGATGCAGATAAATGCAGACTGACTAATCGGAGGTCTGTACACTCGTTATAATACCTCGAGCGTTCAGGTATCAATGCGCGAGTGTGATCCGCGAGGAGAAAAGGTTCTACGTTAGCAGCAATCTCATTGGCTGCGTTACACATTAATACGCGGATCGGCGGAAGCAGAATTTGGTCCGTCTTTATGGCAGCGCCATCTCGTAGTGCGGAGATGGACGAGTGCTGCGCCTGCGCTGTTGTGGTTAGCGGGGCGCGCTCTAGTGGGAAAGTTGTGTACGCGCTGACTATGCGGAACTCTGTACACAACAATATTCAAAGGGTTAAAGAGGTATGACGGTCTTGGAAAAACGCCCATAAATCAAGGATGCTCTTACTGCCTCATGGCAGAAATAATCAAGCGATTGTCCTTTGATCCAGATTACTGTGTTTGTCATCATGCGAGGGAAGAAGGTCCAGCCGGCAACAGAAGCGTCTACGGCACGAAAGCGTGCGGAGCAGCACCGAGAAGTGGAATTAGTATTTTCTGTACCAACCGCCACACCTCTGCTGAAGCTTCACTCAGCAGTTGCTGTTCATCCCTGTCAAGTAGGTAAAGTGGAGAATCTTCCATATTAATGGACTGTGCCTGGAGTGGCACCACGTGTTTCTAATCGACAACTAGATGTCAGGTAGCACGAGTCCCAGTGGCGAGGAGGACATGATGCACGGAATGCCTCACCAGGGGCCGTGCGATCTCAGTATCTCTGCTCTCCACCATGTTTCGGATGTGATCTCTCATTATTAGCCGTTAAATGTCACTTGCTGTCGGAGTCCTGGTACGAGGCAAGTCTGCATGGACGCAACTGTATTTGATGAAAAAATTCTCGCGATACGACACGGAAGTAAAAACACGCACTATTGCAATCTGTGGCACTCTGCAAAGAGGAGCAAGTTTATCAGCCAGGCTCTCAACAGATTGGTCTGATGGTGGGTCCACAGGTTAACTGTCGTACAGACATAGAGGACAGCCGCTCTGACATGTATGTTGACAAGACCGAGATCCTCTTCCCAAAGGGGAAAAGTAAGTGTGTCTATTTTTTTTTTTTTTTTACTCATCAGTGTTCTAACTGGTTTGGGCGGCCTGCCACGAATTCCTCTCCTGTTTCCACCTCTTCACCTCAGAGTAACACTTGCAACCTACGTCCTCAGTTATTTGCCGGACGTATTCCAATCCCTGTCTTCCTCTGCAACTCCTGTCCCTTCTCCTTGTCAGTGTTTTCCACATATTCCTTTCCTCTACGATTCTGCAAATAACCTCCTCATTCCTTATCTTATCAGTCCAACTAATTTTCAACATTCATCTGCAGCACCTCATCTCAAATGCTTCGATTCTCTTCTGTTCCAGTTTTCCCACAGTCCATGTTTCACTACCACACAATGCTGTGCTCCAAACGTACATTCTGAGAAATTTCTTCCTCAGATTAAGGCCGTTATTTGATATTAGTAGACCTCTTTGGGCTAGGAATGCCCTTTCTAACATTGCTAGTCTGCTTTTGAAGTTCTCCTTGCTCCGTCCGTCACTGGTTATTTTACTGCCTAGGTAGCAGAATTCCTTAATGTCATCTACTTCCTCATCATCAATCCTGAGGCTGAGTTTTTCGCAGTTTTCATTTCTGTTACTTTCGTCTTTCTTCGATTCACTCTCAATCCATATTCTGGACTCATTAGACTGTTCATTCCATTTAAAAGATCTTCTAATTCTCCTTTACTTTCACTCACGATAGGAATGTGATCAGTGAATCGTATCATTGATATCCTTTCACTCTGAATTTTAATCCCACTCATGAACCTTTCTTTTATTTACGTCATTGCTTCTTCGATGTACAGACTGAACAGTGGTGAGCAAAAGACTACATCCCTGTCTTACACCCTTTTTAATCCCAGCACTTCGATCTTGGTCGTACACTCTTGGTATTCCCTCTTGGTTCTTGCACATATTGTATAATACCGGTCTCTCCCTATACCTTATCCCCATTTTTCACAGAATTTCGAACATCTTGCACCATTTTACACTCTCGGACGCTTTTTTCAGTTCGACAAATCCTATTAACGCGTCTTGATTATTCTTTAGTGTTGCTTCCATTATCAACCACAACCTCAGAATTGCCTCTCGGTGCCTTAACCTTTCCTAAAACCAAACTGATCGTCCTGCAACACATTTTCAACTTCCTTTTGTATTCTTATGTATATTATTCTCATCAGCAACTGGGATGCGCGAGATGTTAAGCTGACTGTGCGGTAATTCTCGCAGTTGTGAGTTCTTGCCGTGTTCGGAATTGTGTGGATGATATTTTTCCGAAAGTCAGATGGTATGTCACCAGACTCATACATTATACACACCAAAGTGAGTAGTCGTTTGGTTTCCTCTTCCACCAATGGTTTTACAAATTCTGGTGGACTGTTGTCTATCCCTTCCGCCTATTAAATTCTGACCCTAATACTGGATCCACTATTTATTCTTAATCATCTCCTGTTTCTTCTTCTATCACATCACACAAATCTTCCCCCTCATAAATGCCTACAGTCCACTCAATCGACGTATCCTCTCTCTCCTCTGAAATTAACATTGGATTTCAAGGTGCAGTCTTGATGTTACATCCTTGCTTTTAGTTTCACCGAGGGTTGTTTTTACTTTCCTATATGCTGAGTCAGTCCTTCCGACAGTCATTTCTTTTTCAATTTCTTCAAATTTTTCATGCAGCCATTCCGCCTTTGCTTCCCTGCACTTTCTATTTATTTCATTCCTCAGCTGCTTGTATTTCTGTAGCCCTGAATTTGTACTTCCTTCTTTCATCGATCAGCTGTAGTACTTGTTTTGTTACCCATGGTTTCTTCGCAGTTACCTTCTTTGTACCTACATTTTTCTTTCCAACTTCTGAGATTTACCTGTTCAGAAACGTCCATTCCTCATCAACGGCACTGCCTACTGAGCACTTCGTTATTACTGTATCTATATCTTTAGAGAACGTCAGTCCATAGTACTTCCGTATCCCACTTCTTTGCTTATTGATTCATACCGGATAATCTCTTAAACTTCATTAACTTCATCACTATTAAGTCTGAGTTTATGTCTGCTACTGGGTATCTGATTTCGGCATCTCTCTCTCACTATGATGTAATCTAACTGAGATATTCCTGTAACACCCGGCCTTTCCCAAGTATACCTTCTCCTGTTACGATTCTTAAACAGAATATATGCTGTTACTAGCTGAAATCTATTATAGGACTCAAGTAGTCTTTCTCCTCTCTTATTCCTTGTCTCAATCCCACGTCCTCCTGTAGGGTTTTCTTCTACTTCTTCCCATACAACAGCATTCCAGTCCCACATTATTAGATTTTCATCTACCCTTACGTATTGTGAGGGGAGATGTATCCTCATACACTTCATCTTTTTGTCTTTAGGTTTCCTTTAATTTGCGTCTATGGTCACCGGTTTCGGTCTTATCTTTAGCTTGCGAGGTTGGCATGTATACCTGGACTATCGTTGTTGGTGTTGGTTTGCTGTCGATTCTCATAAGAACAACCCTATTAGTGTTCACAGTAACACACTCTCTGCTCTGCCTTCCTATTCATAACGAATCCTACTTCTGTTATACTATTTTCTGTTGGCCTATTCTAATCTGACCAGAAATCCTTCACTCCAGTTCACTTCACTGACCCCTAATATATCTAGCCTGAGCCTTTGCATTTTCCTTTTCAGATTCTCTAGTTTCCCTACCACATTCAAGGTTTTGATATTCCACACCCCGGCTCGTAGAACGTTATCCTTTCGTTGGTTATTCAGTCCTTTTCTCATGGTCGCCTCCACTTTGGCAGTCCCCTCTCGGAGATCCGAATGGGAAAGTATTCCGGAATCTCTTGCCAATGTAGGGATCATAATGACACTACTTCATTTACAAGACACATTTCCTCTGGATACACATTATCTTTCTTGAATGGAATGGCTTGCATTGCATTCTGCATCCTCATGTCGTTGATCTACATCTACATCCATACCGCGCAAGGCACCCGACAGTGTGTGGCGGAGGGTACCTTGAGTACCTCTATCGCTTCTTCCTTCTATTCCAGTCCCGTATTGTTCGTGGAAAGAAAGATTGTCGGTATGCCTCTGTGTGGGCTCTAATCTCTCTGATTTTATCCTCATGGTCTCTACGCGAGATATACGTAGGAGGGAGCAATAAACTGCTTGACTCCTCGGTGAAGGTATGTTTTCGAAACTTCAACAAAAGCCCGTACCGGGCTACTGAGCGTCTCTCTTGCAGAGTCTTCCACTGGAGCTTATCTATCATCTCCGTAACGCTTTCGCGATTACTAAATGATCCTGTAACGAAGCACGCTGCTCTCCATTGGATCTTCTCTATCTCTTCTATCAACCCTATCTGGTACAGATCCGACACTGGTGAGCAGTATTCAAGCAGTGGGCGAACAAGTGTTCTGTGACCTACTTCCTTTGTTTTCGGACTGCATTTCTTTAGGATTCTTCCAATGAATCTTAGTTTGCCATCTGCTTTACCGACGATTCATTTTATATTGTCATTCCATTTTAAATCACTCCTAATGCCTAC
The DNA here is from genome assembly GCF_021461385.2 of Schistocerca piceifrons. Taxonomy (NCBI): domain Eukaryota; kingdom Metazoa; phylum Arthropoda; class Insecta; order Orthoptera; family Acrididae; genus Schistocerca; species Schistocerca piceifrons. The sequence continues at coordinate 1,068,695,106 of NC_060139.1, forward strand.
TCCCATGTAATTTATGAAATTAACTGCTTTCAGTGGTTGACCTGCTGTATTGTAGCTAAATGATAAAGGATCTTACTTTCTATGTATTCGCAGCACATTACACTTGTCTAAATCGAGATTCAATTGCCATTCCCTGAACCATGCGTCATTTCGTTGCAGATCCTCCTGCATGTCAGTACAATTTTCCGTTATTACAACTTCACGATATACTACAGCATCATCCGCAAAAAGCTTCAGTGAATTTCTGATGTAATCCACAAGGTCATTTATATATATTGTGAATAGCAACGGTCCCACGACGCTCCCCTGCGGCACACTCGAAATCACTCTCATTTCGGAAGACTTCTCTCCACTGCGAATGACATGCTGCGTTCTGCCATATAGGAACTCTTCAATCCAATCACACAATTGGTCTGATAGCCCATATGCTCTTACTTTGTTGATTAAACGACTGTAGGGAACTGTATCAAACGCCTTGTGGAAGTCAAGAAAAACGGCATCTACCTGGGAACCCGTGTCTATGACCCTCTGAGTCTCGTGAACGAATAGCGCGAGCTGGGTTTCACACTGTTGTCTTTTTAGAAACCCATGCTGATTCCTACAGAATAGATTTCTAGTCTCCAGAAAATTCATTATACTCGAACATAATACGTGTTCCAAAATTCTACAACTGATCGACGTTACAGATGTAGGTCTATAGTTCTGCACATCTGTTCGACGAGCCTTCTTGAAATCCTGGGATGACCTGTGCCCTTTTCCAATCTTCGCTCTTCTAGACACCTATTGTACACCGCTGCAAGAAGAGGGGCAAGGTCCTTCTCGTACTCTGTAGAATCGAACTGGTATTCCATCAGGTCCAGCGGCCTTTCCTTTTAGTGGTTTTTCTATCCCTCTGTCATCTATTTCGGTATCTACCATTTTTTCATCTATGTGACAATCTAGAGAAGGAACTACAGTGCTGCCTTCCTCTGTGAAACAGCTTTGGAAAAAGACATTTAGCATTTCGGCTTTTAGTCTGTCATCCTCTGCTTCAGTACCATTTTGGTCACAGAGTGCTGAACATTTTGTTTTGATCCAACCTACCACTTTGACATAAAACCAAAACTTCTTAGAATTTTCTGCCAAGTCAGTACATAGAACTTTACTTTCAAATTCGTTGAAATCTTCTCGCATAGCCCTCCTCACACTACCTTTCGCTTCGTGTAATTTTTGTTTGTCTGCAAGGCTTTGGCTATGTTTGTTTGCTGTGAAGTCCCCTTTGCTTCCGTAGCAGTTTTATAGCTCGGTTGTTGTACCACGGTGGCTGTTTTTCATCTCTTACGATCTTGCTTGGCACATAGTTATCTAATGCATATTGTACGATGGTTTTGAGCTTTGTCACTGATCCTCAACACTATCTGTACTCGAGATAAAACTTTTGTGTTGAACCGTCAAGTACTTTGAAATCTGCTTTTTGTCACTTTCGCTAAAAAGAAAAATCTTCCTACCTTTTTTAATATTTCTATTTACAGCTGAAATTACCGATGCTGTAACCGCCTTATGATCGCTGATTCCCTGTTCTGTTTAACTGCTCAAGGTAATTTTCAGATAATGCACTTAAAACAATTTCAGTGGATTCTTTGTCCCTGGCACCCGTTATAAGCATTTGAGTCTCCCAGTCTATATCTGGTAAATTAAAATCTCCACCCAAAACTATAACATGGTCGGGAAATTACTCGAAATATTTTCCCAATTTTCCTTCAGGTGATCTGCCGCAAAAGCTGCTGAGCCAGGGGGCCTATAACTTTCCGTCCCTACTACTATGTGGGCATTGTGACAGTTGGTTAATGAGAGCAGTTCTGGGACCTTTCTATAGACATTCCTGCAGTTTACTATTACCACATTAATATTGTCATTCCCTGTTGCGTTTTGTCTATTGCTACCTTGTGAGACCTGAGTTTCTCCTGGCGTATACAACTTTCAAATAACTTCCGGGAATTCAGCCAGGTAACACTTTCAGCGACCGCCGATATTTCGGCGGGAGAACACCCCGCCATTTTCAAGGCAAACTGCAACGGACAGACGGCGTACATGCAAATTTAATACCTCGGTCCTCGGACCCAAGCAGGAAAGATAACACACACACACTGAACACTAGTGCCACCAAAGATGGCCAAAGTAAGAGCTATCGATAGTGAGACTATGAATTCGCCGGTGAGGTAGCATTGAGTCTGTCCCTCTGTTTCTTGACAAGGGAGAGAGCCGGATTCCAAACAGAGTTTAAACAGAAACCTCCATCCCTGTTAACAAGGTTGCTCGCTTCGTTGTTTGGCCTCACGGTAGGGAGAATTTGAATGTCTTTCTAGAACATCTGAACTCGATCCACCCGAACATTCGTTTCACGATGGAGGTGGAAAAGGATGGTTGCCTTCCCTTTCTCGACGTGTTGGTTAGGAGGAAGGATGATGGATCATTGGACATGCAGTCTACAGGAAACGTACTCACACCGACTTGTACTTACAAGCTAATAGTTGTCACCATTCGGCTCAGCGTGAAGGGGTACTTCGTACCTTGGTACACAGGGCACATATCGTTTCTGACGCTGAGACTTTGCCAGCTGAGCTGTCCCATCTTGAAGTTACATTTCGTCAAAATGGTTACAGTGATAGACAGATTGAACGTGCGTTGCGCTATCGACCAACTGTACATCAGGTGACTGATGATAATTCTGAGTCAACACCTAAGTCTACTGCCTTCTTGCCTTACGTAGGAAACACGTCCAATAAGATCGGTCGTATTTTACGGAAATACGATGTGAAATGCGTTTTCCGACCTCCATCTAAAATTAGAGCACTTTTGGGTTCCGTTAAGGATGATCTTGGACTGCGTAAGGCGGGTGTATATCGTGTCCCTTGTAGCTGCGGCATGGCATATATTGGTCAAACTATCAGGACCGTGGAGGACAGATGTACTGAGCATAAACGGCACACACGATTACAGCAGCCTAATAGATCTGCTATTGCCGAACATTGCTTGGATACTGGTCACCCCATGTTATATAATAAGACCGAGATATTGGCATGCACGTCCAGCTATTGGGACAGTGTGATTCGGGAGGCAGTTGAGATTAAATTAGCGTGCAACCTTGTTAACAGGGATGGAGGTTTCTGTTTAAACTCTGTTTGGAATCCGGCTCTCTCCCTTGTCAAGAAACAGAGGGACAGACTCAATGCTACCTCACCGGCGAATTCATAGTCTCACTATCGATAGCTCTGACTTTGGCCATCTTTGGTGGCACTAGTGTTCAGTGTGTGTGTGTTATCTTTCCTGCTTGGGTCCGAGGACCGAGGTATTAAATTTGCATGTACGCCGCCTGTCCGTTGCAGTTTGCCTTGAAAATGGCGGGGTGTTCTCCCGCCGAAATATCGGCGGTCGCTGAAAGTGTTACCTGGCTGAATTCCCGGAAGTTATTTGAAAATTGCTACCTTGTCTCGTCTCAGGAGGCATCTTGTTTGGAGGGAATTCTCTAACTTAAAACACCCACATGCGCACTCCACACATACTCCGCTACCCATGTAGCCGCTTCCTGCGTCTAGTGCATGCCTGACCTATTCAAGGGGACTCTACATTTCTCCACCCGATAGCAGAGGTCGAGAAATTTGAACCCCATATCTCCGCAGAATCGTCTGAGCCTCTGGTTTAAGCCTTCAACTCGGCTTCAAACCAGAGGACCGCGATCGGTTCTGGGAACGACATTGCAAATAGTTAGCTCAGATTCCACGCAAGGCTTTCCGCCTTCACCAAGTCCGTCAACCGCCTGTACGAACTGAGGATGACCTCTGAACCCAGACGGCAGGAGTCATTGGTGCCGACATGAGCAACAATTTGCAGTAGGGTGCACCCAGTGCTCTCTATCGCCGCCGGCAGGACCTCCTCCACATCTCGGTTGAGACCCACCGCCCACCGGCAAGCAGACAGAGTGGACACTGGCCTTCTTCCCAGAACTTTCCGCTATTTCCCTAAGGGGATCTATCACCCGCCTAACATTGGAGCTCCCAATAACTAACCAACCCCTTCCCCCTGTGTGCCTGCTCGGACCTAGCTGAAGGAGCAGCCAGATGTCCACTCACAGGCAGAGCGGGCGATGCCACACGGCCAGCCTCCACATTGACCCTCCGCCACGTGCGACGCGAACGCCTTTGAACCCGCCACTCCCCTTGGGGAGAGGGTGGCCCAACGTTGCCAGGTACCTGCGAAGATGTCTCGACAGCAGGGACCGTGGGTGAAGCATGTTAACACCTGGGGTGTACCATGCGACGCACCAGACTCCCCACTGCCTCTACACTCCGAGGCAGCAGCCTGAAGACGGCTGACCGCGGCTATCAGCACGTTCAGCTGTTCGCGAACAGTGGCCAGCTCCTCCTGCGTCCGTACACAGCAGTCACATATCTTATCCATCCTAAGAAATCAACAATTGACTGTAGAGAGTTAAATAATCAACTTTTAACTAGACTGCTAATTCACTAAAGGCGGCTGATAGTTGACTAAACTGTTGTTACTAGACACTTCTTATTGGAAACAATGAAAATAAGCACTAACTGTCTCTGGACTGTATTCAAAACAAACACGAAATCTATGGAACACTATTACTAGTACTGGAAAATTAAAGCTCCCCAAAATCAAAAACACACGGAAAAAGAAGTGACAAGTAAGAAAAACACAGTTAATACTTAATTGCAGATTTTTCCCCCTTTAGGGGCAGCTTGTAACCCCATGGGCAAGAGAGTGCTCTCAATTCTGTCCGCTCCTTCGCTCTCTTTGACAAGGCGGTTGGCAGAGCGAGACTGAATTCTTATGCCGGAAGTCTTCGGCTGACAATGCTGATCATTAATCAAAATTTAAGCGATGACAGATGTCGAGCTCGGGACTAACGATGTTTTGATTTTTAAGGAAGCTTCTCGGCGCCGAAAAGGAGGTGTGGGGGTAAAGTGGGCAGGGGTCGCATGTCCTGTTCCCACCCTCCAGAAACCAAGGGAAGCGTATCGAAGTAGAACAGATGTACAACAATTAACATAGTTTGTTTATTTACGGGTCCGCCCCTGGTAGCTGAGTGGTCAGCGCGACGGACTGTCATACCTAACGGCCCGGGTTCGATTCCCAGCCGGGTCGGAGATTTTCTCCACTCAGGGACTGGGTGCGGTGTTGTGTTGTCCTAACCACGAGCGCGTACGGACGTGTCTCGCGCGCGCTCCCGCAACTACGGTCTTTTTGTCGGTTCTATTGGGAACAATCACGCCAGTGAACGAAAAAACAGTGATCAGTAATGGATAATAGTGAAGTGAAGCAGTCGTACAAAATTTTCTCGTGTTTCGACTAGAGAAATAGTGCAATTAGTGACTTCGCGGGCACATTTACAGCATGTCGGACCTCATCTAAAGTATTTCACTACAACTAACATCCACAAACACTACTAATACGATTAGGAACGCTTGACATTACTAACATTACTAACCGTAGTGCTGTGAAAGTGTTAAAAACAATATGAAAGGAAAGTTACCGTGTGACGAATCATCAGAGTAACCTATGGTAGGATTTTTCTCCGTAATTAGACGGTAAATATCCACCAAACTCACGATAACATGTTACAACAGTGAAGGGTAGCTTCCAAAAGTGTCCCGAATAAAAAAAAAAAAAAAAACTGATAATAACGGATTTAGACTAAAAACGAAGACTAACATATGGTAGCAAATCTCGCAGAAAAGGCTAGCTTAATATGAAGAAAACCAGTGTGAACAATACCCACACAGTGAAGGGAAACGAGCATAATTCTGAATTATAGACATATTATAGGTGAAAGTCATAAACTGTAGAAAGTGAGGAAAATTATTTACGAGTAACGTAATGCGATACGCCGAGCGACGGAACGCAAAGTCCCGAGAGTAGGTCGCAGTGCGCCAGCTGACACGCACTACGCGTGAGTTTCGCAAGTAGGCCAAATTGCGCTGGCCACAGCGAAACGGTGTTGCTAAGCACGACTCGTGTTTCCGCGCCCAACCGCGGGAGTCAGCAGCTTACGTGAGCTCACAGTCCCCACCTGGTCCCGCGAACCAAGAGGCCGGCTGACGTGCGGAGCTGACCGCGGCGCTCGGTGACGATCGGACATCGCCGTCGAAGCCACCCAGCCCACATTCGGCCTCGCTCTGTGACGTATCGCTTTTGGGACTTAACGTGTCACAATGTGGTGCCGCACACGCAATACACACCAAATAAAGGTCACTCTTTAAGAACAATAACACAGATCCGCAATCCTCGATCGAGCACGCCTACTAAGTGGTGCTAACACCACACCCAAGTCCACGAAAGGGACGCTTAGTAGAGCGCAGAGCAGCACCAGTTGCAAAGTATCGCCTATAGGCATGGCGTCTGGTGCCCACGAATATGCCGTCATGTCACCGAGCCAGAAGATCGCTGCAATTGACGAGCTATTAAATGACATTGGGGCGGAATTAAAGGCCAAACACGTATCGAGTAGCGTACTGAATACGATAAGGAATAAAATATTCCCTTTGGCTTTCCATCTCACGTCAGCAGAAGCAAAGGTCGAGCTGCTGCAAGAGCAGAACAAAGATCTACTGCGCGAACTTCAGCACTCAGCTGACCCAGTTAAGGACCTTAGAATTGAGTCTCTCACAGAACAGGCCAACAAACTCGAGGAAGACAATACAAAACTCACTGAAATAAACCAAGAGCTCGGGGACCAAATTAGGGGTCTGACAGGAGAGGTTACTGAACAGGCACAGCAACAGGCCAAGACACTAACATACGCTGCGGCACTCTCCACCGCACCCAAAGAACATAAACGCATTGAGGTGGCAAAAGCCAAGCAGGCAACCACTCTCTTCATAAAGTCTACCAACAACCAAGACACGAAAATAATAAAACAAACGTTGCCAAAAACATCAACCCAAGACGAGACAACCTACACACTAAGTCAATAAGAAACACGAAGACAGCTGTGATTGTCGAAGCAGCAACACAGGAGGACTGTAGGAAAATAATAGAAAAGACGAAAGATATTGAGAATATCGCGTGTGAGGAGCCCAGAAAGCGGCAAACTCTATCGAGTGACAGACACTATCTCGGATAGAGAATTTCTTTAGTGTCTATACGACCAAAATCTCAGTGACGATTTCAAAAAAGTCGAATTCGACAAAGACGTGAAAATCAGATTCCGCACAGGGCCCAAAGGAAAGGAATACAACCATCAAGTGTTGGAAGTCACACCCAGAATTTATTGGTACCTCACCAAAAAAGGAAGGGTGTACATAGGCTTCCAATCACTATCTGTCGAAGACTTAACGTCAGTGAGCCAGTGTTACAACTGTTGTGAACTTGGCCATACAACCAAAGCCTGCGCAGACACAGGTACGACCTGTTCAAAGTGTGGTAAAAAGGGCCACAAACGCGCGGACTGTCGAGCATCAGAGCCCATCGATTGCATTCCGTGCAGGAACAGAAACCGAATTTGCAATAAGAGCAGGGGTTGCGTCTGTCAGACCTACAAACAGCTGCTTCATAGACTAATTGACCGTACTGACTATGGCAACTGAACATCCCCCTGAGTCAACCAACATGCTCCATAAATCAACCCCTGAAAAAACAGGATCATACAAGTCACCATCCACCAGGCACAGAAGCCATCTACGTGCAATACTCTGGCGTAAGAGACAAAAACTATTACCTGACGACTACCCCAACAATGGTCACATTCCAGGCTTGATACACAATACAAACCTGGAGGACAGCCATCATGCAGTCACTGAATACATAGACGACCTAACACTCACAGGACAAATGTCACCAGAAGCCGCCAAACTAATCAAAAGACAAATAATGTACTGGATGACATTCCAGACGACCCTTATGAACAGGATAGACGAACTCGAAGAAAACTACTGAGAATAGACATGATAACCCCAAATCCTGATACCGACAGACCAGAAAACCATACCACACATGACAAACCAAAGCAACTGCACAAAACAGCGTTGCTAATGACTCAAGATCACCCATCCACTCCAGCACAACGACGCACATACGACACTACAAAATGCGAAGGACGCGTCAAACCAATCAAATTCATACAAGGTGAGACCTTGAACCCAACGGTGCTAAACACAACCGTGACGCAAGCCAGCACAACTGGAGCCGAAACGGAAAACATGGACAAATCACACACCTCAGACTGTAATCAAATCAAACGCAAAATAACTCTCTCTGACTCACTGACAGAGGAAGAAGACGACGTCTATTATTGCCCTTACGCCAGAGATGGTAGTGTTTATAACAATGATATTCGAAACCGTAATACCGACCTTGAACAGGCCACAGCATCGGCAGACACCACGAATGCCGCACAAAAAGCCGCAGCAACAACCGCAACAAAAGTCTGCGGAGGGTCTCGCAATAGAGGTGACAGTGCGCATAACATACCAAAAGCTGTTATGTCTGTCACAGATAGTGTAGACGAGCAGTCAAGTGGGAACCAAATCACGTCCAATCAATGTAGAATGGAGGCACAAACAACCAACACATCTGATACACATCAAGACTGCACAAACGAAACACACACAAAAACAAACGAATCATCACAGCCTTTAGGAAACTAAGACCGCATAGAAAAACTCAAACAGCCTAAGAGAGTCAAGAAAGTGAAAGCGTGTGACGACCAATCACGGCAGTCGCAGGCTGTCTCAAAACCTAGTGATACGAAAGTGCATACCCCTGATGATACCAACACCTTCGCAGCCCCCAACCAACAACCTCAATGCCGACGCCCAAGGAAACCCCTACAACAACAAACGAGGAAGCCAATCCAGCGCCCCCCGCAGAGGTGCACAGCAACGCCACTACACCATCACGACACGTCACGGCTGCAGAGACGCCAACACACGCCATCGACACCGATAGTTTTAGTTACGGCAAGCTAGACATAAACGTAAAATTAAGTAGGCTAGAAAAAAGAGACATCTTAGAGACGGCACAGCTGATGCTCATCCGCACCCTATACCTGTACGGCCAATCTGTTTGTTTCCGTACATCAGAGCAAACCCATAGACTGATTCTCAAAACGGAGAATATTCCAACAGATCCAGACAGCTTACTACATCTGCTCATGCAGGTGTGCGCCCGCAGGGAGGAACCATTCGATATGGACAAGCTTTACAAGGATCACGTAAGGGCTCATGGGAGAACATACTTCGATTACAGTCAAACTGGCAGCAAATGCTACGACACCGTTAAACATCTAAACTGCTAATAGCACAGCTTAATGTTATGCGAGGTATACTGTAAATTCGGAGCTCCCACGGGTCCTACGTGAACTAAAACGTGACATTCTGTGCATACAGGAGCCCTACACTAGACAAGGGCATATCCCCAACTTTCCTTCAAGTGCGATGACAGTTACGGAGGGGACAGGCAGCATGGCATCTGTCATAATCCTAAACAAAGAAATAATCCAGTCAAAATTACAGAACTCTGTTCCGAGCACCTAGTTACAGTTGAAGTCACACACAAGGGGGATACTTGGATCATCGCGTCGCTGTACGCCCAATTATGTCATTGCATCAAACCATACGCAGACCTCATCAGAGATGTTGCGCAATACGCTGGCAACAAAAAACTTCTCATATGTGCAGACATAAATGCCACATCAACCCTGTGGCATTCAGACAGAACTGACGACAGAGGTAGAATAATAAATGACATCATCCAAGAAAACAGACTACACGTACTCAACAAGGAAGGACATCACCCGACTCACATCGGACACAATGGTCATTCATCAAACATAGACATCACCCTCGTTAATAATGCCGCCATCAACCACGTACGAGACTGGACCGTACATGACCAGATCACTGCTAGCGACCGCAGCATCATCACACTAACCTTAAGTGGTACACCAAATGTCAACACAGAAACACTATCAAAAAGACTGTTATTTGACAAAACAGACTGGGACAGGGTCAGACAAAAAATACATGAGCACATACCGCAAGATATCACCGGCAGTATTGATTACAGAGCACACATGCTGACAGATATCATCACATACACACAGAACACCTGCATACCCACACAAAGAATGACAAAACACCAAAATATTCCCTGGACTACACAATTAACACGACTCAAACAAGACTCAAAACGTAAACGTAAGCTTTACCAACGAGCAATTTCAGATAGAGAAAGACAATTACGACTACACGACTACCGGCTTGCCAAGGACAAATATAAACTTGAGCTGAATAAGACCAGGAAAGAACATTGGAACAGCCATGTAGCAGCACAAACACAACTAAACATTTGGGGAGAACCATACAAAATCGTGACAGAGAAAATTAAGAGCCCACTGGTTGTGGGAACGCTGTGACAGGAGGATGGTGAGATGACTAAGGGCTGGAGACGCACAGCGGAGTTCCTGCTGAGCAAACTCCTGCCCGACGACATCGCAGACACAGACATACCACAACATGCAGCACTGAGACGCGAAGTAGACACAGTATACACCACACCAACCGTCAGCTGTCCATTTGCGCACGAAGAAATGGCGACAGCGATCTCGGAACTCAAAAACAAAAAGGCGCCTGGACCGGATGGTATCCACTCTGAGGTACTGAAACAAATTGCACCGCAGATCACCCCGTTTCTCACAACGTTGTTAAACGATGCATTAAGGCTGGGCCGTGTCCCTGCAGTGTGGAAGACCTCGAAGGCGGTTATCATCAAAAAGGCTCCAGAGAAAGACCCATCAAACCCCAAGTCATACAGACCAATTTGCCTTATCAATACACTCGGTAAAGTACAAGAAAAACTACTCTGCAAAAGACTACAAGCACACCGAACACTACGGGGACTGACACCACACCAATACGGCTTCAGGGAAGGGAAATCTGTAGACGACCCAATTAACAGAGCACTGCAAATAGTACACGACACACCCTCCAAATACACACTTACAATTATGATATCTGAGATGCCTTCGACAACCTCTGGTGGCTGGCCTTGTTCAAGAGGCTCAGACACCTGCAGGTACCGGAGTCTCTGTATAAAAGTTGCATGGACTACTGCAGAGACAGAACGGTCGTTTGGCAAATGGACAACCAGAAAGTGATTAAACGAATTACAGAAGGCTGTCCACAAGGGTCGATCTGCGGCCCCATCTTCTGGGACATAGTTATAGAACCGCTCCTACAGTTACTAGAGGAGCACATCCTGACAGATGGAGTTGTCGCTTATGCTGATGATCTACTCGTCGTAGTTTCAGCAAACAACCGTGTCCAGCTAGAAGAAAGAGCCAATGGAACACTTAGGACAAATGGTTCAAATGGCTCTGAGGAACTACTTAAACCTAACTAACCTATGGACATCACACACATCCATGCCCGAGGCAGGATTCGAACCTGCGACAGTAGCGGTAGCGCGGTTCCGTACTGTAGCGCCTAGAACCGCTCGACCAATCCGGCCGGCCACTTTAGGACAATAACCCAATGGTGCACAGATAATAAATTAAAGATAACAGGAAACAAAACAACTTATACATTGGTAAAGGGTATCCTGCGCAGGAACCCAATAGTCAAAATCGGGGACAAAAACATAAAAAGACTAACAGTCACACGATATCTAGGGGTATACATTGATGAACGATTGAATTTCCACGAACACATGTGAATATGCACAAACAAAGCAGAAAACATACTAAACAAACTGGCTAGGCTAAATTCGGAACAATTCAGACCACCCCTGTCAGTGATACGAACATACCATTGCGCTCTCTTCGAGTCAGTACTATGATTTGCTGCCAATACGTGGGCCCACAGGTTAAATCTCTCAACCAACAGAACCATTGTACGTCGAGGCCAAAGAAGTGTTCTACTTCGGCTAACAGGGGCATTCAACACAACATCAAATGACGCACTATGTGTCGTCATGGGAATCTTCCTCATAGATATCACCGTCAGGTACCGCGCAGCAATGTACTGGTTTAGGATGGCGAGGATAGACCAGGTTCGGCAGATCACTGGTGTACCGATTGAGACAACACGCCAACTCAGAGCATGGCGAGTGGATACTTGGCAGAGGGAGTGGGCCAACAGCGATAAGGGCCGCCGTGTATACAACTTCTTCCCTGACATCTGGGAAAGACTAAGACTAAAACATATTGATCCCAGCCGCGGTATGGTACATTTCATCACAGGACATGGCCCTTATCCCACGCATCTGTACCACGTGCCGCGCGGGATTAGCTGAGCGGTCTGGGGCGCTGCAGTCATGGACTGAGCGGCTGGTCCCGGCGGAGGTTCGAGTCCTCCCTCGGGCATGGGTGCGTGTGTTTGTCCTTAGGATAATTTAGGCTAAGTAATGTGTAAGCTTAGGGACTGATAACCTTAGCAGTTGAGTCCCATAAGATTTCACACACATCTGAACATCTGTACCGCGTGAGTCTGCAGCAGACTAATAGATGCACATGCGGGGAAGAAGGTTCCCCTGAACATACTGTCTTCTTCTGCGGACAACGCACGAATATAAGACACACAGTACACATAAATCGCCTGAACACACAGAACGAACTATATGCCATAATACGCGACCCGGAAAGGTGGACTGAACTCAACAAACTAACGGACGAAATCTCGAAGATCCAACAAATAGAATACCTGCGCAACAGACCCTACCGAAGGCAAGTCGGTCCAAACAAACGTCACGATGCCCAGGGGGACACAGATATGATTAGCACCACGAGTGATGAAGAAGGAACAGATATAGGCAAGGGCACCAACACAGATATTGAAGCGTCTAGCGCGGATGATCCATAGTGTCAAACAAGTCAAATTCAAAGAACAGAGTGGAACAACCGACAAGAGGTGCACAAGTCACACACAATCCTAAAAAGAGATTGCATCTTATATGTAAATAGTTAACAGCATCTCCATGTCTAGTAAGAGTTTAAAGCTGGGTACCTCTTCAAGGGACTTACGCCTTCCGTTAAGAGGCAGCGCACAGTCTAGATGGAAGGATCTTAATTGTGGTCCCTCTCTTTTGAGCCCAACCCGACGGATACCTATGGTAGATCGGGGAAAACCACCGTTCAGGTCGTGTTGTCGGCGGGGCCGGGAGGTGCTTGCGCCTGATGTACTCTACTAGGAGCCTTGTAGGCTCAACATAAACCGTTAGCGTCATTACCTTATTACTTTTACCACAAGTAACCTTTCATTAGCAACTTTGAGCCAAGCACAAAATCAGTTACCTCTCTATTGTATATCGTAAATAGTTTAGCAGGCTGGACATGGAGGTCTTAGTCTTAGTTTCTAGCTTTAACGTACTCTTATCTCTTCTAGTTAAGTTAGTTTTTAGGATGGTAGATGTTAGAGGCATGGTGAGCGACGGCCAGCTTCTTGAGGGTCATTCCAAGACCCGGGCCGCCGCCCACAACCAGGTGACGGGCAATAGTATACCTATCCCTTCTCTATTCAGTTCTCTTCCTTCCTTCTTTCTAAATATTTGATTTCGTTTTGTTTACTTGATTTTGTATTAGTTATAAGTTTTTCTAATGCTGCACACAGACAAAAAAAAGATATAAAATGGATCTAAACAAATAGAGCCCGCCTCCACGTGGCGGGACACGGGCAACGGTGTGAGTGCGGACGGGAGCCGGGGTGGTGTTTCAGTCACTCCGGACCCCGGACCCAGTCACAGCGGCTAAGTGGCAACATACGACCCACCATAAGAAATTAGACGGTGGGTCATAAAATATAAGCAGCTAGTGAAAAAAAAGTGTCCTTATCAACATCATTTTCATCCCCATCGACACGCAAGTCGCCGAAGTGGCGTCAACTCGAAAGACTTTCACAAAGCGAACGGTCTACCCGACGGGAGGCCCTAGCCACACGGCATTTCCGTTTATTTACTTTTCTTTCCGTTCTTTTTTATTTTTATTTGTTTATTTATTTTGTCATTAATACCACCGAGAATATCAGGAAACCCGCTAGGAGGACGGCACTGCAAGACGTCTGACTAAGAAGAACGTTCCATCATTCCATTTGCAGTGAATATATTGGTTTTATGTGTGGAAGACGCGGGGATAAACTATTCATGACAGGAACACCCCAGCTCTGTGGTGAGTTAAGGGATAAACTGCAGAGGAAACTGGAGAAAAATTGTCTGTATTTTGAATTGCGGATAGCTGCAAAGTGGCGTTCATTAAGGAACTGCCAAAACTCGAGTAAATTTCTCGCCATCAGCAAATATGTAGTGTGCTGCGTGTCCACAAATCCACCTCACAGAGTTCGTCTTTGCTTGCGGGAAGTATCCCGCGTCCGGAAAGAAGAGCAGTTGAGTAGGTATCTGATGAGGAGTCATACGGGTAATTAGGGACAACATCTGTAGCTCCAAGAACCAGACAACTCTCGCCGATCTGCACACCAGGCGGTGCTCGTCTGTGTCCATAACATCACAGTCGGTGTGTCACAACGGGGTGGCTGCGAGCTGAATCCTGTGAAGGCCTTACCGGTACACTTGCTTCCCATTGACAGTAAGGTACCATGCAGACTGGACATCCGTGTCAAGATATGGGGCGCACACCGATCGCCAAAAGGCACGTAAGTCGACGTGGGGAAGCTTCCCCTCAACCACATTCGGTGGCCTGTGCTGCGGAAGGAAACCATAGATCGCCTTCGTGGATGTCAATTGCGCCGGCAGTTTCACAGTACGGACGTTGCTCAGGTCAACCACGGTTGCATCCTGTCATAACGAACCTTAAAGATAAGACTTCTTCGCCATAGCCTTCGGCATTGGTGGGAAAAATACGGTATTTTAGACGCTAGATTAGTGCTGACAAAATGCGTTGCACCACGTCCAAAACTCAGAGCAGGTTACTGTTGACGTTCGTGCGGATCACTTGAAGGAAGCGTTTATAATTACCTACGGCCTTCTCCGTAATTCCGAAACGTCGTATCCATCGAACGCAGCGGAGCCATAATCTATTTCGAAAAACCCTGCCAATGTTCAAAACACCAGCCGGCCTGCAGCAGTTCCATACCGTGTGATCCATTCCAGTCTCACACTCACAACATCGTTTGGCCGAGCGAAAAAGACAACGTCATCCACATACGCCAGACAAATATATACAAGTCAGTTAATCGTGAACCCAGTTAACCAGGTCTGCAATCCATACATTACTGACTCAAGAGGAACTGGCAAAAAGCCTCATCGACAATGAGCACCCCTGCCAGACCGATCTCTCTTTCCGTCTTCTACAACTTGTCTCATGCCGCTCTCTGCTGGAGGTCATGATTTACATCTGCCTGCCTGTCTTTATTGACATACCTGTAATTACCGTATATAAATTCTGTTTCATCCGCAGTAATTGTGTCGTATTAATTACTAAAACTGGGGTTTCATCTATTTATTCATCTCTGAAGAACACTAAAATACGATATAATAAAAATGGCATATAATACTAACTACAGAGAGCTTCAAACTTTATGACTTCAACGTTTATTGGTCAGAATGGGACAGTGTTTCACTGCAAACAAGTCTTCCATGCCAGAGGCTTCACTTAGATTACTGGCAGCCAGTAACTGTTGAGAATCGTGCCTTGCCTCACATTCACCAAATTCATCACTGATGGTCCTCTTCTTCAAATTAGTCTTGCACCTTGTCACTCCCATTGGTAAATTGTTGAAAGTCTTCAAGGTCCCGTATTGGAGATGGCAGCCTGATGGTAGTTTCTCTTTTGCTGTCCATAGTCCTCCAGGGGACGGTTCTGCACAGCTCAGCTCGGTGTGCTTCTGCTGAACTTGGAATCGGTGCTGTTGTAAGTACAAAGCTTTGTCTGGCTTACAGTCGTGTTAGACAGGCGTGAGATCCATCTGTTTCCCGCTTTATTTTTTCATTCTTTGCTAATAGTTGTCTTGTTACATCCGGAAGTGCTACACTGTGAGTCCAAAGATTTTGTCGACTGAGATTGGTCTTAAGCACCCTGTGACTATACGACCTGTCTCACGATGAGCCACATCAACATTAGCATGTACAGAGCTGCTGCGTATTCCGCAGCAGAGAAGCACAGAGCAAGTCTGGATGTGCGGAGGGGGTGGTGTTTGCAGTTTGTGGATAAGGCTGTCCCTGTCCCATACCTTCTGTCTGGTGTCTATACATTGTTGTTTGCAGGTTAGGGCACGATCAGACTTTAGCCCTAGGTACTGGGTGTGGACACGTCGATTTAGATTCCGCCCTTTCCATGTTAGGTTCAGCTTTCTTCATGCCTCCTTATTGCTTATGTCACGCATACACATTTGAGTTTTACTCGAGTTTCGAGTGGTTGTTGTCATAGGGGATACCCGTTTCTTTGAGAGCGGTAATTAGCTCGGCTTCTACTTCTACACATGTCACCACCCTCCTTCGCCTCTCCCCCCCCCCCCCCCCCCCCCCCGCGCCAGACCACCACCCTACACCCGAGGCAGCAACAGCCGTGTCATCTGTGTAAATGAAGAACTGGGCTCCAGTGGTGAGTGGCTCATCGTTGATATACACTATGTGATCAAAAGTATCAGGACACCTGGCTGAAAATAACTTACAAGTTCGTGGCGCCCTTCATCGGTAATGCTGGAATTCAGTATGGTGTTGGCATACCCTAAGCCTTGATGACAGCTTCCACTCCCGCAGGCATACGTTCGATCAGGTACTGGAAGGTTTCTTGGGGAATGGCAGCCCACTCTTCACGGAATGCTGCACTGAGAAGAGGTATCGATGTCGGCCGGTGGCGCCCGGCACGAAGTCAGCGTTGCAAAACATCGCAGAGGTGTTCTATAGGATTCAGATCAGGACTCTGTGCAGGCCAGTCCATTACAGGGATGTTATTGCCGTGTAATCACTCCGCCATAGGCCGTGCATTATGAGCAGGTGCTCGATCGTATTGCAGGATCAAATCGCCATCCCCGTACTGCTCTTCAACAGTGGGAATCAAGAAGGTGCTTAAAACATCAATGTAGGTCTGTGCTGTGATAGTGCCACGCAAAACAACAAGGACTGCAAGCCCCCTTCTTGAAAATCACGACCACTCCATAACATCATCACCTCGGAATTTTACTGTCGGCTCTACAGACGCTGGCAGATGACGTTCAACAGGCTCCCGCCATACCCACACCCTGCCGTCGGATGGCCACATTTCTCCACTGTTCACTCGCCCAATGTTTACGCTCCTTACGCCAAGCGAGGCGTCGTCTGACATTTACCGGCGTAATGTATGGCTTATGAGCAGCAGCTCTACCATGAAATCCAAGTTTTCTCACCTCCCGCCCAACTGTCATAGTACTTGCAGTGGATACTGATAGTCTGGATACATGCCTGCCTATTACACATTACGACCCTGTTCAACTGTCGGCGGTCTCTGTCAGGCGGTCTCGTCAGATGGACCTGAACGCTTTCGTGCTGTACGTGTTCCTTCACGTTTCCACTTCACTATAACATCGGAAACAGTGGACCTAGGGGTGTTTAGAAATGTCTAAATCTCGCGTACAGACGTATGAAACAAGAGACACCCAATCACATGTCCACGTTCGAAGTCCGTGAGTTCCGCGGAGCGCCCCATTCTGCTCTTTTACGATGTCTAATGACTACTGATGTCGGTGATATGGAGTACTTGGCAGTATGTGGGAGCACACTGCACCTAATATGAAAAACGTATGTTTATGTTTTTGGGATGTCCGAATACTTTTGATCACATAGTGTACAATATTGGAGCCATCACAGTTCGCTGGGGACGGCCCTTCTTATATATTGTCCATAGACATAAAATGGATCTCGGTAGTCCTCAGTTGTTGTTTACACCTTGTTTCTTAGTCTCCTGTGAATCACATTTATTTATTTAGAAATTCGCCGTGTCATAAGCAGATGTGAGATGTAAGTTCGTAGGCTTCCACGGCTGGTGTCAGTTTGGATAAAAATATTTTGGGTACTGGGCCGCTTCTTTGTAACTACTTAAATAGCTAAATCCCCGACGTTTCGACCCACTTGCTGTGGTCCTCTCAGATACTAAGGCCGTCGAAACACCAGCAATTAGGCTACTTTAATCGTTACAATGACGCGACCCATTGTCAAAAATTATTTTGTTCAGGTGTAAGATGTTGGGTAGTTCATCAGATGTAATTAACGCGTCCGTAACGTAAAATACGTAGAATGCTTGGCTGGTCGTTTAGAGAGGACCCGAGAGCTCTAATCTTTGCTTGTTCATCACGTACTTCTGTACATACACAACAAGTCAGACATCGAAAATACAGGACTGGGCCTCGGAAACAAAGAAAGGTAAACGGATTGCGGCTAAGGACGAGAGAGAGGGAGGGACCTCGAAGGCTCGGCGTGTGCCGAGTTCGCCCGTGGCAGCGTCTTGTTAGGCTGCAGAGCACAGCACAGCACAGCACAGCACGGCAGCTCGTCGTTACGTACTGCCGCCTGCTCTGCTGCCGGTCGCCAGAGGGACGCAGAGACGGGAGGCATACGTACTGCCGCCTACTCTGCTGCCGGTCGCCAGAGGGACGCAGAGACGGGAGGCAGTTGTGGATCCCGGACTGAGCAGGGAACAGAGTCTGAGGCAGGCGGAAGTCCTGCAGCGTTCCGTGCCAGCTGCGTGCGGCCGTCGATACACACGGGCGACACGTACACACAGGAAGAAAGCCACAGTTGACCAACACGATAAAAGAAGTAATCTACAACATACAATCTGATATCTTTGCTGTCCAAATGTTATTTAATCTTAGACCATTTTCCCATACCAAACCTTAGGAGGAATCTTGAACGTGTGCGTGACGTCCGTCTTTTGACATACTAAATACAGGCACGCTCGGTTAAGGACAACGCTTGCTCAGTTTGGCCAAATGAATGACCCTCACTAGTACTTGCACGTTATCTATTGCGGGCTTGGGTTGCACACCACCACACGTACACTGCTCACCCAGAACATTATGGCCACCTACCTAATAGACGCTATGTCCACCTTTGGCACGCATAACAGCGGTGACACGTCGTGGCATGGAAGGAATGAGGCCTTGGTAGGTCGCTGTAGGGATCTGGAAATACATCTACACACAAGTCACCTAATTCCTGTAAATTCCAGGGTGCGTGGGCGATTATCTCTGACGCTACGTTCAATCACATCCCAGATGTCTTCGATTGGGTTGAGATCCGGTGATATGGGTAGCCAGAACATCAACTGGAGCTCGTCAAGGTGTTCCTCGAACCACTCCACCACACACCTGGCCTTGTGACACAGCGCATCATCTTTTTGAAAAATGCAACTGGTGTCTGGAAACATGATCGTCATGAAGCGGTGTACGTGATCTGCAACTTCTTGGCCGTCATGGTGCCTTGCAAGAGCTCCACTGCACCCATAGATGTCCACTTGAATGTTCCTCACAGCACAATGGAGGCCGCCGCCAGCTTCTTTCCGTCCCATAGTACACACATCAAGGAACTGTTCTACTGGAAGACAAAGGTACCCCCACCCCTCCCCCCTCCTTTCCACCGACAGGATGAAGAAGGTATCGGGATCCATCAGACCATGTAACGCCATGCCGCAGCGCCAACGTCCAGTGTCAATGGTCACATGCCCATTTCAGCATTTCAGTCATGGTTGCAAATGTAGTGGTGTTAAGATTGGCACATGCATGGGCCGTCGGCTGCGGAGGCCCATCGTTACAACTGTTCAGTAAACTTGCGACGTAACGCGCTCTTTCGCACATCGACGGTGGTTCTGCAACATATATTGTCCACCTACCTCGATACTGCTGCGGAGTGCTTTTAAGTATTAATATTTCTGATTTATGTATGCAGGGTGGTCCATTGACAGTGACTGGGCCAAATATCTCACGAAATAAGCATCAAACGAAGACACTACAAAGAAAGAAACTTGTCTAGCTTAAAGGGGGACACCAGATGGCGCTATGGTTGGCCCGCTAGATGGCGCTGCCATAGTCAAACGGATATCAACTACGTTTTTTAAAATATGA
Organism: Schistocerca piceifrons; assembly: GCF_021461385.2. NCBI lineage: Eukaryota > Metazoa > Arthropoda > Insecta > Orthoptera > Acrididae > Schistocerca > Schistocerca piceifrons. Next base: position 1,068,715,151 of record NC_060139.1, read on the forward strand.
ACCCCATTTTTTCTTACATATTCGTGTAGTACTTAAAGCAATATGAATGTTTTAGTTGGACCACTTTTTTCGCTTTGTGATAGATGGCGCTTTAATAGTCTCAAAGTTATGGGTCACAATTTTAGACGGACAGTTGGTAACAGGTCGGTTTTTTAAATTAAAATACAGAACGTAGCTACGTTTGAACATTTTATTTCGGTTGTTCCAATGTGATACATGTACCTTTGTGAGCTTATCATTTCTGAGAACGCGAGCTGTTACAGCGTACTTAACTGTAAATACCACATTAATGCAATAAATGTTCAAAATGATGTCCGTCAACCTCAATGCATTTGGCAATACGTGTAACGACATTCCTCTCAACAGCGAGTAGTCGCCTTCCATAATGTTCGCACATGCATTGACAATGCGCTGACGCATGTTGTCAGGCGAACTTTCCCCACAGAAAGAAACCCGGGGACGTCAGATCTGGTGAATGTGTGGGCATTGGTATGGTGTTTCGACGACCAATCCACCTGTCATGAGATATGCTGTTCAATACCGCTTCAACCGCACGCGAGCTATGTGCCGGACATCCATCATGTTGGAAGTACATCGCCATTCTGTCATGCAGAGAAGCATCTTCTAGTAACATCGGTAGGACATTACGTAGGAAACCAGCATACATTGCACCATTTAGATTGCCATCGATAAAATGGGGGCCAATTTTCCTTCCTCCCATAATGCCGCACCATGCATTAACCCACCAGGGTCGCTGATGTTTCACTTGTCGCAGCCATCGTAGATTTACCGCTGCCCAGTAGTGCATGTTATGCCATTTTACGTTACCGCTGTTATTGAATGACTCTTCGTCGCTAAATGGAACGCGTGCAAAAAATCTATCCCGTAATTTCTCTTGTGCCCAGTGGCAGAACTGTACACGACGTTCAAAGTCGTCCCCATGCAATTCCTGGTGCATAGAAATATAGTGCGTGTGCAATTGATGTTGATGTAGCATTCTCAACACCTAAGGTGTTGTGAATTGGCAGGAGCCAATTCAAGGGGTTTGGAGGAAGCCGAAAGGCACGCGTTTAAGCTCACGCCAACTGGCGTGAGGTCTGGAACAGTTATAGGAGTTTAGTAAAAAAAGGAGGTAACTGGTAGAATACTTAACTTTAATCCACAATTGGTGAACATCTCTCTTGACTGTACATGCTTCACAAGATAAATATCAAATGCTATGGCGCCTTGCTAGGTCGTAGCAAATGACGTAGCTGAAGGCTATGCTAACTATCGTCTCGGCAAATTAGAGCGTAATTTGTCAGTGAACCATTGCTCGCAACGTCGGCTGTACAACTGGGGCGAGTACTAGGACGTCTCTCTAGACCTGCCGTGTGGCGGCGCTCGGTCTGCAATCACTGACAGTGGCGACACGCGGGTCCGACGTATACTACCGGACCGCGGCCGATTTAAAGGCTACCACCTAGCAAGTGTGGTGTCTGGCGGTGACACCACATAAGGCTTAGAGATTCCAGATTCTCGCGCAATTTGTCTGTTACTGATGTGCTGATTAGCCGCGACAGCAGCTAAAACACCAACTTGGCCATCATCATTTGTTTCAGGTCGTGGCTGACGTTTCACATGTGGCTGAACACTTCCTGTCTCCTTAAATAACGTAACTATCTGGCGAACCGTCCGCACACTTGGATGATGTCGTACAGGATACCGAGCAGCATATATAGCACACGCCCGTTGGGCATTTTGATCACAATAGCCATACATCACCACGATATCGACCTTTTCCGCTATTGGTAAACGGTCCATTTTAACACAGATACTGTATCACGAAGCAAATACCGCCCGCACTGGCGGAATGTTACGTGATACCAAGTACTTATACGTTTGTGACTATTACAGAGCCATGTATCACAAAGCGAAATAAGTGGTCCAACGAAAACATTCATATTTCTCTACATACTACATGAATATGTAATAAAAATGGGGGTTCCTCTTTTAAAAAAAACGCAGTTAATATCCGTTTGACATATATCAGTGCCATCTAGAGGGCCAACCATACCGCCATCTGGTTTCCCCCTTCAAGCTAGACAAGTTTCGTTCTTTGTAGTTTTTTCGTTTGACACTTATTTCGTGAGATATTTGGCCCAGTAAAAATCAATGGACCACCCTGTATACATCATTCATTATTATCTAGGGCTGATGACCTACAATCAATTAATTCTAAACATACTTATTACATCATCATTCGATGTGAAGGAAAACAAATACCACCTTCACAAAATTATACAAATTGCTGAAAAAGAAACAACACCTACAATATTCATATTTTATCAGATTGCTTTTTCTTCTTTATACATCGCTATGGTGAGCGTCTGTGTAACAACATTTTACTCTTTGTACGTCACACGAATACTAACAACTAGCATCTCACTTTTGTAGTTCATAAATGGTGAAAGGAGGCGTTGCCACATTCATCAGGAACTGTCATAAATTCAAGCACAAAGACATTCATAAATTCTGCCTAGAACAGCATATGGAAGCATGTGCAACAGAAGCAGAATTTCACAAAAATTCCTTCATAATATTGAGTGTATATCAAGCACCTGCAGGTAACTTCATTCTGTTTGTAAACCACCTTGAAGCTGTACTGGCCCATTTAACAACCAAAAACAAAGATATAGTGGTTACTGGTGATTTAAATGTAGATTTCCCAATAAGAACTTATTTGAGTTAGTAACACTATCATTCAACTTAATTCACAGTGTAAAGTTCCCCACAAGGGTAGCCAATTGCTCACAAACAGCCATTCACAGTATCTTTATAGAAAAGTCCAATGAACAAAATTATATTACAAAACCACTAGTCAATGGCCTCTCAGTCCATGACATGCAGTTCCTTCTATTAAATGTTAGTACTGAACAGGATATAAAATCTGTTAAATCTGAGCTCATGAGTGTAATCAATAAGCCAAAAATTGATTATTTTAGGACACTCTTCAGAGACATTCACTGAACTGAATGAAAAATATAACACTTTTGCTAATAAAGTGCTTACCTTATTCGAACACTCTTTTCCCCCAAAACTTACCAAGGTTAGACCAAAGTCTGCAAAGAAGCCATGGATTACTCAAGGAATAGGGTTATCTTGCAAAACAAAAAGAAAACTGCATCTGTCAATCCGAAAAAGTTCCAATGTTGATGATGTATCACATTGCAAGAAATACTGCTAAATATTAAAGACTGTAATACTGTCATCAAAGCAAATATATTACAAGGAAAAGATAGTCATATCAGATAACAAAATAAAGACAATATGGGATATAGTGAAGGAGGAGACTGGTAGAACCAGACATGAAGAGGAACAAATAGCATTAAGAGTAAATGATACATTGGTGACAGATGTGTATAGTGTTGCAGAACTTTTTAACAAACATTTTATAACTATTACTGACAAGGTTGGGTTGTCAGGTTCGGTAGATACTGCTATGGAATACCTCAGACCAGACATTTCAAATAACTTCCATAATATGAATTTGACCCTCACTACCCCAGCAGAAATTAATGTCCATCATAAAATTTTTAAAATCAAAACATCTAGTGGGTATGATGAAATATCAACAAAGTTATTTAAAGAATGCGATTCTGAGTTAAGTAGTATATTAAGCTATCTGTGTAACCAGTTTATCAGTGTAATATTTCCTGAATGATTGAAATATGCTGGAGTTAAGCCACTGTTCAAGAAGGAGATAAAGAATTCTCAAAAATTTTAGAAAAAGTAATGTACAATCGGATTTATAACCTTCTTATCGCAAATAACATATTCTCAAAGTCACAGTTCGGATTTCTAAAGGGTTCTGATATTGAGAAGGCTATCTACAATTACAATGATAATGTGCTTAATTCATGAAACAAAAAATTGCAGGCAACTGGTATATTTTGTGATCTGTCAAAGGCATTTGACTATGTAAATCACAATATCGTTTTAAGTAAATTAGAATATTATAGTGTAACAGGAAATGCTGCAAAATGGTTCAAATCTTATATCTCTGGCAGGAAACAAAGGGTGTTATTAGGAAAGAGACATGTATCAAGCGATCAGGCATCATCCAACTGGGAACTAATAACATGTGGGGTCCAACAAGGTTACATTTTCGGGCCCTTACTTTTTCTTGTGTATATCAATGACCTTTCATCAGTAACATTACCAGATGCCAAGTTCCTTTTGTTTGCCGATGATACTAACATTGCAATAAATAGCAAATCAATTGTAGTCTTACAAAGATCAGCTAATAAAATATTTGTGGACATTAATCACTGGTTCCTAGCCAATTCTTTGTCACTAAACTTTGAAGAAACACACTACATGCAGTTCAGAACTTGCAAGGGGTGTCCCATAAGTATATGCCTAACATACGATGACAAGCAGATAGAAGTGGACAGTGTTAAATTCTTGGGATTACAGCATGATAGTAAATTCAACTGGGAGGAGCACACCACAGAACTGCTGAAGCGTCTTAACAAATCTCTGTTTGTAATGCGAATTGTGTCACACATAGGGAATATAAAAATGGAAAAGCTGGCATACTATGCTTGCTTCCATTCCATAATGTCATATGGGATTATTTCTGGGGTAATTCATCAAGCCAAGCTAAAGTTTTCCAGGCACAAAAACGTGCAATAAGAGTTACATGTGATGTGAACTAAAGGACATCCTGCAGAAGCGTGTTTAGGGAACTAGGGACACTAACTACTGCTTCCCAATATATTTATTCCTTAATGAAATTTGTCACTAAAAAGTTATCACTTTTTCAAACCAACAATCAATTCATGGAATCAATACTAGAACTAAGAATAATCTTCACATGGATTTAAAGTCACTTAGTCTTGTACAAAATGGTCTACATTATTCAGGAACACACATTTTCAAGAAGTTGCCAGTAGCCATAAAAAGCTTAACAATCAATGGAATTCAGTTTAAGATAAGCCTGAAGGATTTATTGGTGGCCAACTCCTTCTACTCCACTGATGAATTTCTCAGTGGAACCAATTGATATATATATAACTTCTGTACAATTTCAGTGCAGTAATGTGTTCATTGTAAATAAGTATTATAGTAATTGTTTTACACGTTTATTACATTATAAATAAATTAAAAACTTTTAATATTAAATTCAGTGCATTAGTATTTGTAATATGATTCTTTCATATAGTGTTCACTAAAAAATAACGATCATTCCACTTGGAGCCTGTGGAATGGTTGTTGTTGTTGTGGTCTTCAGTCCTGAGACTGGTTTGATGCAGCTCTCAATGCTACTCAATTCTGTGCAAGCTTCTTCATCTGCCAGTACCTACTACAACCTACATCCTACTGAATCTGCTTAGTGTATTGATCTTTTGGTCTCCCTCTACGATTTTTACCCTCCACGCTGCCCTCCAATGCTAAATTTGTGATCCCTTGATGCCTCAAAACATGTCCTACCAACCGATCCCTTCTTCTAGTCAAGTTGTGTCACAAACTTCTCTTCTCCCCAACCCTATTTAATACCTCCTCATTAGTTACGTGTTCCACCCACCTTATCTTCAGCATTCTTCTGTAGCACCTCCTCATTAGTTACGTGGTCCACCCACCTTATCTTCAGCATTCTTCTGTAGCACCACATTTCGAAAGCTTCTATTCTCTTCTTGTCCAGACTGGTTATCGTCCATATTTCACTTCCATACATGGCTACACTCCATACAAATACTTTCAGAAACGACTTCCTGACACTTAAATCTATACTCGATGTTAACAAATTTCTCTTCTTCAGAAACGATTTCCTTGCCATTGCCAGTCTACATTTTATATCCTCTCTACTTCGACCATCATCAGTTACTTTACTCCCTAAATAGCAAAACTCCTTTACTACTTTAAGTGTCTCATTTCCTAATCTAATCCCCTCAGCATCACCCGATTAAATTTGACTACATTCCATTATCCTCGTTTTGCTTTTGTTGATGTTCATCTTATATCCTTCTTTCAAGACACTGTCCATTCCGTTCAACTGCTCTTCCAAGTCCTTTGCTGTCTCTGACAGCCGGCCGATGTGGCCGAGCGGTTCTAGGCGCTACAGTCTGAAGCCGCGCGACCGCTACGGTCGCAGGTTCGAATCCTGCCTCGGGCATGGATGTGTGTGATGTCCTTAGGTTAGTTAGGTTTAAGTAGTTCTAAATTCTAGGGGACTGATGACCACAGCAGTTAAGTCCCATAGTGCTCAGAGCCATTTGAACCATTTTTGTCTCTGACAGTATTACAATGTCATCGGCAAACCTCAAAGTTTTTACTTCTTCTCCATGAATTTTAATATCTACTCCGAATTCTTCTTTTGTTTCCTTTACTGCTTGCTCAATATACAGATTGAATAACATCGGGGAGAGGCTACAACCCTGTATCACTCCTTTCCCAACCAATGTTTCCCTTTCATGCCCCTCGACTCTTATAACTGCCATCTGGTTTCTGTACAAATTGTAAATAGCCTTTCGGTCCCTGTATTTACCCCTGCCACCTTCAGAATTTGAAAGAGAGTATTCCAGTTATCGTTGTCAAAAGTTTTCTCTAAGTCTACAAATGCTAGAAACGTAGGTTTGCCTTTTCTTAATCTTTCTTCTAAGATAAGTCGTAAGGTTAGTATTGCCCCACGTGTTCCAACATTTCTACGGAACCCAAACTGATCCTCCCCGAGGTCCGCTTCTACCAGTTTTTCCATTCGTCTGTAAAGAATTCGCGTTAGTATTTTGCAGCTGTGACTTATTAAACTGATAGTTCGGTAATTTGTGGAATGGTACATTAGCTAATGTGGAATGGTACATTAGCTTATTTTGTTTTAGTTGTAAATATTTGTCATGTATTGTTGTTTTTCTGACATGTTCTACATCCTGCAGGACCTCCTCACTACGGATCAGTTGGAATGTAAGTAAGTCTAATCAAATCTAATCTAACAACAACATTCCTTTGGGGAGTGTCTACCTATGAACATTTACACCTTTCACTTTGTAAGCACTCATTGTCCAACTCACGCCTGCTTTGGAGGTCTCTATGAGTCTCCTGCTATCTCTATATCGTGTCAGCGCACCTGAAAAATTCAGTTGGCTTCAGATTCCATCCTTAATTGCTACTTCTTAACCTAACATGAATATACATCTCAAAATTGTTTTAAACCATCTTTCAATGGCTTTTTCTGAATAAATCTACTTTCTTGTGTCACAGCATACATTTTTTAAAATATTTACATTTACTGATAATCTTTTTAGCAAAAAGTGGACTATCTTTCCATCAAGCAGTACCAAAGTGGCACATTGACTATTAATCTATTCATCAAAATCTCACTGCAATCAATCAAATAAGTTACTGTTAAATTTTTGTATACAAACTACTTCTGAAAGTCATTACACAAATAAACATCAAATTCCAGCCAATGCTTGTGGTTCTCCACTCCTGCATAACACGTTACCTTAAAGAAAAACACAGTATTATGAATTAAACAAATTTTCCCTAGGCCCTCTCCTGTAGACGTATGAACCTGACATGTACACCTACTTAAATGTAATACACATAGAAATACAAATTATTAATCAATCCACTGTGACTCATTGCAACCTCTGCAGCTTCAACACCTTCTCCACACCTTTTGTTTTTGCCAACCACCATAACCCTCGTAAGAGTCATCATCATAACCAAATACTGAAATCATCTTCCAATCAATTATGTGGTTTTCAAACACCCTTATTTATACTCTATATATACAAGAAATACAAAAGCTGAAAACACTTATATACAAAATATTTCTTAAAATCACTAATCTTGAAAATAGTTCTGGCGACTTCTGTGTCACTTCAACATGTCAGATTCACATACACTTTACTGTTTACTAAAGTCCACTTAGGGTTTCTCAAGCCAGCCTTTTGCTGCACTGTTACAATAACATCCACATCAGGTTTCACAAACTATCTCTTTTACTGCTCAGCTTCAATGTCTCACAACTACAACATCAGGTTCCTCCAGTCACATTCAGTATTTATTGCATAGACATATCCATACCACATTCACTCAGATTAGTGATGGTTAATTATGTACATATCTATTCTTTGTTACTTCAGGTCCTTTCTTACGCCTCTTGTTTGCACTTCCATCTGTTTCTAAACTTTGATCCCTTTTGTTTAATCACATTACATCTCTTTGTTTACCACAATTAGCAGGCAACACCTTGCCTCTGACTCATTTGTTCATTCATTATCACTCTCTTATAGTCAGCCTTGCTGTTCTGTAAATATTTTTAGTTTTTTCTTACAATAACAACCTTCTGATGTTTCCACAGCACTTAGCTCTCTTACTTAATATTACTAGAGGGAAGAATGAAAGACGATAGTCAAAAGTTCTGAATGATGAAGAGGAAGAATGACAACATGAAACGAAAATTAAGTAGCATTGTCATTAACTCGAGTCCTAGTGTTCATCAAACACTTAGCCTTTGCAAAGAGTGCAAAGCCCTCTGAGATTATTATTTACTCCTGGCTACGTCTCTTTTTGTTCATATCTCTTTAGATCAATAAATTTTCTTAAGCCTAGCAGCTCATGAGATTTTACAAATTCCAATCAGTAAACATTAGGGTGAGGTTTCTCTATTATCCTAAATGGACCCACATACTCGTCAGTAAACTTTTTGGTTTCCGAGGTAAGCTTTTTTGATTTCTCCTTGGTCTTTATTAAAACTAGATCACGTATTTGGAAGCTAGCAGGATTAGCTCTAGCATCTAATACTAATCTGATCGGGCCATCCTTCTTTGGTACTATAACCAGCGGGTTGTTATAAACACTTATCGCTCTTTCAATGATCCCCCACTCCAGCATATTCTGAATCAGGTCATGTACTGCTTCCTTGTGCACTTCAGAAACTGCAAACGGTTTTTTGAAAAATGAGCATCCTTTTTCACTGTAAAAAAACCACTCGTAATCTTTAACTATACCTGGCTGATCAGAAAATACTCCTATATGCTTAGTCAAAATTTGTCTTAGGTCATTTCTTTGTCCTTCATCTAGGTCACTTAATTCTACCAGTTTATCGTTGACCCTAGCTCTGACACTATCCAGCTAAGACGGATAAACTTCTTTACTTTCTCCACTTTCTCGATCATGTCGTCAGACCAGCTTGTGCGAGCCTGAGGTTGTTTCGGTTTGTTGTCACACGATGTTCTGCCTTTATTAAACTGTCGCACCCACGAACGCACTTTCGACACATCCATAACTCCATCACCACATGTCTCCTTCAACTGTCGATGATTTTCAATTGGTTTCACACCACGAAAATTAAGAAAACGAATGACTGCACGCTGTTCAAATAAGGAAAACTTCGCCATTTTAAGTATTTAAAACAGTTCTCATTCGCGCCGCTGGCGGTAAAATTCCATCTGCCATACGGTGCTGCCATCTCTGGGACGTATTGACAATGAACGCGGCCTCATTTTAAAACAATGCGCATGTTTCTATCTCTTTCCAGTCCGGAGAAAAAAAATCGGAGGCCTTAGAACTTGAATGCACCTCGTACTTCAAATAACCTATCAAGTACCCCTTCGACCCCTGCTCCATTATTGATTCCACAACTGTCAGATAGCTCCTCCTCTTTTTCGCTGTGCTGATTTACCTCCACCTCCTGATTCAAAACCTTATTATTAGTACTTATCTCCTCTACAAATGTGTTCTTATTACAGATGTTACTGCTACTGTGCTTCCTTAACTCTACATTGGTTAATTCTCTTGCCTCTTGCTGCTCCCAGTTATTCTCCCCTTCTTTTTTAGTGACTACGTTAATACTAGGTTGTTGTACTGGTGCCGTTCTTACAAATGGTTTCGCCAGTGGGTTCAACTGGTAATGTTGTTGTCTACGAGCGCCAGCCTTCTTGTAGACTCTTAGCAGTTTTCCTGTCGAGGTACGTCACCGCTACCTGACGTCCTCCGCCAGCTGGTTGCGTCATCTCCTGGCAGCTGTCTACAGTCGCCATACTGACCTCGGTCGCTGTCCCATAAGTCCGACCTCTCCCTCGTGATCGACCTCGGTATCCGCTTCCTCTCTGTACACTCATTCTGTTTATCTTTACGCTGGCTCGATTTTTATTTTGCCTAACAGGATGTCGATACTCTCCCCTCGCTCTGTCCTCCTCTTTTAGTACAGATTCTACACGTTCAAGTTATTGCACGAATTTCTCTACATTATCTCTAGGTGCAGATATAATCTTATTCTTCCAATACCAAGGTAGCTTATTTTCTACCCCCATAACTATTTGTTCAGTTTCTACCTTAGCACTAAGATAATATAGAGTAGTTACCCACCTCTGTACGAATCTTTTTATCCCCTATTTCTTGGGGTCGTATTTTTCCCCAGACCAAAACTGATTTAGGACATCTATTTGCTTACGATTTCCCCAGAACTCTTCAAAAAAGGCTTGCTTAAATTCCTGTAACTTACTATAATCATCTGAGGCCAAGTTTCCCCAGATTCTGGCCTCCCCCATTAAGTTAAAAGTAGTTAAGACGATCTTCCGCTTATCACTCCACACTTTAGGCAAGATATCTTCAAAGTCATTCCAAAATTCACCTGCATGTACACTTTTATGTGGATCAAACTTGAGAAACTGATGATGTGTGTCATAATCAATCTCAGTGGATTCTATTATTCCACTAGAAATAATGCTACCACTACTGTTAGTAACACACTGTTCTACTTTTGCTATTCGACAGTCATGCTCACACAGTTGCTCATTCGCACTGTTACTGAATTGATTAAGATGGGTTTCCAAGCCAGTGACTTTATTTATTGCCTGTGCCCCAAGTTTTTCACACTTTTCACTTTCTTTCAATTTACATTCTAATGCTGCGTGATTTATTTCACCATAGTTTTCCACCCCTTGGATATGTTCACGAGCCTTGACTATCTTTGATTTAACATGCACTTTACACTGGTGGTGGTCATCAGTAACTTTTTCTATCTGTGTTGTTAATTCACTTTTTACTTTAACAATAGATTGTGTAGATTCCTGTTTAGCCTGATTGATCTCAGTTTTTACATTATTGTTAAGCACTGCCATGTCGTGATCCCAAAATTCTCTTAGATCTGAAATTTTTTTATCTAGTTTATATTCTATTTCAACACTCATATTACTCATTTTTGAATCCAACCCACTCATTTTTGTATCAATATCAGACCCCATTTTACTTATTTCAGATTCCATCTCATCACTTAATAACGTTCCCATTTTGTCATATTAGTATCAAAACCACTCATTTTTGTCAATAGATTCATTAACATTCCTGCTACACTATCTTTCGCTCCATCATTGACGGACACCAATTGCGACGTAACGTGCTCTTTCGCACATCGACGGTGGCTCTGCAACATATATTGTCCACCTACCTCGATACTGCTGCAGATCAGCACACGTAACTCCTGACTGCAGCTACTTAAGAGATCTCAGAAAAGCAGTGTTGAAGCAAATGAGATTTCATAACTATACGTCGGAGGCCGCTATAAGTACAAAAAGCTGAAAAGAAATGGGTTGCTGTTCAAATTTCTAAGTTCAAAGGTCCTTTTAAACTTGCATTAGGATTTTTTATTGCTATGAAGCAAGATCATCAGCCCACAAGCGTTCAAATCATTAAAGTTCCAATTCACACTCCTCGTCACATTCAAACAGCCAGAACTGCTCTCCATAGATACTCAGTAATAAAAAAAAAAAAAAAAAAGTCTTATTTGTCTTATTTAGTACCGTCACACTTTTATTTCAAAGTTTACACACGCGATTTTCTGCAGAACAAAATATCTCTCGACTCTTAAAATTTCACAGATAGTTAATGGTAAACACCAGCTTCCTTTATCATGGTACCGAAACGCGGAAGTCACAATATCACTTCATTTTACACATAATGCGTTCAGACACATTCAGCATGTCCGGCTCCTTCTAAAGCTAGTCCACCACCTCCTTCTCTCTGCCTCTACAAGCATCTCTATCTACTGCGTTAGATAGCAACCGCCTCCCTTCTTATTGGCTGTACAGAATTACGGTCAATTAGAACTGACTTTCAGGGCGTGGCTCGCGTCAAAATCTAGCAAGAACCAACCACTGCTCTCAGCACACTGACGTCATTAAAATAAGCAACTCAAAACTCTCTTGCTAAAGAAATAAAACGAAATAAACTTTAAGCTGTACTTTACGTCTATAATTTAACTATATAGTCGCGAACGTTCTGGCTGTCTCTTACATATTCAAACATGCTTTGACATCCTTCATCCACTAGTAGGGGAACCACTGGTGGATTCGATCCCACGATACAAAGCTGGGACACTTTGCAAGTTCCCATAGAGAATTAAAAACTGAAAATTTAATATTGGCCTATGTCCCAAATACACTCACACATGTACTCTCTTTCACACACATCCTAACACAAAACATAAATATCTATGAAACTTCCTGGCAGATTAAAACTGTGTGCCGGACCGAGACTCGAAGTCGGGCCTTTGTCTTTCGCGGGCAAGTGCTTTACCATCTGAGCCACCCAAGCAAGAATCGCGCCCCGTCCTAAAAGCTTCACTTCTGCCAGTATCTCGTTCCTACCTTCCAAACTTTACAGAAGCTCTCTCGCGAACCTTGCAGAACTAACACTCTTGAAAGAAAGGATATTGCAGAGACATGGCTTAGCCACAGCCTGGGGGATTTCTCCAGAATGAGATTTTCACTCTGCAGTGGAGTGTGCGCTGATATCAAACTTCCTGGGAGATTAAAAGCGTGTGCTGGACCGAGACTCGAGCACTTTCCCGCGAAAGGCAAAGGCCCTACTTTCACACGCTGCAGTCACGCCATATTGTCATGACACACGTCTGCAGGACACAGCATCGCCCGTTGCAGATCGTATAAAATTCTGACTGCTTACACTGGAGCCCACACAAATTCATAGAAGAAAGCTTTAATAGACAAATTGGCGATCGCTCCCTAGCTGTGATGCCTCACACTGTAGGTTCAAATACACTTGTGTACTCTGCCGAGAGTTGAAGTCTGCTATTAGTTCCGCCACAGACGGGTATACATCGATAGCAAGCCGGTGGTCATAATATTGTGGCTGATGAGTGTATGTCATTCAGCTACGATAGCTGAAAATAAGTCGGTTTGAAAAGTGATCCTACAGTCAAAATTCTAAGGCCGCAATTTTGCGAATCAAACAAAAGTAAAACTAATTAATGATAAATAACTGACAAATACCTTAGCATCAGTAACGGAAGATCACACCCATGGTTTAATTTTTTTTGAATTGATTACTTATTCAGCTATAATAACCACAATGCATAAAATTGTGTCCTTAGGAAAGGTACAAAAAGATACGACAAACAAAAACTAACGATAACGGTATATATGCACTAAAGTTATATACAGGGTGATTATAATTAAAAGTCTTATATCTTCAAGAATGATTTTGGCTGAAGAGCGAAGTATTGTACAGCCTCCCTCCCCCGCCATACGGGAGGAAGGGGGGGGGGGACGTTATGCGAAAAAGAAAATACGAAGATTTTACTGCTTTAAGCGTCAGAATATGAAAAATGAAAGATGCGAGGTTCACGGCTGTTCCTCAGTTTGCCTCTGATATGCTCGGCAGGACTGTCTCGATGCAGGATCGGACACTGCTGGTAGAGCTCTTTTACGACACTGTGTTCCAGTAGCTCTGCAGAAGTTCCGGACACTCACTGGTATAAAGAAAGGTGTTGGTCCGATGCCTGCCGATTATCTGGAGAAAATGATTACCAAGTTCGAAAAGATAGGGTTTATGAAGCGCAGTGTGGCAGAGACAGTAAACCAATCGATACGATGTCAGTAGAAGATGTGGACACGGCACTGAATCAGAGGTCGAGTGGTGGTGTGCAAACATGTAGTGCACGGGGAATTGCCCTAACTTTGGACATGCCTCTGGGCGCGGAGCATAAAATTCTATGAAACATCCTGCATTGCTATTCTATTCTAAGTCCTTTGCTGTCTCTGTCACAATGTTATCGACTAACTTCAAAGTTTTTATTTATTCTCCCTGAACTTTAATTCCTACTCCAAATTTTTCTTTTCTTTCCTTTAAAGCTTGCTCAACATGCAGATTACACAACATCGGTGATAGGCTGCAACCCTGTCTGATTCCCTTCTCAACCACGGCTTCCCTGGCGTATCCCTAGACTCTTATAACTGTCATCTGGTTTATGTTGGAGTTAGGAAGAGAGTATTCCAATCGGCACTGTCAAAAGCTAGTCTAGATATTCTATAAGCACAGGTTTGCTTTTGCTCATATATGAGAAGTCGCAGGGTCAATAATGCCTCGCATGTTGATACAATCTCAGAATCGAAACATATTCCCCGAGGTTGGCTTTAACTAGTTTTTACACTCTTGTGTAAAAAATTCGTGTGAGTATTTTGCTACCGTAACTTGTTAAGCTGATAGTTCGGTAATTTTCACACCTGTCAGCATCTGCTTTCTTTGGAATTGGAACTATTATATTCTTCTTGAAGTCTGAGGGTATTTCGCCTGTCTCATATATATCGATCACCAGATGGAAGAGTTTTATCACGGCTGGCTCTCCCAAGGCTATCAGCGGTTCTCACTGAATGTTGTTTCGACTTAGGTCTTTCAGTGCTGTAATTAATTCTTCATCAGTATAATATCTCCCATCTCATCTTCATCTACGACCTCTTCCATTTCCATAATATTGCCCTCAAGTGTATCTACCTTGTATGGACGCTCTATATACTGCTTCCTCCTTCCTGCTTTCCCTTCTTTGCTTAGGATTGGTTTTCTGTCTAAGCTCTTGATATTCATTCAGGTGATTCTGTTTTCTCCAAAGGTCTCTAATTTTCCTGTAGGTGGCATTTGTCTTAACCTTAATGATATATGCTTGTACATCCTTATATTTGTCATCTTGCCATTCCTGCTTAGCCGTTTAGCACTACCTGCCGATCTCATTTTTCAGACCTTTCTCTTCCCTTTCGCCTGCTTTATTTATTGCAGTTTTATATATTCTCCTTTCATGAATTAAATTCAATATCTTTTTTGTTACTCGAGAACTTCTAGTAGCCTTTGTCTTTTACCTACTTGATCCTCTACTGTCTTCACAATTTCATGTTTCAGAGCTACCCATTCGTCTTCTGCTGTATTCCTTTCCCCTTTTCTTGTCAATCGATCCCTAATGATCCCTCTGCAACTCTTTGCAATCTCTGGTTCTTTCAGTTTATCCTGGTCCCATCTCCCTCAATTCCTACCTTTTCGCAGTTTCTTCAGTTTTAATATACAGTTCCTAACCAATAAATAAAGGTCAGAGTGCATATCTACCTTTTAAAATGTCTTACAATTTAAAACCTGCTTTCGAAATCTCTGTCTTACATAAATAATCTGATACTTTCCGATGTCTCCAGGTATCTTCGACGTATACAACTTTCTTTCATGATTCTTAATGCAAGTGTTAGCAATGATTAAATTTTGCTCTGTGCAAAATTCTGCCAGGCGGTTCCTTTCCCCAGTTCATATTCATCTACCACTTTTCTTTCTCTACCCTTTCCTACTACCGAATTCGAGTACACCATGACTACTGAATTTTGGACTCCCTTAAATATCGGAATAATTTCTTATGTCATCATACATTTCTACAATCTCTTCATCATCTGCTGAATTAGTTAGCACTTAAGCCGTGTATTCACCTCATCAAAAGGCCTATTTCTCCTGCCAACGAACTTCACTAACTCCCACTATTACTAACGTTAACCTATCCACTTCCCTTTTTACATTTTCTAACCTATCTGCCCGGTTAAGGGACCTGATATGCTCTGATCCGTAGAGCGCCATTTTTGTTTCTCCTGATAACCACGTTCTCCTGAGTAGTCCCCGCCCGGAGATCTGAATGGGGGACTATTTAGCTCCGGGATATTTTACCCAAGAGGACGCCATCATCATTTAACCATACAGTAGAGCTGCATGCCCTCTGGAAAAATTACGGCCATAGTTTCCCCTTGTTTTCACCCGTTCGTAGTACCAGCACAGCAAGGCCATTTTGGTTGATGTTACGAGGCCAGATCAGTCAACCGTACAAACTATTCTCCCTGCAACTACTAAAAAGGTTGCTGCCCCTCTTGAGAAACTACACGTTTGTCTGGCGTCTTTACAGGTGCCCCTCCGCTGCGGATGCACCTACAGTACGGTTATCTGTATTGCTGACGTGTGAGACACGCAAGCCTCCCTACCAACGGCAAGGGCCATGGTTATGTGGGAGGCAGAATATACCTGACAAATTTCAAACGAACTACCTCTTTAGTACTGAATAGTCTCACATTTTTCTCAGTGCTATAAAGAGAAGTAACATGGGATCGTGTCTAGACTTCCTGCAAGCCACTCATGAGGTGCACACCATGCTCGACGTTTGTTTCATGTTCCTCACTCTCTGCCCTACTTCTTTTACCCACTCGACGAGCGCTTTTTTTCTGTTTCCTACACTACAGATGGTTGCACTAAAATGAGGTGCACACGGCAGTTGTAACTGCGTCCGTTCGCCTGACTGTTCATGAGAGAGCACAGCTTGCTGCACGTTGTGGTGCACAGGTGGTGGTGTGCGAGGAATGGACGGAATGCCAAAATTCATCCAGAGACAATAAATGATTCTCACAGATAGTTAATTACCGCAAGTTCCGTAAAAAGAGCAAGGAAATCTTGTTGTCGATCCACGTCTCTATCCCATGATTCAGTGCAGGGAACGTTTGTACACAGTCCTTCGAAATCTACAAGCCGGGCAGAACGTCACAGTGCACCTACAAAGTGCGTGTTGTGTCAGCTCCTGCGTAAAGAACTGAATTATTTGACGTGGAAAAATCATCACGTGGGATAGCTGGCACAGAAAGCCTGTGATCGCAAGACAATTGGGGGAGTCGACGGTAGGTTGGCACGAATATTGGCTCAGTAATTTAATAATACCATCTGGCGTGACGAAGCCGTGTTCCATGTGGGATGTTTTATCAATAGACGCAGTTGTCATTACGGGCAGAAGAGGTTCGTGGTGTTGCGGTAGAGAAGACGCAGTCTGGCCCGTAAGTGACTGCATGGTGTGGAGTGACTGCCACAAAATGTTGTCGGGCCATTTCCCTGCACATCTACCAGTAGATGCTCGAAAATTATGTTCTGCCCAAGGTATCTGCACGGGATAATATCGAAGACATTAGTGTTTTGCTAGATGGTGCACCGCCTCATTTTGAAAATATCGTACGTTCGTGATCGGATGATTAGTTTCTAGGAGGTTGGCTGTGAAGATGCGGGCCTCTTCAGTGGCCTGCAGGAAATCCAGACGTGATACCATGTGACTTCTTTTTACAGAGCCGAGCAAAATGTGAGGTGTACCGGACGAAATCTCGCACGCTGGAAGTATTCGAAGCACGGAATTGGGACGCTAATAAAAACGTCTATGAGATTAAACGGACAAAATGTTATGTATATACAACTAATATCAATGATGGAACTATGTACGTCCGATAACTCTTATTTCATTTACGCAGATCCGTAGCTGAGATGGTTTTTGGAGCTGATGATGGTCTGAACCTAGACCGAAACCAATATTCTGATAAAATGTACCATTTCCCTCTGTATTGGTTAGTAAAGTTCTTAACAGTCATTTTAGGTGTACAACACAACTTGTATAAAAAATTTCTAGAAAGAGAAGTTGTTCCGGATATGCCGCACGAACAGGTTCACAAGTTGTATTAATGACCAAATAGATAACATGAACAGTGATTGATCTAAAGGTTTTATGGGGATGGTACCGCGCCATGTTGTATAAAACCACTGCTGGAGAAACCCAGTCATGGCACAATCATGGCACTTAACAACAGACGCGGTACCATACCCAGAAAATTTTTATGTCAACTGCGGAAGCGCTGGTGGTGCTGGTAAGTTCCAATGGGACCAAACTGCTGAGGTCATTGGTCCCTAGGCTTACGCACTAATTCATCTAACTTACGCTAAGTGCAACATACACCCATACCCAAGGGAGGACTCGAACCTCCGACGGGGGAGGGTGAGGGGGGGGGTGGGGTGGAGGCAAAAGTGCGTGGCAAGGCGCCCAAGACCAAGACCGCGCGGCGCCGCGGAAGCGTATACACTTATATGAACAGTGATCTCTCAGGTTTTCTCTACGTGACTGATTAAAGGTGTGCTTCCGGGTGTTCTGAAGAGTTGCTGTCCCGTTTTATGCACAATATTTCTACGGCAGACCCAGGTGAACCAATCGTGGTAAAGTCCGACGAGTGTTTCATGCACCTTAAGCACGTTCTGGCGTCATTGTATTGCATGTTCGACGGAAACTATTATTAACAAAGTGATGGCGTGACGATGGAGAGTCCGTTATTGCCTGTCGTGGCGTACGTATATTCTCAACACTTTGAATCGAAGTTGAAACCAACGTCTTTCCATCGATACGTGGGAAAACGTTTGTGTTGTGGCCAGACAGAGCGGAAAACCTTATAGAGTTCCTGGGACATATAAAGCCTATCCACCCTAATACAGAATTCACGATGGAACTTGGAAAAGTGGGTCAGCTACCTTCTCTCGCTGTTCTAGTCAAGAGAAGAACAGATGGATCCCTGGATTACAAAACATACGCACACTGACCTCTGTCTCGATACCTCGAGCCGCCAATACCCGTCAAAAATAAATTCCTATGCTGAAGACTGTGGCCCTAGAGCTCGATTACTCCCGGACAAGGAGAGCCCCGCCGAAGGATTACAATGGCTACGAATAGTGTCCCGCACGGACGGATACTCAGTTCGTCAAACGGAATGGGAGTTACAGTCACTGCCTGAGAAACAGCTTGAGACTGAGACAGAAGAAGCCAAGAATCGTTTATCCACTTTACCCTGGCGCCATATATCCAGGGAGGACCGTAGACTACTGCGGAAACGTGGTATGCAATGTTTTTGGGTACCTTCAAGTAAGATAAGAAATATTGTTTGCAATGTTAAGGACCGTCTTGATATCCGAAGGCCGGGTGCGCATCGTATTCCATGCGTACGTTGTGCGTCTTACGTGGGGCTGTCGAGAGCAGATGGAAGGAACATGAGTGGACACACCCGACTAAAAGAAGCAACACGGCCTCGAATAAAATCATTAAATTAAATACGGCGAGACCAGTGTCATGGTGCGTACACTGAGTTTGTCTAAATAACTATGTCGGACAACATACAAAGAATGTACCGATGTTTGAATTTAAACGAGCCGCAAGTACACCGTAAACATAAGTTGTTGCCTCAGACACTTTTCAGAGCGTGTAGTTATCTATAACGAATTACTTTATGAAAAACTGACACAGAACCAGTCAGGTCTTTATAAGATTTCAAAGTGGTACAGAGTTTGACAGCTTGCTGTAAGCGCATAGAAATGCCAAATTTTGGGACACGCATAACGGGAATATTGACGTGTAATAACCGTAATATCAATTAGTTAGAGCTGAAATCAGTTAAATCATACAATTGCCTGAGTGCATCAGCTTGCGGTTTCAAATGGACTGGCGTATAGGTTCAGTCTGTAGTCAAGGAGGTTGCGCAGTGCAGTTCATTGGTGGACACTGGCTAAATGCAGTCAGTTTATAAGGGAGTTAACTTATAAAACTAACATGTAAGTCATCCTAAATCGTTGCTCTGTAGTTAGTTGGGCACATACTGAAAATCCCTAACTGGGGACACTAAACTTATATGAAGAAGAGCAACAAGAAGTTTCTTCGTTCCACGTTGGAGTGTCACGGAAGTTCTGGAAACCTGAAACGTCATATGCTTGAAGCTTCTCCGAGAAATTGTACCTTCAGAGTATCTAGGACCAGTACTGAGGAGCCACTTAATACACCAGAACTAACTGCGTGTCGCAACGTCAAGACTACATCAAATTACGAGTAATTACAACGCGCACAGAGAAATTTCAGCAGTCATTATGCTCGAGCTTAATATCTGGTACAATGTGAAGTACCCTCTGCCACGCATTTAACAGCACATTGTGGTGTACAGGGACCTGCCTCCAGAGCTTTACGTCATCACGTGTGTGAAGTGGTTTTTCGATTTTGCTAGTTTCATTCATAAATAAAGCATGAGTCTACACAAATGATAGAGATGGATGTTTGTATGTATGTATGTATGTTCCACATCTCCTGCAAAACTAATGAACCGATTTCAACTTAACTTGGTGCACTTATCATCTACTGTCTGGAAAGAATTACTGTAGGTATAAGAACCACCAGGTTGGGGAGAATGCAATAACGTAGATAGAGAAGGTAGGAGGAGGAGATGGAGAGATATCAAGGGGACAGGTGTTGATAGGCACAGACAGGAGGAGGAGAAGGAGGAGGAGATAGACAGGGATAGCGCAGGGGTAAATGGACAGAAAGTGGACACAGAAAGGAAAGAGGAGTTGATGGACAGTAGCAGGGGCAGGATGATACAGTCAGAGCGACTGGGGAAGGGAAGATGAAGGCACGGTAGAGGAATAAATGGTCAGAGAAAGAGAAAAAGATGGGCAGAAAGAGGTGAGAGGAGGAGATGGACACAGAAAGGAGGGGGAGGAAATGAACAGGGGGAGGGGGAGATGGACAGAGAGGAGGTGAACAGAGAGTGGGAGGTGGACAAGGTGGACAGAGGGAGTGGGTCGCTGAGATGGACAGAGAGATGGAGAAGGACATGATGGATTATTAGAAGATTGAAATGAACACATATCTGGGGAAAGCCGAGTTTGCAGCTAAAGCTCGCGTCGTGTAAGACGGCGGGCCGAGCGGTTCTATTCACTACAGCCTGGAACCGCGCGACCGCTGCGGTCGCAGGTTCGAACCCTGCATCGGGCATGGATGTGTGTAATGTCCTTAGGTTAGTTAGGTTTAAGTAGTTCCAAGCCCTAGGGGACTGATGACCTTAGAAGTTAAGTCCCATAGTGCTCAGAGCCATTTGAACGTAAGACGGCGCTTCCGTGCATAGAGGCGGAACAGTGAAGGGATGAGAAATGCGCATGCCCAGCTGCAGAGAGCGGGTAAACAAGTCCACATTGCCGAACTGCGTTACTGCGGACTATAGTCAGGCTCATCTGCCTACGTTACATCGCATTATATGTGCAAATCTATGAGTTGAATAGTAAAATTAAAATCAATTTCGATCAGTCACCATGAGAGAGATATTAATTCGCATCTTGACGACGTTGCATACACTGTTCCACAGATTAACTCTGCTTGAATTCGGGAGGCGAGAACAGCTGAGACAGTTTTGTGAAGACATGAAGTACAATTTTTCTCAAAGTGACAACCGTCTAACGACAAGATTATTGAAACTGCTTCCAATTATTATGATTTATTTTGATCTGAACTTTATTGTAAGTAAATATTTAATACACAACAAAATTAACTTCAAGCACAAACCGAAATAGCCGGCCAGGGTGGCCGAGCGGTTCTAGGAGCTACAATCTGGAACCGCACGACCGATACGGTCGTAGGTTCGAATCCTGCCTTCGGTTAGTCAGGTTTAAGTAGTTGTAAGCCCTAGGGGACTGATGACCACAGAAGTTTAAGTCACATAGTGCTCAGAGCCATTTGAACCGTTAGAACAAACCGAAATCATTATATTTTCTTGACAACTGTTTCTACTCAGTTGGATTTTTAAAAATGTGTATAAGCGTGTGTGTTAATGGGTTTTACTGCTCATAAAAAAGGATTAGTGGTAGAAAATATTTACGAAGAGACTATCGTAAAAATGGTCAGTAAGTTATCATATTTTTCGTTGTTAAAGGGCATTATGAGTGTAAACTAACTCATTCGACATTACAGTCAGAGACCGCATTTATAATCCATTGAACAAGCAAACAATCAACAACTATCTGCGAATAACGCAAGGGAATAACGACCGATAACAACGAAAACCACCGATATTTTGACAAGTAACAGTTACTGTCATTTTAGAGCCTTATCCAGTTCGTGCCTTGAAAATGGCAGGGTTTTACACGTGGAAATATGAGACTTATCTCGAATTTGTCCAGCTACAAATGGCTCAAATGGCTCTGAGCACTATGGGACTTAACATCTGACGTCATCAGTCCCCTAGAACTTAGAACTACTTAAACCTAACTAACCTACCGACATCACAAACATCCATGCCCGAGGCAGGATTCCAACCTGCGACCGTAGCGGTCGCGCGGTTCCAGACTGAAGCGCCTAGAACCGCTCGGCCACCCCGGCCGGCTATCCAGCTACAGTCTTGCGTGTTATTAGAGCATACAACATGGTGGGAGAAGCTTAACTTCTCCTTGGGCAATAGGTTGAACATTAAAGTCTCCATAACTCAAAGGATACAAAGTCCTAATCAAAATGGATAGGAAGTTCTCATTATTATGTACGCAACTGATATGTTGACAAACACATTTTTTAAACTACGAATCGTTAAACTTAAGAATATTATTATTTTGTTCCAAAATCTACATCACAATACCAGCGCCACTTCTATCCGACCAATCTGACTGTAAATTTATAATGCCTGGTTCAGAGCTTACATCCGTCATCACTTCCCTATCAAAATTATTCTTTCTGAAGCTTTTCAGCATGCCGCACAGACTGTGCCCACGCTACAGGTGGGATGTAACCTATTGCCTCATGCACAAGCGATTCATTCAACGATATCTTGAATTTTTTTTTCTCCCTCATAGCCCAAATTAAGTCGGTAGGGCTTAACTTACAGTGATACGTGGGTAAACACAAAACTGTGTGGCCCCATTCACGTGCAAAGAACTCTAGTTTGTACGTTCTGTCACGTGACGTATAAATTGACGAACTGCAGGAGACCGGCACGCGTTTGGTTTATAGTGTGCTTAATATTTTTATTTTTAAGCCAGGGAAAAATATCCGCTTTTCTAGTGATTATACTTGGTGTTTTCTCGGTAACAGTTGAGTTATAACTGGCAATGAATGGCTTCGAAGCAAGGTATGACAAGAATTGTGAAACACGTCACGAAACTGACAATGTTCATTTCAGAATGGTAGTCACTGCTGTTTTTCTTACATGTAAATGCAAGTTTACTCTCAGAAAGAAAACTAGAAGAAGAGTCAGCAGACAGAATAATTCTCCAAGAACCTATTCCTAGGAAAACTTTAAAACCGCCAGTACCATCAATCTTTTTCCAGTAGAACTTCTTGGAATGATTATAATTGACCCCCGTTTCATCAAGATAATACGGTGTTGTACTACCTCCTTCTCTTGTGTTGTGAATCTTTACAAGGGATGTAGTTGACCACCAACCAACGTCTTTTAAAATTCTTTAGATTGACGAAACGCTTACCACTGAAGCTAATTTTCTCCTGCATAACTGTAACACGTTTTCGTAATGTCGGGCATTCATCATTAACATGGAGTACTTCAAAACATCGTTGTTAAAACCGTCCATTTGTGTTACAGGTTCCTTGCGATATCGATGCTTTCCAGGGGACACGAAACCAACTTTTTCTTTTGTTCCTAAAACTCTGACACTTTCGTTTACAATTCTCTTTACAATTCTCTTTCCGAGACCACATGGTTCTGGAGTCCGTTCTTGTGTCTTCAGACGTCAACAGCAGTCTTGTGTCTTCAAAAAATGGTTCAAATGGCTCTGAGCACTATGGGACTTAACATCTGTGGTCATCAGTCCCCTAGAACTTAGAACTACTTAAACCTAACTAACGTAAGGACATCACACACATCCATGCCCGAGGCAGGATTCGAACCTGCGACCGTAGCAGTCCCGCGGTTCCGGACTTAGCGCTTGAACCGCTAGACCACCGCTGCCGGCTCTTGTGTCTTCAGATGTCAACAGCAGGAGACCTCCTTTCAGATTCTCGTTTAAAAAAGTTATAAATGCGGTAAATAATCTCGCTCGCCTGCTTGTGAAGCACTTCACATTTATTGCCGTCACCTGGCCCTTTCTTTAATCGCACTTAAACTTTTACAGATACACATTCACATCTATACTGCTACAAGAAAAAAAAAAAAAAACAGTTTAATGAATAATTTGGTTATTGCGAAGTACGGCAACAGTGCATCATTTAGGAGCGAGATTCTCACTGCCTAGCTGTAACTTGCTGAAAGCCGCTCGGAAAGAGAATGAATATTATTGGCTATCAGTGGCTAGTGGACGGGGGTGCACAGAACTGTTGAAAACTATGCCGGCTTTCAACGTGACGCGGACTTCAGTGTCGCATAAAAGTGTTTTTACTTAGTAGAATGTGAACTCGCTGTTTCGTCCTCTCCCCCAAATCCACCAACCAACCGAAATTTAGCGGAATGGCGTATTCCATAAACTCTTGCTACTGGAGGCGGTTCTGGTATGGAAAGTAGCGTGGAATTTTTTTATCGACAATAGATGTCGCCTAAAACTTGGCTTTCTCAATCGACTGGTACACGCGAATAACTACCCAAGTAACAGCATACTTTGTACTACTGCTTTCAAATTTTAATCGTTCGCTTCAGTGGTGAAGAACATCAAGGTAAAGTGTCCAATATCCCCGAATTTCATTTTCAAATAGTTTATTGCCCGCGTAATTACATAATTTTTTAAATATTTTGTTGTAGGTGCCCATTTCTAGTGATCCTACCAAGGTAACATTTGAGTGCGAGGACGCAAGTTCAGTCTTTAGATAAGCTCGTTTGAAAGTGTTAACAATTACGACAGGAAAATATTAGCTGCTGATGACTCTTCATAAGCATCGGGAGGGCGACAGAAAATGAGTGTCTGGGAGGTGCACTTCACAAAACGGACATCGTCGTCAGTCAAGGAATATTCGAAACCAGTCACTTGCACCACTAACATCGAATGAAAAATGACGCATCACAGTGATCACAAAGGTTCGCCCCATCAGGATGCAAGGCGAATTCTTTGAGACTTACTAACCATGCGTGACGTTCAGGTTGGTATCCACTCTTAAAAAAACAGAGTCATATTGATGTAACAGAGTCACGAGAACTTATGGAATATGATTTCTTGCAACCGAATGCGAAACAGTCTCTCCTTGAGTTTAACGCGAAACTGGCTCTCATTTAAGTCTTAGCTGCAGATAATGCGGTAATATGTTTCATAGGCACGAAAACAGCAAACATCCACAGGAAGAAATTGTCCATTACTTCCAGGTGGTTTGAGTTCAATGTCACACACTTTTCAGGAGGGGTAGTTTTCCCTAAAGGAGAATGATTTTTAAACGCAGTGCTGGAACCTAACAAAGCAAGTTATTTTGACCAACTGTTGCCCAAAATCAGTACTCATACCATAGTTGTAATTCTCTTACGCTCATTTTCCCACTCTTCGTTGCTGTGAAGTAAATATTCCCTATTGCCTTTGCAAGATCATATGAGAAAGAATCGTAAAGGACAGAGCACATAAAATTTATCGCAGCACAGTAAATAACGTTCCAGCCATTTTACTATCCAGATTAGCAATCGGCATAACTGTATGCTACTTGATTTTGATCCAACTCTCTTGGTACATCTAATTTACAGTATTCCTTTCATATGCATTTCCTCGTCATATCCCGATTGGAGATTTGTTTACCTCATCCACAAATTTTCAGGCCGATCCGCAGCTTGCTGCGCATCGTCAAATTAACGGTCTGTTTGAAATTTCGTTCCCTTACGTCTTCCAATTCTATTTCCCTTGAAATCACTACTTTCTATATCTCAGGCACATCCTGTAAATTTTATCCAGCATTATTGAAACGCGTTTTTGTTACAAATGTGACTTGTTCTCTCTTGAATATCCGTAGTGTTTCTTATGTAGTGCACGGACATATTGCTACCGACTTATCCGAAATCTGTTGTAACTATGTTACTACCCGCTCCTTGGACAACGATGGGCGATGGGTCCTTTACTAAGTTTCACTGGAGACGAGAGTTGTGGTTCTTTGTTCGACAAGGATGATGAACTACGTGGCTTGACACCTGTTTCAGTATTACTTGAACTTGTTAAGCACTTATCGTCATCATTGTACGCCTTGTAAGCATTGTCCGTACAGTCTCATCTTTCAGAAACAGTAATACTTCATCTGCCCCTTCTTTCTTTCTGTACGGAATTCCTTTGGTTCCTTTCCGACAAAATATCAACTTCGGCAACCGTTGTTGTAGATGTTGTTGTTGTTGTGGTCTTCAGTCCTGAGACTGGTTTGATGCAGCTCTCCATGCTACTCTATTCTGTGCAAGCTTCTTCATCTCCCAGTACCTACTGCAACCTACATCCTTCTGAATCTGCTTAGTGTATTCATCTCTTGGTCTCCCTCTACGATTTTTACCCTCCACGCTGCCCTCCAATGCTAAATTTGTGATCCCTTGATGCCTCAAAACATGTCCTACCAACCTATCCCTTCTTCTAGTCAAGTTGGTGCCACAAACTTCTCTTCTCCCCAATCCTATTCAATACCTCCTCATTAGTTACGTGATCTACCCACCTTATCTTCAGCATTCTTCTGTAGCACCACATTTCGAAAGCTTCTATTCTCTTCTTGTCCAAACTGGTTATCGTCCATGTTTCACTTCCATACATGGCTACACTCCATACAAATATTTTCAGAAACGACTTCCTGACACTGAAATCTATACTCGATGTTAACAAATTTCTCTTCTTCAGAAACACTTTCCTTGCCATTGCCAGTCTACATTTTATATCCTCTCTACTTCGACCATCATCAGTTATTTTGCTCCCCAAATAGCAAAACTCCTTTACTGCTTTAAGTGTCTCATTTCCTAATCTAATCCCCTCAGCATCACCCGATTTAATTTGACTACATTCCATTATCCTCGTTTTGCTTTTGTTGATGTTCATCCTATATCCTCCTTTCAAGACACTGTCCATTCCGTTCAACTGCTCTTCCAAGTCCTTTGCTGTCTCTGACAGAATTACAATGTCATCGGCGAACCTCAAAGTTTTTACTTCTTCTCCATGAATTTTAATACCTACTCCGAATTTTTCTTTTGTTTCCTTTACTGCTTGCTCAATATACAGATTGAATAACATCGGGGAGAGGCTACAACTCTGTCTCACTCCTTTCCCAACCACTGCTTCCCTTTCATGCCCCTCGACTCTTATAACTGCCATCTGGTTTCTGTACAAATTATAAATAGCCTTTCGCTCCCTGTATTTTACCTCTGCCACCTTCAGAATTTGAAAGAGAGTATTCCAGTTAACGTTGTCAAAAGCTTTCTCTAAGTCTACAAATGCTAGAAATGTAGTTTTGCCTTTTCTTAATCTTTCTTCTAAGATAAGTCGTAAGGTTAGTATTGCCTCACGTGTTCCAACATTTCTATGGAATCCATACTGATCTTCCCCGAGGTCCGCTTCTACCAGTTTTTCCATTCGTCTGTAAAGAATTCGCGTCAGTACTTTGCAGCTGTGACTTATTAAACTGATAGTT
Organism: Schistocerca piceifrons; assembly: GCF_021461385.2. NCBI lineage: Eukaryota > Metazoa > Arthropoda > Insecta > Orthoptera > Acrididae > Schistocerca > Schistocerca piceifrons. The sequence continues at coordinate 1,068,742,617 of NC_060139.1, forward strand.
CGGTAATTTTCACATCTGTCAACACCTGCTTTCTTTGGGATTGGAATTATTATATTCTTCTTGAAGTCTGTGGGTATTTCGCCTGTCTCATACATCTTGCTCACCAGATGGTAGAGTTTTGTCATGACTGGCTCTCCCAACGCCATCAGTAGTTCTAATGGAATGTTGTCTACTCCCGGGGCCTTGTTTCGACTCAGGTCTTTCAGTGCTCTGTCAAACTCTTCACGCAGTATCTTATCTCCCATTTCATCTTCATCTACATCCTCTTCCACTTCCATAATATTGTCCTCAAGTACATCGCCCTTGTATAAACCCTCTATATACTCCTTCCACCTTTCTGCCTTCCCTTCTTTGCTTAGAACTGGGTTGCCATCTGAGCTCTTGATATTCATACAAGTGGTTCTCTTCTCTCCAAAGGTCTCTTTAATTTTCCTGTAGGCAGTATCTATCTTAACCCTAGTGAGACAAGCCTCTACATCCTTACATTTGTCCTCTAGCCATCCCTGCTTAGCCATTTTGCACTTCCTGTCGATCTCATTTTTGAGACGTTTGTATTCCTTTTTGCCTGCTTCATTTACTGCATTTTTATATTTTCTCCTTTCATCAATTAAATTCAATATTTCTTCTGTTACCCAAGGATTTCTATTAGCCCTCGTCTTTTTACCTACTTGATCCTCTGCTGCCTTCACTACTTCATCCCTCAGAGCTACCCATTCTTCTTCTACTGTATTTCTTTCCCCCATTCCTGTCAATTGTTCCCTTATGCTCTCCCTGAAACTCTGTACAACCTCTGGTTCTTTCAGTTTATCCAGGCCCCATCTCCTTAAATTCCCACCTTTTTGCAGTTTCTTCAGTTTCAATCTGCAGTTCATAACCAATAGATTGTGGTCAGAATTCACATCTGCCCCTGGAAATGTCTTACAATTTAAAACCTGGTTCCTAAATCTCTGTCTTACCATTGTATAATCTATCTGATACCTTTTAATATCTCCAGGATTCTTCCACGTATACAACCTTCTTTTATGATTCTTGAACCAAGTGTTCGCTATGATTAAGTTATGCTCTGTGCAAAATTCTACAAGGCGGCTTCCGCTTTCATTTCTTCCCCCCCCCCCCCCCCAATCCATACTCACCTACTATGTTTCCTTCTCTCCCTTTTCCTACTGACGAATTCCAGTCACCCATGACTATTAAATTTTAGTCTCCCTTCACTACCTGAATAATTTCTTTTATCTCGTCATACATTTCATCAATTTCTTCATCATCTGCAGAGCTAGTTGGCATATAAACTTGTACTACTGTAGTAGGCATGGGCTTTGTGTCTATCTTGGCCACAATAATGCGTTCACTATGCTGTTTGTAGCAGCTAACCCGCACTCCTATTTTTTTATTCGTTATTAAACCTACTCCTGCATTACCCCTATTTGATTTTGTATTTATAACCCTGTAATCACCTGACCAAAAGTCTTGTTCCTCCTGCCACCGAACTTCACTAATTCCCACTATAACTTCAACCTATCCATTTCCCTTTTTAAATTTTCTAACCTACCTGCCCGATTAAGGGATCTGACATTCCACGCTCCGATCAGTAGAACGCCAGTTTTCTTTCTCCTGATAACGACGTCCTCTTGAGTAGTCCCCGCCCGGAGATCCGAATGGGGGACTATTTTACCTCCGGAATATTTTACCCAAGAGGACGCCATCATAATTTAATCATACAGTAAAGCTGCATGTCCTCGGGAAAATTTACGGCTGTAGTGTCCCCTTGCTTTCAGCCGTTAGCAGTACCAGCACAGCAAGGCCGTTTTGGTTAATGTTACAAGGCCAGATCAGTCAATCATCCAGACTGTTGCCCCTGCAACTACTGAAAAGGCTGCTGCCCCTCTTCAGGAACCACATGTTTGTCTGGCCTCTCAACAGATACCCCTCCGTTGTGGTTGCACCTACGGTACGGCCATCTGTATCGCTGAGGCACGCAAGCCTCCCCACCAACGGCAAGGTCCATGGTTCATGTGGGGAGGTTGTTGTAGATATAATGCAATATATGCTTTGTTTCTCATTGACATCGTTCTGCTCTTTACCAACAACACTAGTACTATTGTGAGTTACTCGTCGACTAAGCAGTTCAAATACGCTCCGTAGCATCATGCTGTGCTCACCGTTGGGTACCTCTACTAACCAACCCCCCCCCCCCCCCCCCACACACACACACACACACACACACACACACTGTTGACCCTAGCAGCTTATATTGTGGTTGTGTGGGAGACAATTCGTGGGGCGTCGAATTCCGTAAACATCATCAGTCTTCTACATCTATATCTACATTTATACTCCGCAAGCCACCCAACGGTGTGTGGCGGAGGGCACTTTACGTGCTACTGTCATTACCTCCCTTTTATGTTCCAGTCGCGTATGGTTCGCGGGAAGAACGTCTGTCTGAAAGCCTCCGTGCGGGCTCGAATCTCTCTAATTTTACATTCGTGATCTCGCGACCTCGCGCTCAAGAATTTCCCTGTAAGGCACATACTTAAAAGTACAGCTGTTACTACTTCTGTAGTATCCTACACTACCACTCCGTGAAGGTACAAGTACCTACTTAAAGCGCTAGTGTTGGTCAGAAGGTCGGTAAATGTGCGTCTAAAGCATTCTCACTGCTTGTGTTATAACTGTTACATTTCTATACTTATTAGTAGAACAGACTGCTATTGTAACATTTATGATATTAATACGATTCGTACATAAAACATTTACTGTATACTACTCTAATAACGCTCCTAACTGCATTGTATTAATCCTACCGGTGACAACATATGATATTTAGAAACGGATGGAAATCGTGGGCACTATTATCACTTTCATAACAGTTTACATAATGTATAGTAAAATTCGTTTTTACTGGTGTCAGTTACGGTGAAAAAATATTAGAACGGTAAACAAATCACTGCTTCTCTCCTGCATCATGGTAGAGTTTTTGAGTATAAAAATTGTAGTTACAGGCAGAGGAAAGGAGACAAGTGATGAAACGTATGACGCGATATGAAATATGTCAGCTGCACCTTTGTGATGCGGGCGATCAGCACTTGCGATATGGTCGCCTGGCTGCACGGGAACAAAAATGGCCCGCTCCCTGCCGACGAATGGTTATCGGAAGAGCGGAGATACAGCTGACAGCTGACAGGGAAACGATTCATGCGCAGCTCCGAATCTACGCTATTTCCGAACCAGGACAAAAACTTGGTAGTAACGCCCCTCCCCTTCCATTCGAGCGTTTCAGATAGGCCGCCGGAAAATAAAATTCAAAAATATGTTCATTTTCTAGCGCACGTCTCTCCGAAGATGTATAAAACATATATGTTCGAAGAAATGTAAGACGTGTTATTTGGTCTTATGTGTGCCAAAAATGCAGTGCCACCCCTCTTCACACAGCATTCTTCTGTCGCACGTCACTGTATTTCGCTTCAAAAGTGTATATTTTGTAATACAAGCCATCAAATCAATATTCAGGAGAGCGGAAATTAAAGCGTTCTGTGGGTGCCTCTTCTACTCCCAGTCGGCCTGTTTCATATCATACCCACTTTAAAAAAAACTCACAATTTGCACTCTTTATTGCCTACTAGCTAATAACTTTGTCTTTAGTGTGACATGAAATTACATATAGGAAACAGAAAACCAGCAAAAACAAGAGACCAGCAAGACAGTACACATTTCTTCAATCCTTAGGTTCCAGCATTCTTTTCTCTCTAATCTTGCTACTCCTGTAGACGGCGCGCTTTCTTTTCTGCGAAAGAATCTATCACCTCATCAAAGTCCGTCAAACGTTTTGCTAAACCAAAAATCAAACTCTCGTTGTCTATTACCGAAAAAGCTGTTAATACGAGTACTGTCAAAGACTGGTCTGATTACGTCTATTTTGTCACTACCTGCTAGATAAAACGAAATAGGCCTTTCCAATATTACAACAGCTCTAACGCAGTACAAATACGCAAGACTGTTTCGGCACAAATGGTCATTTTTATCTACCTCATTTACAAAAATAACGCGTCAGAATACAATTCACGAAGTATCAATATGAAATGCCTATTAGGCCTGTTAAAAGCAAAAAGTTTTGCGTTAGGATATAGCGTCACGTTTCATTCATACACTGCAGGTTCTCAAGCATGCGATCGAACACTAGCAGTAGCACACAATTTTTATACAAATTTGGAATCGTCATATTCTTCCATATGATTTGTGTGATGTCCCCGTTTGTTCTTCTTCTTCGTTCTAACAAACACTCTTATCGTCACTAATTAATTCCTCCCATTGCCAAATCTTACTCTCCAGTCTAATTTCACTAACTCTACCAGAATCACCGATTTAGTTATCCCGCGTTTATTCTCCGGTTAGCCGTTATTACGTGTTCGTACATCACGTTTTCCGCGCTATACCGAAAACAAAAGTTAACGGCTGCTAACCGGGGACTGTACAACTGGCCCTTAGTACTGTAGTGATCTGGCAAAAATTCTCTGTCAGGATTTCATTTTCTTGAATACGCCGAGAAGATAATACGCAATCTTTCTTACCTGTTATTCCTCTTAGTTTATATCCACTCTTTAGTCTGAACTTACGGATTTCACTAATAATTATAACAACGCTTATCATTCGCACAACCAGCCAACCACATAAACAAACAGCGATTGGTATTCACCCGTTCTGGTTTATTCGGCTCTGCTCGTATTGCCCCGTCCCTTCCCGCCTGCGAGAAAGGTTTTTATTTCTTGATTCGAAGGGGATTCCCCTCGCAGAGACATCACGTACACTATGCAAGCGTTCAAAAATCAACCTATGATTCGTTCAGAAATGAATTTAGTATATGTTCAAAAATGTTCAAAAACCAACAGGGATGGGTTTCAAAATCGTATGAATAATAGCTAACGTGCGTTGGATGCTAGGCGCTTTGGGAAACAAAGGTATGAATTTGGCGCCTCCTGAAATTGCCTGCCCAGGGCAGTTACCCCGTTCCCTCGTCCCCCCCCCCCCCCCCCCCCGGGCATAGATCCGGGCTGTTCATGCGACCCGACGGGGCTGGAACAGACGCGCACAGGGGCGGTTTTGTCGCTTTGTTCTAGTCTTCTCTTTCCCCGACTCCAGGAAAACAGACAACATCCGTACTAGAATGCTTCAGGATGGTAATAGACGGTAATTTTTCACAGATGCTCTATGGAATTGCTTACGTAAAGAAGGTATTTAAACAATTTGAATTCGGTAGCTCTCGGCGCACAGATACCCAAGACAACTGCGTGAAACTTTCGCTAATAAGTGAGGAGTTAGTGGCACTTGCACGGAGCGACACTTGCGCAGAGAGGGAATGTGTTGACATTTGCACGGAGGCGACGACACTAGTAGTGGACAGGGTGTCCCAGAAGTAATGTACAACGGCCTATCCACCGTTATCTGTGACATATTCTGGGGAAGGCCAAAGCCCATTTCGTGCATAAAGTGCCCTATCCCTGCATCAGTTCGTAGTGTGCATGGTTTTATCTCAGAATTCAGTACCACAGCTGACATGTGATTGGCAAGTACTGTTCCGTGTTTTAGTGCTGACATAGTGGAGTTCACCGAAATCACCAAAGGGAAGCATTTACTGATTTACAACGGGAATTGGTATATAATGGGCTTCACAAACAAACTAGAAGTGGCTTACTAGCGTTGTGTGAACTATAAAAACAATAAATGCAAAGGAATATTAGACACAAAAAATAACGCAGTTTTAAGGGAAGGTAGCCATGTTCGTATTCCAGATGCGACAGCAAATGAAGCGCAAAAACCTGTCAGTGTAAAGAAGCATGCAAAAGAAACAGACGCTACAGTTTCATCAGTTCACATTTAAGAAGTACGGCAATCGAGACTACTGCTTAGTAACATCGTTGCCATTCCACAGAAGTGCGAAACAAACATTACATCGTATTAGGTGAAAATATATGGGAACTACACGAGATCTAACCTATTCTTGAGTAATATTCTTCTAAGAAAATAATTTACTGATAAACAGTGGTAGCAGTTTTTTACATGCAGATGATAACAGAGGACCGAATGACAGAATACGGGTGTTTCCTAGTGAAAAGAGAAAAGCATGTTTCTCAAATTGCGAATCATTCTTTGTGGATGGAACATTCAAAAGTTGGGGCAAGCAGTTTGGACACTTGTTTACATTCCACGCCGCCTTAATATTTCTTGGGAGGAAACAAAAACCATTTCGGTGGTTTACGATTTTCTGACAAATAAAAAGTGTGTAACATATGATCATTTTTTAAAGTTATTAAGACTAACGTGCCTCAATGGAACCCTGCAGCTCTGATGATGGACTTGGAAATTGCCATCATACAAGCTGCTAAAGCAACTAACAGTTTGTTTCCTGGAACGGAGGTTACTTGTTGCAGTTACCATTTCAATCAATGTTTGTCGAAACAAGTTCAGTGTTGCGGCCTAGTTCCAGTCTGTAAGGAAAACAAGGAAGTATGCTGTCACATAAGAATGTGCTCTCCTCTAGCACAACTACCCCAATAAATGTCGAGTGATGGTTGGCTGTGGAGTCAGCTTCAGGACTTTTATGACAATTTAGTGGACAAGTGGATTGATAACAAACACATGCCAGGAGATATGTGGAATTGCAGTGGAAGACGCAAGGATGGAACCGAAGAACAAATACATTAATATCAAAAGTTCATCAGAATGTTTACTCATTAGTGAGAAGTCTTCGAGAAGATGCAGAGTATCGTGGATTCTAGTTTTAATGGGTAATTTTAAATTTTGATGGGAAAAGAAGAACAAGGTCAGCAGCGAAGAGAGATGAAACAACTGAAAAGGCTTTAAAGAAACTTCAAACCAATGGCACGTTATATAATTTTTTGTGCCTAAGCACAGAAGTTAAAATGAGGACTAAAATGTCAGAATAATTGAAAAATTTGAAAATATTGATATGTATTTTAATGTAATCATTGGACATACATACACACTTGCCTAATGTCTCCGACAACGTCCTCGAGGAATATGCAATAGCGGAGCACCTGTTTGATGGAGAAGCCATTCCTGAGGTTATCATTAGTGTCTTGGAAACATGTCGGCAGAGAGCCTGAACACTGCAATGGCGAAGCAATTTCTGTGTCCCATCGTCAGTGTTAGGGTGCGAGGGTTACAGGCGAATCGGTTACAAACTACTACAGCCAGGAGGGGTTCCATGCGGTGGCGATAGCCGAATACCAGTGCCAGTATCGTAGACACAAGCTAGCAGAATGTGTCTGAAAATGTCCTCGACGCATATGCAATAGCGCAGCACCTTTCTAATCGCGAGGCAATTAGTGGGGGCAGCATTAGTGTCTTGCAGAGACGTCGGCAGACAGAGTGCACTATGCAATGGTGAAGCAATTCTTGTGTCCCATCGTGCGTGGTCTACAGTAAACCAGAGCGGTCCATCAGTTACAAGCCACTGGACTGCCAGGAGACATTTCATTCGGTGACCATTTCCGAATGGCACCGCCAGCATCATAAATATACGCTAGCAGAAAAACTCCAGGATTGTGCTCTAGGCATACATCATAGCTCATCACCCGTATTACGGCGAGGTAATTCCTGAAGGCAGCATTAGGTTCTTGGAGAGACGTCGGAAGAGAGCCTGCAGTATTCAGTGGCGAATTAATTTTTGCGTCCCATCGTCAATGTGAGGGTGTGAGGGCTGCAGTAAACTAGCAGCGGTGCATCTGTTACAGGCTACGGTAAACCCAGGGGCATTTCCATGCGATGACCGTAGCCGGATGCCAGCGACATTATCATAGATATAAACCAGCAGAATGTCTTAGACAGTGTCTTCAAGCTATATGTAATAGAGCAGTACCCGTCAGATGGAGATACAATTCCCGAGCGAATCATCAATGAGCTGGAGAGATGTCGGCAGAGAGCCTGTAGTATGCAGTTCCAAAGATATTTTTGCTGTACCAACGCCAATGTGAGGCTGCAACGGTTACAGTAAAGTAGCAGTGGTGCATCGGTTGCATGCTACTGGGCACGTTGAAGAAGTTCCGTGCAGTGACCATAGCCCAATGTCACTGTGAGTTTCATAGATATATACCAGCAGTGTGTCTCCGACAATGTCCTTGTGGCACATGCAATAGAAAGCACCCGTCTAATGCTGAGGATTTTCCTGAGGGCTGGAGCGACATCGGCAGAGAGCCTGTACTATGCAATGGCGAAGCAATTTTTGTGTTCCATTGTCTATGTGAAATCCCCAGTGTACAGTAAACCAGCAAAGGTGCATCGATGACAGGATACTGGACACCCAGGAGAGTTTCCATGCCTGTGACGATAGCCGAAAGCAACCGCTAATATCATAGGTATACATCAGCAGAATGTCTCCGACAGTCTCCTCGAGGCATATGCTATAATCCAGCACCTGTCTAATGGTGACGTAGTTCCTGGCGGCTAAATTAGTGTCTTGGAGAGACGTCAGCAGAGAGTTTGTAGTACGCAATGGTGAATCAATTTCTGTGTCTCATCGTTAATGTGAGGGTGCGAGGCCTACAGTGAACCGGCGGTGGTGCGTCGGTTTCATGCTACTTGACACCCAGGAGAGGTGCCACACCGAATCCCAGCGCAAGTATCATAGATATACACCGGAGGAATATGATCGTCATTGTGTTAAAGGCATATGCAGAATTACTCCAAATATGTCTCGAGGCAAATGCAAAAGCGCAATACCCTTCTAATGACCAGGAAATTTCTGGTGGCAGCATTAGTGTCTTGGAGAGACGTCACGAGGGAGCCTGTAGAATGCAATGTCGAAACAGTTTTTGTGTCCTATCATAAATGTGAGGGTGTGAGGTCTACAGTCAACCGGCAGCAGTGCATCGCTGTATGCTACTGCACACGCAGGAGAGGTTCTATGCGCTGACCATAGCTGAATGCCAACGGCAGTTCCGTAGATACAGAGCAGAGGAAGTTTTTTAACAATGTCCTGGAGGCATATGCAATAGCGAGGCACCCGTATTAAGGAGATGCAGTTGTTGAGGTAATCATTAGTGTCTTGGAGATACGTCGACCGAGAGCCAGTAGTATGCAGTGTCGAAGCAATGCCTGTGTCCCATCATCAATGAAAGCGTGCGAAGGTTACAGCAAACCGGCAGCGGTGCATCGGTTGCAAGCTGCTGGGCACCACGGAAAGGTTCGATGCGTCGACAGTAGCCGAAATCCAACACCAGTATCATAGATATACACCAGCAGAATTGTTTCTACAATATCCTACAGGCATATGCAATACCGCAACACGTGTCTGATTCAATTCTTTAGGGAATCTCTAGTGTCCTGGAAAGACGTCGGCTGGTAGGCTGTATTGTAGTCTGCAATGGCAAAGCAATGCTTCTGTTCCATCGTCAATATGAGGGAGCGAGATTGTAGTAAATCGGCAGTGCTGCATCGGTTACAAGGTGCTGGACACCTAGGAGAGATTCCATGCGGTGAGTGTAGCCAAATGTCACAGCTAGCAATATCTCTGACGGATATGCAAAAGAGTAGCACCTGTCTAATGGCCAGTCAATTCCTAAGGGCAGCACTAGTGTCTTGGGGAGACCTTAGCTGGGAGCCTGAGCAACTTTTGTGTCCTATTGTCAATGTGAGGCTGCGAGGGGTACAGTAAACCTGTTGCTATGCATTGGTTACGAACGACTGGGCACCGAGGACAGGTTCCATGCAGTGACCATAGCCATGAGCCACCGCCAGTATCATAGATACACACTAGTAGAAACACTCACAATATTTCCTCGAGGCAAATAGAAAAGTGCAGCACCTGTCTAATTGTCTGACAGTTCCTGAGGGCAGCATTAGTGTCTTGGAGAGACATCAGCAGAGAGTCTGTAGTATACCGTGGCGAAACAATTTTTGTCTCATAGTCTACATGAGGGTGTCTGGTCTACAATACAATGGGATAAGTCCATCGCTTACAAGCCACTGGTTTTCTCGGCCTCGTGATGACTGGGTGTTGTGTGATGTCCTTAGGCTTAAGTAGTCCTAAGTTCTAGGGGACTGATGACCATAGATGTTAAGTCCCATAGTGCTCAGAGCCATTTGAACCATTTTTTGAACAAGCCACTGGACACCCAGGAGGGGTTCCATGGTGTATTCATAGCCGATTTCCAGCGCCACTATCATGGATATACATCATTAGAGTATCTCTGAAAATGTCCTCGAGGCATATGCGCAAGTGCAGCACCCGTATTATGGCCAGGCAATTCTTGAGTGTAGCATCAGTGTCTTTGGAAACTTCGGAAGTTCAAATTTTGGTGGGGAAGAAAGGGCACTTGGGCTACCTGCAGTAACCTAAGAAAATACAGGAAAAAAGGTCGCTTGGACTACCTCCACTAACATAAGTCATCCGACTACCACCTCTTGCTGGGACTTGGTGGGGAAAGGAAGAACCTGCGCTGTGCTACTGGACAGGATGGATGTAAGTCTTTATTTTTCAGGCACTCTTTATTTAAACAATTTCAGGCAGTAGCTTGATCCTGTGTGTTCACCATGAAGTCTGGAGCTAACTGATGTAGTATTCAGTACTGCCACCAGAGGGTGCTGTCATCTCATGGCAGTCTTGGAAAAATGGCAGGAAAGGACTCAATCTGTGTCCAGCATCTGGAGAGAGGAAGGAATGTACCTTATTTATTTTGGAACAATTCATTCAGGATTGTATGGATTTGACATAGTACATTTATTACAATGAAACAAAACACTTGCTCTGACATGCTTGGGTTCACAATACACAGCCTACAGACCTGCAAACTACTTGTAAATAACCGAAATAATACAATACATTGATGTACAGACATTAAAACAACTCGCTAACTGTCGAAATAATGCATTGCACAGCCAGCACACCTACTCACAAAATAATGCAACAGACACGAACACAACTCGCAAATTGTCAAAAAAATAATGCATGTGTAATGCTACGTAAACGCTCACAACACCTAAACATTCGAAAATAATGTAGTGCACAGACACTCAGCGCACATAAAAAACGCAATGTATCAGCAAACTGTTCCAACGCGTGGACTCGCTTTGCAGGGCCAGCCAGATGCAAGCCAGCACCAGATGGCGAACCACCACTGCTGCCTACAGCAAGCAGGTGAAAGTCGCATGTACAGTTAGAGTTCTTCGAATGTTATACTAATGTCACATGTCTATGTAAATAAACACCAAGTCACCCTCTGGATCGCGCACAAGTGTTCACCATTGCTGGCGCGATCCCTCTCTCTATCTGCAGTTCAGTGAAGACCTAATTGCCGAGCGACTCGTCCTCACAGATGTTGCAGAAATCGTTACTTCTTGTAGGAACTTTCGTGATCTCTCTCACAGCTCGTCTGCATCGAGAATTATTGTCCTAACAGATTCTGTTTGTGAAAAATAACGCAGAATAACACCAAATGCATTCCTCCTGATGGTCCTAACGTCACACCCCGTCCATCACGTGTTACCCTTCCCGGAAATCCTTAAGTTCTGCTTTCAACATACACAAACGTTCTCACCACTATGTAGAGACTCCTATATCCCAGTATAAAGGATGTCTTGTGAACGAATCGAGCATTATGATTGGCTCCTACTGAATTTCCCCGTCAAGTTGCTGATGCCACCGGCGTGTAAGCACTGTCCATCATTTTTTTTTTTTAAATTCTGGAGACGAGACTTTCAGAGCCACAAACTATTTAGTACAGATTACCATATTGCACCGCAATTAAACCCCGCAAAGCGACCTACAGATCGTCAAATAAGGGAAGGACTCTTACTCAATTACACTGCTCTGCCACTGAGGGCGAAAGCTTGAATATTAGAGTGTGAAACCGACCCCCAACCCGACAATATATCACAGCACACCATGTCGATGTAGTAAATATACAATTCGTATCCTACACCATACAAAATCGCCCCTTTTACATAATTCGTATAACTATCGGCCGCCAAACATTCATACATATACCGCAAAGACAGAGAGCATAAGCACATGCACTGTAGGTATATTCCTCACTCACTACATATTCCTCGCGATGTGGGGCGGTCATCCAATCCCGACGAGTGACCAGAGCACCGTCAGAACTGTTCTACAAATTTGGGGTCGCCTCCCCTCTGCATAAAAGCGTTACTGCTTCCAGCCCTAACCTGCTTGCTTGCTTGCTTTTCCAGGCTCCAGGACTGCAGGAAATATCTAATTTCATATGGTTTTGCCAGAATATCATACCATTTTTTTCGCCATATTTTTCGGTATCAAGAACATAGCAGTACGCTACTGATCGCTTGCACAGTATAATTCCAAAGATATAGTCTGGAAATTATTTCTCCACAAACCCTAAACTTTAGCAAGATGGAGTGTGCTGTAAACCACTGAGTAACTAGAAAATTATCCCGTCTGTAAAGACAAAAACTCCAAAAAAAATAGAGGTGACTGATATTTCCACTCGTGAATACCGATGTCAGTGATACAGCAGATTCCAAATCATCCCTACAATTTACAAAGTCAGCTAAGGTGTGTCTCATGTCTAAAGAACAAGCAAACATGTCTTTCACGTGCTAGATGCACTGAACACACACCACAATCGATGTTCTCTCAACCAAATAAAGACAGGAAATGTGAAGAAGCAGTCAATTGGACTGTTTCATGGGAGGGACTAATGGTACATCGCAAACACACGTCCATTTTGAATCCTCCAATTTCCAAGTGATCACAAAATTTGGATATTTGTCGTAAGGCCTTATGGCACCAAACTGCTAAGGTCATTGGTCCCTAAGCTTACCCACTACTTAATCTAACGTAAGGTAACTTACACTAAGGACAACACACACACCCATGCCCGAGGGAGGACTCAAACCTCCAACGGGGGGACTGCATGGAACATGACCCTAGACCCAGCGGCTACCTTCCGTGGCGATCACGTAAGTTGTCCAACACATACTAAGTATTAGTTCGCTATTCAACCGTCTAGAGGACGCCATGATTAACTCAGCTATATTCCTGCACCCAAACAGACCTTTCCACATGGACAGCTCCTACCATTAGCTGGAAATGTGAATCATTCCCGTCACAGGTCCCGGCGCTGCACGCCAAGCATGCAAGGCAGAATCATCATCCTAGGAAGCCAGCCACACATATATATATATATATATATATATATATATATATATATATATATATATACTTACAATTAAATGTTACAGTTGCGGTCTCAGCTTAATGACATTCGATAATGAATGAAGTATCGTAATTACATCCTGCCGACGGCTGTGGCTTTGGAAATAGAAATATCTGTACCATTCTTATGACTTGACATATCTTCCCTTTGCTATCACAAGCAAATCCATAGCTTCCTTACAATTGGACATAATCGTTTCCTTTGCACATGTCGAAACACAAACACATACTTTATAAGCCTGATGCTCAAGGCGAATCTATCACACATCCCCTACTACTAAGTATAATAATCAGACAATAACCGATTGCCGGAGACACGAAATAATATGAACCAAAAATCAGCTATAGGTGGACATGTCTCATAAGTTTTTCCAGAGAGTGGTACCACTGTATGCCGGCCGGGGTGGCGAAGCGGTTCTAGGCTCTACAGTCCGGAACAGCGCGACCGCTACGGTCGCAGGTTCGAATCCTGCCTCGGGGATGGATGTGTGTGATGTCCATAGGTTAGTTAGGTTTAAGTAGTTCTAAGTGCTAGGGGACTGATGACCTCAGAAGTTTAATCCCATAGTGCTCAGAGCCATTTGAACACCGCAAATCCAAAATATTTTCTTCATTCTCCAGGCACTAGGCCCGTTCGCCATCAGACTAAAGACATTACTACATTATAACGCCAATGGTCTACATTCCTTCATCGTTGTCTTCACATTTCTCAAAATCATACTGTCTTTCGTAACAATAATTAAGCGGTGCTGGTTATTGTAACGTTTGCACATATATAACTGCTGAAGAAAGTTCACATAATGTAGAATATTTTTCTAAGCCGCCGAGGGGGTTTACTTCCCATTACAAGTTTACACTTTTTGGATTCCCAATACAGTTGCTAATTTTAATACCTGTAATAACTGATCAAGAAATATCCAGATCAAGAAATTCAGATGCACGTAGAAACACAACATTCCTCAATATCCACCAGTTCACTAAACCCTTGCCACAACACGTCTCCTGTCACAAGTAACTCAGACACTACAAACTTCCGATTACGCGCTGTCGTCCAGTACAGGCAAAGATGATGATATATCGTACTGATACAGTCATTACCTCAGTAGTTAATCAGACAGCCAAAAGACATAAACGTAAAGGATGAACTACGAAACGTATATATTAAACAAGAAGTATGTTGTGACTACGTAGGCTTTCCCGGCGTAATAAGTCTTGAAAGTCTCTTCGGGTTTGCTGCCGGATCCTAAAATCAACTTGACTCGATATTTCGGCGATCCAACTGTTCGCCATCTTCAGGAAATGCTGCTTCGGCTTATGAGTCCCGCTGAGAACTGACGCAAGATTGCAATTCGACGTCTTATATAGGCCACCATTCAGTACACGGCGCATGCGCCGCCCATCACGGTTTCTGGCTTCCAAAACAGGGAGGTGGCGCCGCCCTTGGTGAAAAACTGCTGGCAACGATACATCGAAATCAAGGCCGCACCGAAGAACGTTCGGATTTGATGCGAGATAATACAGGATTCCACGTTTTGCTAAGAGGAAACCCATTGTCTCTGTTGATTAAATTATCAGCCAACCTAATTTCAATCGCCTCTTTATAGACACTATTCCAAAAACCGGAAATGTTGGCAATCACAACAGTTTCCTCAAATTTCATTTTGTGTCCCTCATTTAGGCAGTGTTCCGCTACGGCCGATTATTCCGGCTGGTGTAGCCTTGTGTGACGGCGATGTTCCACACACCTGTCATTCACTGTGCGAATAGAACGGCCAACGTAAGCTTTCCCACATTGACATGGAATTTTGTACACCCCGGGTTTCCTAAGCCCCAAATCATCCTTTACAGAGCCGAGCAGAGCCCTAATCTTAGAAGGTGGACGGAACACACTCTTACTGTTAAAATTCCTTAAAATTCGTCCAATCTTAAACGATAAGCCTCCAGCATAAGGAAGGAAGGCCACAGATCTATGTTCCTCTTCGAACATCTCCGGAGACGTTCCAAATTCCATAGCCCGACGAATCTGTTTCTCGGTGTATCCATTTTCCTTAAAAACAGTCATCAAATGCTCAAGTACTTCATCGCCGTAACACAAGGCTACACCAGCCGGAAAAATCGGCCGTAGCGGAACACTGCCTAAATGAGGGACACAAAATGAAATTTGAGGAAACTGATGTGATTGCCAACATTTCCGGTTTTTGGAATAGTGTCTATAAAGAGGCGATTGAAATTAGGTTGGCTGATAATTTAATCAACAGAGACAATGGGTTTCCTCTTAGCAAAACGTGGAATCCTGTATTATCTCGCATCAAATCTGAACGTTCTTCGGTGCGGCCTTGATTTCGATATATCGTTGCCAGCAGTGTTTCACTAAGGGCGGCGCCACCTCCCTGTTTTGGAAGCCAGAAACCGTGATGGGCGGCGCATGCACCGTGTAATGAACGGTGGACTATATAAGACGTCGAATTGCAATCTTGCGTCAGTTCTCAGCGGGACTCATCAGCAGAAGCAGCATTTCCTGAAGATGGCGAACAGTTGGATCGCCGAAATATCGAGTCAAGTTGATTTTAGAATCCGGCAGCAAACCCGAAGAGACTTTCAAGAAGTATGTTGTAAGACGCTCCTAACTTCAGTGGAACCGAAAAACTACGTTTTGATTATCTCAGAGACGACGAAATGCCGAACTGGTAGATGGAGCAGGTAGACGAATTTCTCTTTGATGAAGAGCGTATGCTATGAATCTCTGCAAAATTCGCGATTGATAACTGGTAGCATCCCGTTCTTAGAAACTCAGATACCCTTCCCCGTTTGTATCTTATCAGACATGAAAGTAATCAAAGCCAACTTTAGACTCCGACGAGATTCGAGTCTGTATTGCTTCATGTCGTCCATGTAGGACTATTGGAAGGAAATGGGATGGTTTATGATAACAAAAGATCAAATAAGACAATTATCTGGATTAGTCGCTGTTATTATTTCATCTCACTACGCGTTCCGATAGTTGACACTCTTATCTTCAGGTGCAACAATGATATTGTGTTACATTTTTCTAGCTGTTGCAGCAAGTTGTTTGTTGCGGTTTCATTTTGTTAAAAACAAACAAGCATTTGTTAGCGTAATATGGAACTAAGATTATCAATTTTAAATGGTGACAGAGTTACTTACAATCTGTTCCAGTGTACAGAACCCTGCGGTTCGTCATAAATACACATTTCAACTTAATTTGTGACACAGTCACATAAACAAACAAAGATTGTAACGATCTAGAGATATAATACTTGGCTCAGAAATCATTCATTACTAACGTACATTGTGGGACCAAAGATACGAACAACAACTATAAAATTTGTTTCATTGATTACAACAACATGTTAAAAGTATTACTGTTGCAAATAGATAACTGTAAACATACAAATAAAAGTAAGAACATAAAACTTTCAGACTTAGTATCGATATAATTTCATTTTTTTACTGTACAGTGTTTTGGAAATTACCTTCTATTAAGATCATTCAGAGAGCGCAAAGTGGAAAGAATTACAGTGCATCATCTAGTACTTCTGCGACTTCTGCTACTTTCTCAGCTCCTTCATTTAGTGTGTTCTGTCCATATTTTGTATTGTGAATGAAAATTTGCAGTTCTTCATAGAAATTGAGTTTGTGGCCTTTGTTTATTTTGTAAATTAATATTAGTGTGTCCTCTATATTAACAAAGTAATGTCCCATATCCAGAATGTGTGTAGCTATGGTAATCTACTGGGTGTATGGTCTATAAATGCATGTATGTGTTCTTTGAATCTAGTTCTGAAGCTTAGTCCGGTCTGACCGACATACTGTGCATTTTATTTTGTATGCACCTCAGCTGTAGAAAGTATCTTTACTGTTTTTTGGGTTGCGTGGCAGTGTATTACCAAATTTATTGTTAATGGTCAAAGAAACTGTTACATTCCCAAAGCACTGCACAGAAAGAATATGAATTAGATTGTGTCTGTACTAAGTCCAGAAGTTTCATATTATTCCGCTTTCTGTTTTTATTTTCATTTGCGTGTTTTCTGTCATCTATTTGCAGTAGTGATAGGCTCACTTGTAAAGACTCAAATAAATTTTATAGTTGTTGTATGTATCTACAGTCTACATTGTAGGCTAGTGATGAATGAGCACTGAGGCAAGATGCTGTATCTTTAAATCGTTACAATGTTTGGTTTGTTTATGTTATTGATTCGTGTTCTGTGAGACAAAATAAGTTAAAAATGTACATTTACGACGAACTGCAGGGTTCTGTAAACTGGAACGAATTGTTTAAGTAACTATCACCGTTTAAAATTGATAATCCAAGTGCCATGTTGCGTTAACAAATGCCTATTATACGTTTCTGTAGCAAAATGAAACCATGACGAACAACTCAATGCATCCAGTTGGCAGAAATGTAACTTAATGTCGTTGTCCATCCTGAAGATGGGAGTGTAAACTATCTAAACACGTCGTATAATGAAATAAAAAGAGTGAATGACGCAGATAATTGTTGTATCTGAGCTTTTATTGTGTATTTCCTTCTATTAGTTGTGTATCTCGAAGACAAAATTAAAGTATGAAGAGCGGAACTCAGTTCGTATGTCTCACTGAAAGAAGAACGCAATACTGCTTTGCAGTTTTTTGTTTGTATGTCAAGAGCAACGTAGACTCGGGTTTTGCTGAAAGCTAGCTACAAAAGTGCCTCGGAGTAGTTGCTGCGCTGTCAACACACACGAGCTGCAGTGGTGGGGTAATGGATCCATCCACAGATTTCGATGGGCCACCGTCGAGTGAGTGGCGCCGGAAGGGGCGGGTCACTCGTGGGAGGAGCTAGCTCTCCACGCTGTCACTGCTGAGAACGCAACTGCGCCCCCAGAAGACAGACGAGAGCATCGCGGCACACGTCTCCACAGGCGGCAGTCGATGTTCGCGTCAGGCCGTGGTCTAGGGGCGCAAACATCGTATATAAATCCATCGACGTCTCAGTGCATCCGTGGTTTTAGAAGATATCCGACGTTGTTGTAAAACTGCCATCGAAACCTTGACGTTTTTAGCTTATATTCCGTCGGTTCTCTGTAGAACGACATGAGAAAGTATGAAAAGCACTATATTACTAAAATGTAGACTTTCACGGCCGGAAATATCATGTCCATTATAATTATCCGGGCTGTTATGCCGTGGTCGGTTGACGAATTCTGTGTCGATTCCCAACGTTTCGTCTCCGACTGCGGGAGACATCTTCAAGGGGGTCCGTAGCTCAATGGAAGGTCCAACACACCCACTGGCTCGCAGTAGCGAGCCAGTGGGTGTGTTGGACCTTCCATTGAGCTACGGACCCCCTTGAAGATGTCTCCCGCAGTCGGAGACGAAACGTTGGGAATCGACACAGAATTCGTCAACCGACCACGGCATAACAGCCCGGATAATTATAATGGACATGAAGCACTATATTACTTATGTTCTGTAGCACCTGTACAGGAATCCCGTAGAGCATGAGCAATATAGTGCTTCTCATTTATCAACGC